>NC_063166.1:44257259-44566703 GCF_023159225.1 Perognathus longimembris pacificus
ATTGTGTGTAAATTTATTTTTTGTGTGTCAGTCGTGGGGCTTGAACTCTGGGACTGGGCGCTGTCCCTGAGCTCTACAGCTCAAGGCTAACATCCTACCACTTGAGCCACAGTGCCACTTCCAGTTTTCTGGTGGTTAATTGGAGGTAAGAATCTCATGGACTTTCCTGTCTGGGATGGCTTTAAACCAATGATCCTCAGATTCTCAGCCTCCTGAGTAGCTAGGATTACAGGCATGAGCAGCCTTGGTTCTGGTGGGAGGTCTATCTTGCTATCAATCACTTTCCTGACTCCTAAAGCCAGAAGAAAGCACAGATAGAACCCATGGAACATGGGACAAGAGGTCTTGATGGCATTTATGAGCCTGTTTCTTTTATTTCTGCAGGTCCTGGGTGGGGCTTGAACTTAGGCTTGGGCTTTGTACCTTAGCTTTTCATTCAAGGGTGGCACTTTATTACTGGATCCACAGCTCTACTTCTGGCTTTTTGGTAGTTAGAGGTAAAAGTTTTATAGACTTTCTGCCAGTGTGGCTTTGAACCACAATTCTCAGGTCTCAGTCTTCTGCCTAAATAGCTACTATTATAGGTATAAGCCACTGGCACTATGCTCCGAGCCTATCTATCTATCTAGCCAGTCCTGGGGCTTGAACTCCAGGTCTGGGCGCTCTCCTTGAGCTCTTTTGCTCAAGGCTAGCACTCTACCATTTCGAGCTACAGCCTCACTTCTGCTTTCCTGGTGGTTAGTTGGAGATGAGTCTCATAGACTTTCCTGCCCAGGCTGGCTTTGAACCACCATCCTTAGATCTCAGCCTCTGAGTAGCTAGGATTACAGGTATGCGCCGCCAGTGCCCAGCTTGAGCCTGTCTTAATACTTAGTGGCAGATGCCCTTTGGCAAGTCTTCAAGTCTGTGGGTCTCCCTGTTTGGCTCCTCTGCTCAACAGCTGTCCTTCCCCTTCCAACCATGCAGATGGGCTGAATGGCCTCACCTGGAACCCAAAGCAGAAGCCACAGGACCCATGTGCACCGAAGCCATGTATTAAAGCAGAAGTATTGAAGATGAGGTGAGCAAAGAAAAGGAGTGGATACTGAGATTGTGTGGCCAGGGGTAAAGACTCTTATTTTTGCCAGTCCTGGGGCTTGAAGTTAGGGCCCGAGCACTGTCTCTGGCTCCATTTTGCTCAAGGCTAGCACTCTTACCACTTGAGCCACAGAGCCACTTCTGGCTTTTTCTATATATGTGGTGCTGAGGAATAGAACCCAGGGCTTCATGTATGCAAAAGCACTCTATCACTCGGCCATATTCCCAGCCTGGTAGACTCTTTTTTAAAGTATCAGTAGCCAAGGAGGAAACACGGTCCTGAAGGTTGACTTACGAAGCAGCCCAGGGGAAAGCAGACCCAGCGTGGAAATATGCAGCACACATGCTTTAAGGAGTAAAACATCAGGGTTTTTCTGTAATTAGAGCAGTACCCAATCACAGTTAGATAGTAAACACAGTAGAGGTATGCCAGACATTTCCTGCTGCGCGGGCTGGAAATGGAAACCAAGAAGATGTGTGGATTTGGACTGGAGAATGGAAGAGTCTCTGGCCAAACCCAGACAGGATTCCAGAGGAATCCAATACAAAGCTAGAGGAAAAGCAGTAAGGAGAAGAAAGAACACAGTAGATGAAATATGTCCTCACCTATTTAGGGCAGGGGTCAAGGCTAAAGGAAATCCAGGATCTAGGATCCGTGTAGGATAACTCTGTGTGACCAATAGTACTCTTTTTTTTGCCAGTCTTGGGGCTTGAACTCGGGGTCTGGTTTCTTTTTACTCAAGGCTAGCACTCTACCATTTGAGCCACAGAGCTACTTCTGGCCTTTTCTGTTTATGTGGTGCTAAGGAATCAACCCCAGAACTTCATGCATGCTAGGAAAGCACTCTACCGCTAAGCCACATTCCCAGCCCCCAGTACTCAATTTTTATGAGTAAATTAAGGCACAGGAGAGTCAGGAGAATTATTTTGTTTCCTCTTCTCTTCCTTCATTGGTATTGGAGTGTGACCTCAGGGCCTTGCATTCTAGCTTTGATTTTTTTTTTTTTTTTGTGCCAGTCCTGGGGCTTGAACTCAGGGCCTGAATGTTGTCCCTGAAATTCTTTTTCTCAAGGCTAGTGCTCTATCACTTAGGCCACAGTGCCACTTCTGACTTTTTCTAAGTAGTTTACTGGCGATAAAGAGTCTTATAGACTTTCTTACCCAGGCTGGCTTTGAACCATGATCCTCAGATCTCAGTCTCCTGAGTAATTAGAATTACAGGCCTTTGCTTAGTTCTTTTTTGTTGTTGTTGAAGGACACTCTACCACTTGAATCATACCCCCACTTCTGACTTTGGCTCTCTCATTTAGCTGTCCCAGCTGGCTTTGAACCATGATTCTCTAATCTCAGTTTCCTGAATATCTAGGGTTACCGGAGTCAACCACTAGTGCCTGAATCATCTCATCCTTTTAACTAAACTCAAATCTCTTCTATCAATCATCTCCAAAATAATAAAGCAAGCAAGTTGGAACCTTGATCTTCCAGCTGTATTGTTTGTGTCCTTTCCATCCTTATCACGAACAGCAGGAGTATGAGAGGGAGTCTTGGCCCCTTCCTCCCTCCTCCTCATCCCCGTTCCATGGCATGGCTGTGCAGTACCCCTCATGCACCAAACACGGAAAACACATGGCCACCAGAACTGCCTGCAGATGGGAAAGTCAGGGCACACTTTAGACTGCATTCCCTTGATTTTGTCAGGTTTTGAGTTGATCGAGGACTTCTGTTGAAAGTGTATACTTTCTCTAAAATGCAATGTCTCTTTCCCTGCTACCTCTTCATTTCTGCCTCTTTGACCAATAACCAGTGTTTGCCTTAGGGTTAAGCTTTGTACCTACAGTACTTAGGGTCCTGCCAAATGATAGGATGTGAATGATTAAACAGACATTAAGGGCCAGTCAGTATGCGTCACAAATAATACTGAGCTGGGCATTGGTGGCTCTCACCTGAAATCCTAGTCACTCAGGAGGCTGAAATCTGAGGATAGTAACTTATCTCCAATTAAATAGCAGAAAGCCATAAGTGGAGGTATGGCTAGGCCCTGAGTTCAAGCCATATGTGTGTGTGTGTGTGTGTGTGTGTGTGTGTGTGTGTGTACATTATGCATATTATATGCTTATGTACAATACACACATATGCATATATGTATTCAACCCATGTATGACCAACTCCAAGCCTTGTTTAAACTTCTCTTCCAAAATGACTTTTTTTCCCATCTGAAGCAGCACCCTATATAAAAGCAGTTCTCTCTATAAAAAAATATATATGGATATTCATGGACAAAATAAATGTGCAAAGTGAAGCGAAATATTTGGTGGTGATACTATAACACACACACATTTCTCATAATGACACATCTACTTTAAATGTTAAATCTACAGGGAAGGAACACTAACAGTCTATGTACCCAGCCAAGCGTAGAAGCCAGAACTCATGCCCAGCAGCTGAAAGCTCTAGCAAGTCTGCACTGCAGTGAGAAAATAAACATCATTTCAAACACACAAAACCTGCATTTAGCTCTCATTCTACTGGGGCCAGTAAACAACCCATTTGGCTGGCAGGCGTGACTCACGAGATGGTGCGAATTCAGTGGAGAACATTAGCAATCTCAGAGTGAGGCTGAATCCTGGGCCCATTGCTCAAATGGTCCTTCTAGCACTTGTCCTTGCCTGTAACTTTTTATTACTAGTATGCAAGAAGGCAAGTAGGTACACTGGACAGTTTTTAGAAGTTTTTGCAACAATCTGATAGGAAAATGTTATGTTCAGCTTAACAAAAATTGTACTGATATTTGAACTCTATCTCTGTAATAATTCATTTGTATTGCATTTTATCAGTCTACCAATGACTCAAAAAATTATAATCATTCACAGACCTGGAGAGTAATGAAGTAGACAACAAACTATTTAAAATATAATCCAAGTTCATTGTGGTGCACGCCTGTAATTTTTATTTTATTTTATTTTTTTGCCAGTACTGGGGCTTGACCTCAGGGCCTGAGCACTGTCCCTGGCTTCCTTTTTGCTCAAGGCTAGCACTCTTCCACTTGAGTCACAGTACCACTTCTGGCTTTTTTCATATATGTGGTGCTGAGGAATAGAACCCAGTGCTTCATGTATGTGAGGCAAGTACTCTGCCACTAGTCCACATTCCCAGCCCCGCACACCTGTAATCTTAACTGAAGGATTTTCTTTTTTATAGTTCAAGGCTATCAAGGGCTACATACTGATCTCAAGAAAACAAACAAACAAAAAAAGATCTTCTAAGAGTGAAGGAGATATCAATCAAGGAATGATACAGCATATATATAAAATATGTATAAATATATATACATATAGATTATATGTAATCTACCTGTCTATCTATCTGTCTAGCCAGCCAGTCCTGGGGCTTGAACTCAGGGCCTGGGCACTGTCCCTGAGCTCTTCTTTCTGCTCAAGGCTAGTGCTCTATCACTTGAGCCTTTTCTGTTTATGTGGTATTGAGGAATTGAACCCAGGTCTTCATGCATGCTAAGCAAGAACTCTACCACTAAGCCACATTCCCAGCACAAGAATATTTGTAGCTCATTTTTTGTGGTGCTGGGATGGAACCCAGGGCCTTATATACTAGGTAAGTGCTCTACCCCCTGAGCTATACCCACAGCCTGGGAAAGAATATTTTCAACACATTAATTATAGATGTTCTATATAAAAATCATTCTATAGGATGTAGCAAGCCAATTCAAAGTCATTAGAAGAATAGGCAAACTATTTTATTTATTTACTTTGTGCCATTACTAGGGCTTGAACTTCAGGCTTCAAGCTTTTGCTTAGCTTTTTCCACTCGAGGCTGGCAGTCTACCACTTGAGCCACATCTCTAATTCTGGCTTTTTGTTGGTTAACTGAAAGAAAAGAGTCTGTCATATTTGTCTGCTCACAATGTCTTCAAACTGGGATCCTCAGATCTCAGTACTGGCTTTAGAGAACATATCTAAGATATTTGACATGAAGACATTTTAATGCCTGGTTGTCACATGACCAGTGGCCAGCTCTACTATTACCAGAGAAATGAGCATTGCAACTGCAGTCACCATGACAGCAGTCACCAGATGGCAAAGCCTAAAGGCTGCTGAGCATCTGAACCAAACTTCCAGACACATGCTTCCTTACATAGCAATAGATGAGAAAATGCACACATGTACCAGGCAGCATAACTGCTGACAACCCCAATATGAGAACAAATCAATGTCCCCTACACAGATGTATTTACATGTACACAGATGTATCATGACGGATAGTAAATAGCAGTGAAGATGACAACTCACACCTTTCGACAGGGGAGATAAACTGTGGGGACCTGACAACATCCTAGGAATCACCTCCAGGGACCTTTGGGACATTCAAGGACAAACAGATCCATTGATCCAGTAGTGCTGTGATACCATGCTCATTCTCTTCAGTGAAGCATCCTCTGCATGGTACTCAGGTGTCATGGAAGGTCAGGGACAGAACCCTGAAGGGGCTTGGGGGTGAGAGAAGCCCTAGGTGACTGGGCACAATTCTGGGTGTGACATGAGATCTGAGACACAGGATTCTCAGTGTCTTCAGTGAAGCTCGCTAAGACCTGTCTAAGGTATTGGGCTCAAGGAGACCAAGCCTGGCTGGGATTTGAGACAGAGCTTGGAGACGGGCAGAGGATTGGACAGAGAAGGGGCAGCAGAAACCTGCAGCCCTGGGAATGTAGAAATAGGATGGAAACATCTGGGTACCCCATTGGGTTCTGGCCACTCAGTGTTCTCCAGGATTCTTTTTAGTCTTTGTAAATATGGAAAACACATGTGACTCCTACATCGGCCCTCAGAAGGCCCCAGCCAGGAAGAAAGCAACATGGCAGTCATGGTGGGTAGTTTTTCTTCATAGCATAGCCCTCGTGGCAGCTCATATGGATGTCCAGGACTTAAGTTTTCTTACTCCACCTTCCCCCATGATTGCTCTGAGGCAAGCAGGACTCCTATGAGTGGGTCTTGATCCCCTTGTCTAGAACAACCAAAAAGGACAAGATTTCTGTGGAAACCTAAAGTACAATAGCTCTTGGGGCCCCTAAAGGGGCATGCTTGAATACCAGAATCTCCACACTCGGAGGCCCAAGGGGGAGCTTCTTTTCATGTGTTCATCACAGCCCACACAGCCCAGATAAGTCAGGCACACTTATCAGAAGTGATGTTCCACTAGCCACTGGTGGTGCATGCCTGTAATCATAGCTACTCAGGGGGCTGAGATCTGAGGATTATGGGTCACAGCCAGACTGGGTAGGAAATTCTGCATGGTTCTTTTTTTTCTTCCTGGTCCTGGGGCTTGAACGCAGGGCCTAGGCGCTGTCCCTGAGCCTCTCTGTGCTCAAAGCTAGCACTCTACCAGTTGAGCCACAGTGACACTTTTGGCTTTTTCTAAGTAGTTTATTGGAGAAAAGAGTCTTACAGACTCTCCTCCCTGGGCTGGCTTTGAACTGGAAACCTCAAATCTCAGCCTCCTGAGTCTCTAGGATTATAGGCATGAGCCACCTGTGTCAGCTATAAGATTCTTATCTCTAATTAACCAACAGAAAACCAGAAGTGGTACTGTGGCTCAAAGTGGTAGAGTGCTGGCCTTGAGTGAAAAAGCTCAGGGACAGCATCTAGTCTCTGAGGTTAAGCCCCACAGCTGACAAAAAATAAAATAAACAAATAAGATAAAATAAAAAAAGAGATGATATTTCTGGGGTACCACACCTGATGTTCCACTCTGACCAGTTTTCCAGAGAAAAGGCAACCAGGGCCAACTCCTTAGGGAAGGGAAACTTTTGTTAACCCTTTACTGCCAGCTAGGAAGATGCAGCACTCAGGGGCAGGGACATTGCATTTGAAATCCTCCAGGGACCTCAAGGAAGGATCCTGCCAGGTCCAGAGCTCAGCACAGGTCAGTCTGAAAGCCTCGTCTCTAGGGCACCATGGTGAAGAAGAGCCCACTGCATGCCGCACATGGGCTCTGTGTAGGCATGGGAGGTAGCCAGCCCCAGGGACACTCACCTTTCCCACAAGCCTGCACCAGGCCGTACCACTCCCCACAGCTGTTACACAGCAAGGTGAAGGCAGGCTCTCGATGGCCAGTGGTGGGGCCTGGGGCACACATGTACAGCAGCTCATCTCCCATCTCCAAGCCTGTGCGGCCTTGCAGAATGGTGTGTGGGAAGGATGGTGGGTCTCCACAGGGTCTCTCTGAAGAAGAAGAATTGCAGTCAGCATTTCTAAACTATGCAGAATTCTTCAGTCTATCTATTTTTATTTATTTGGTTTGTACCAGTTTATATGGTAGGAGATTCATCTCCACATATTTACAATGTATTCCAATCAATTTCACCCCCTCCATCACACTCAATGCACCCTTCCATCTAAGAAATGAGTGTCTCCGACAGGTTTCCTTGTTCCTTTTTCATAGTTGTGAATAGTCTACTTTGATAGCAGTTGTTTGTTTTTTTTTTTGTGGGGGCCATGGGGCTTGAACTCAGGGTCTGGGCACTGTCCCTGAGCTTTTTGCGCGCAATGTTAGTGCTCTACCACTTAGAGACACAATGTCACTTCTGATTTTCTGCCTGGGCTGGCTTTGAACCATGATTCACATATCTAAGCCTCCTGCGTAGCTAGGATTACAGGCATGAGCCACCAGAGCCTAGCTATTCCATCTTTTTTTTTTTTTTTTTGGCCAGTCCTGGGCCTTGGACTCAGGGCCTGAGCACTGGTCCCTGGCTTCTTCCCGCTCAAGGCTAGCACTCTGCCACTTGAGCCACAGCGCCGCTTCTGGCCGTTTTCTGTATATGTGGTGCTGGGGAATCGAACCCAGGGCCTCGTGTATCCGAGGCAGGCACTCTTGCCACTAGGCCATATCCCCAGCCCCTATTCCATCTTCTTTATCCATCTCCCAGGCACATCCCCTCACCTGCTATTCCCCATGCACCAAAACCTATTTCTTTTCCCTCACATCCCCCATTCCCCCATCAGCTTTCACTGAGTTTCTCTATGCTGCTCTCATATACACATTTGACACATTTTACAGTTATTCATCCTCTCCTTTTCCATTCTTATCTCTCCTTCTTCTTAGCTTGATTAATGATCTATGCTTAACCATCTAAGAAATTGTGTGTATGCATCTGTATACTTGTTACATATTCCTGGATATGAATGTCTTTTAGGTTGTTTCCACATATAAGTGAAAATATATAATATTTTGCTTTGTGAGTTGGCTTGTCTTGTTTAGTAGGATGTCTTAATTTGCAGCCATATTCGTGTAAATGACATGATTTCATTTTTCTTTATGGCTGTGTAATACTATACTATGACTTTTCATTCATATTATATATGTGTCTAGTATAGTATAGTATACTATGTGGTATTTTTAACATAGTGTGGTTAAATCCTATATATCACTGACTACTTCCTATTTACTTTTATGTATGTGTATTATATGTGTTTTGTGCTGGTCCTGGGGCTTGAACTCAGGGCCTGGGTGCTGTCCCTGAGTTTTTACACTCAAGGCTGGCACAATGTCACTTGAGCCACAGCTCCACTTCCAGTTTTTTTTCTGAGTGGTTTATTGGAGATAAGGGTCTCACTGACTTCATAGCTCAGCCTCCTGAGTAGCTAGGATTACAGGTGTGTGCCACCAGTGCCTGGCTACTTCCAGCTTTTTGGTAGTTTATTGGAGATAAGAGTCTCACAGACTTTCCTGCCCAGGCTCTCTTGCAACAGTGATCCTCAGGGCTCAGCCTCTTGAGTAGCTAGGATTACAGACATGAACCACCAGTGCCCAGCTTGTAGTAATTTTTTTCAACAAATAAGAAAGTAACTTTTGAGATTTCCTCTTTTAATTTTATATGTTGCTTCCCTGAAGGAATATACAAATTACCTTAAAAAGCACACTTCCTAAAAAGAGGTATGGTAAGAAAAATACAAACAGAAAATAGAATTGGTGCTATATGCTACCTCAATTGGCTAATGAGTTGTAGTTTTGGGAGCACTTTCCCAAAGACACTCATCATTGTGCACAGTCCTTAACATGAGAGATATTTTGCAAGAAAATGAAGATATGGTATGTATATTACATATATATCACATATATAATATACACATTTTAGGAAGAAAGCACAAAATGACTGTCTTCATTTCAACTCAAACCACCTTGAGCACTAGCCATGGGAGTACACACCTGTAATCCCAAGACTAGAGAGACTAAAGCAGGAGGGTTGTGAATCTGAGAGTAGACATCATGGGGCCTTTTTTCCACACAAACTCACACCTTGGTTGTATTTTACATATGTAATATGTAGGGACAAGCAGTCATCCTAAAGTTGACACAATTTAGGGACAATTTTTGATGCTGTTGGTCGTGGGGCTTGTACTCAGGGTCTGGGTGCTGTTCCTGAGCTCTTTTTGCTCTACCGCTTTGAGCCACAACACCACTTCTGATTTTCTGATAGTTAATTGGAGATAAGAGTCTCAGGGACTCTCCTGCCAGGGCTAGCTTTTAACCATGGTCCTCAGGGCTTAGCCTTCTAAGTAGCTAGGATTACAGTTGTGAGCCACCAGCATTTGGCCAGGGACACTGTTTCTCTTTTTCTTTTTTAGAATTTACTTGATTGTTATTATAGAGGTGATATATAGAGGGGCTACATTTACATGTGTCAGGTACAGTGTCTAGGAATACTCTTAATAGAGAAGTGGGGGTGGAGACATCCCCACAGCATCTAGGGCATCAGCCTCAGCCACGGCAGGCCAAACCAAAGTCCAGCTGACCCCTCAGGGGAAAAGGCTCATCCTTTCTTTTTATTATGCTCTACTGCCTCAACTCAGCTGAACACCCTATTCTTTTTTTTTTTGCCAGTCCTGGGCCTTGAACTCAGGGCCTGAACACTGTCCCTGGCTTCTTTTTTGCTCAAGGCTAGCACTCTGCCACTTGAGCCACAGCGCCACTTCTGGCCATTTTCGATATATGTGGTGTTGGGGAATCGAACCTAGGGCTTCATGTATACGAGGCAAGCACTCTTGCCACTCGGCCATATTCCCAGCCCCCTGAACACCCTATTCTTTTCTTTTCCTTCAGGATCTAATTCCAGAGAAATGGAGGCTCTTCAATGTGCACTGTCAAAAGCCAATAAATACTTTCCATTTCAGCTGGGGTGCTGGTGGTTCACACCTGTAATCTTAACTACTCAGGAGACTGAGATCTGAGGATCATCATTTAAAGCTAGCCTAGGCAGGAAAGTCCATGAGATTCTTATCCCCAATTAACCACTAGAATACTGGAAGTGGAACTGTGGATCAAAGTGTTAGAGTACTAGCCTTGAGCAGAAAAGTTCAGGGACAGAGCCTGGTCCCTGAGCTCAAGCCTCATAACCAGAAAAACAAAAATCCAGCGCACACACCTCTATCAACAGAACAAAGCACCTGTTCCACAGAAAGAAAAATCAGGATCAGGCTAACAGTTCTGAAAGCAGATAAAGAGAAATCTCAGAACAAATTCACACTCCCTTATACTCAGGAGTTCTCCTCTGTCAGAGTTAACTTCCTAGTTGGAAGGGGGGTAGAATCTGTCAGAAAAACCACAGGCACTCCTGAGAGTCTGAAAATGCAGGCGTGTGTTTCTGGACCCCCCAAACTCTTCCCATTGGCTATGTGAGAGTCAGGTGCTCCAGGACAAGAACTCCTTGGGTGGAACAAGACCAAATGAATGTGTGCCCCAAATGCCATTCATATCCAGTTGCAACTGGAAGTCATTTCTTTCCCTTCTCTTCCCATCTTGAACCTCACAAGGAAGTGATTTAAAAACAACTGCCAACTATGCACAGGAAGCTTGTCCTCCTCTTTAGGGAAATGGATGCTTGGGAAGCTCCCTTGTCTCACCGCTTCTCAATTATTCTGGGAAATGATGGAGTTCTCAGGCCTTAGAACTGAGTTTCAACAGTGTCTATTATTTTCTCTTCCAAGAAGAGAAGATTTTTTAAAATTAGAAACTCTTGTGTATCCAACAAATATTGTAACAGGTATTTAAAAACTGCTTTTTCCGGGCGGCTCTTTATTTGGGCTCAGAATTGGACTGAAAGCAGGATAAAAAGTTCAACATCCCAGCTTTTTCCGTGTTGCATATTAATCCTTTGCCCTGAGCCACTCTCTCCTGAAGTCACTTTAAAACCATCTTAAAAGTGAGGAAAGAAGAGACAGGAGACCAGACCATCTGAAAGGCTTCAGTAGCTGCTACTGTAGCAACACCCCACCAGAACCGTCCTGAGACAATGGGCTGTCAGGCCTTCGGAGGCCAGGTCTTGTCACCTCTGAACAGGCTTATGATGGGGACTGTTTAATTACATGCAGCTATCTTTACCTCTGCTCTTTGTTCTGTGTCTTTTTAAATTTTTTAATTTTAATTTTATTTTATTGTAAAAGTGATGGGCTATAGTTACATAAGTAATGTAATGAGTTCATTTCTTTTTTCTTTTTTCTTTTTTTTTTTTTTTTTGGCCAGTCCTGGGCCTTGGACTCTGGGACTGAGCACTGTCCCTGGCTTCTTCCCGCTCAAGGCTAGCACTCTGCCACCTGAGCCATAGCGCCCCTTCTGGCCGTTTTCCGTATACGTGGTGCTGGGGAATCGAACCTAGGGCTTCATGTATGGGAGGCAAGCTCTCTTGCCACTAGGCCATATCCCCAGCCCAGTTCATTTCTTATTGAACATTGTTACCCCCTCCCTTATTTTTCTCCCACTTTCCCTCCCCCTCACACTCCCCTTCCACCCAAACTGTAAAGTTAATTTCCAACATAGTGTCTTATAAGTACTGCTGTTGCATTGGTTCACCCTTTGTCCTTTGTCTCACCATTTTGTTATTCTCCTTCCTTTCCAAAATCAAATAAATGTATGTACAAGACACAGGGTACCAAAATAAAAAATAGTGGCAACAGGTAATAAACCAAAGGGGGAAAAAGCAAAATAAAAAAGAAATAACTTCATACAGTTCTGTGTCTATTTAAACTGACAACTCATGTCTCTACCCACAAATGGCTGAAGATAAGCTGAAGTGCTGCTGTCTTCCCATGGCTTCTTGTATCATGTCATAAATCTCCTTTACCTGCCCTTTCCCATGTCTCTTTATTTGACATATAGGAGTGAGTGGCTAGACATGACATGTAGAAGCCCAGGAGTTTGGATCTGGAATCTAAATCTCCAGTTTCAATGTCTATTAATAAACACATCTGTTTAACTTTTGTTATTGGTGTCCTTGAGCTTGCACTCAAGGCCTGGGTGCTGTGTCTAAGTTGTTTTTTTTCCCCCTCAAGGCTAGCACTCTAACACTTGAGTAATAGCACCCCTTCCGGCTTTTTCTGTTTACACTGTACTGAGGAATCGAACCCAGCGCTTCATGCAAGCTAGGCAAGCACTGTACCACTATGCTACATTCCCAGCCCTCATTTTTAAAAAAAATTTCAAAGGTCACATTTACTGCCAATCAGAGCTTCTTTTATTTTCCTTTGGCCGACCTGGGACTTGAACTCAGGATTTCATACTTGCTTGGTATGTGCTCTACCACTTAAGTCATACCCCTACTCTTAATCAGAGCTTCTGATAAGCAGTGTTCTCACAAATGCCTTAGAACTCATACAAAGACAGATGATACTGTGATTTTTGAGAAACTATAAGATCTCCATCTTAACCTTTGAAATTCAAAGAGATTGAAAATGCCCTTTACTATTCACAAACCAAAGATGTGGATTTTGTTGTTGTTGTTAGTCATGAGGCTTGAACTTATGGCCTTGAATCTGTCCTTGAGCCCTCTCTTGCTCAAGGCTAGCATTCTATCACTTTGAGCCACAGCATCACTTCCAATTTTCTGGTGGTTAGAGATAAGAGTCACACAGATTTTCCTGCCTGGGCTGGCTCTGAACTGTGATCCTCAGATCACAGCCTCTTGAGTAGCTTGGAATACAGGTATAAACCACTGGTGCCCGGTAAGATGTAGAAATTCTGAACAATGCTTTACTTTTCTTACCTCCTTTTGGTGCCACCTACACTGTGTGTAGGCATGTGAGTGTGCTGGTACTGGGGCTTGAACTCAGGGCCTTGTGTTGCTTTTTGGGTTTTTTTTCCCCACTCGGCACTTTACCATTTCAGCACTATCTCCACTTCCATCTTTTTCATCATTAATTGGAGATCAGAGTTTCACAGACTTCTCTGCCTGGGCTGACTTTGAACCATGGTCCTCCAATCTCAGCCTCCTGAGAATGTCCCCTACTCAGCCCCTGAGTAGCTAGGATTACAGGCATGAGCCACAAGCACCTGGCTGAGAAGCTATGTTCAGTGTCCCTGACCAGGACCCTCCTGTTCCCTACTTGCTTATTAGTCAGCACCAACACTGCCCTCCCATCCTTCCCAATTTTGTTGCTACCTCTTCAATTTTCAATTCAATGCTTCTCAAACAGACTTGCACAGCAATATTCCCCGGAGGACTTGTAGAGACACACCTTGGTGTGCTTTTCTTAAGGCAAAGGCAGCCAACTGCAGGATGCATGGCTAGAGTTGAATGCTGTCTGTGCCAGTAAAAAAAAAAAAGGCAAACAGAAGGGCTCACCTCAAATGCCACTGCTTCAGTAAGTCTCTGTAACCACCTTCTCTTTGGTCTCATAGAAACACATTCATTTTCTACCTTTATGATGCACTGCTAATGGGAGGGAGATGATAAGCACTGCCTGTCTGACTGCTTGAATAGGGAGCACTGGATGTTGTATAGCTCTTGACAAATAAACAAGTGATGGACACCCACTGAGCAGTAGTGAGCTCAGTCTCTGACCTTTCCTAGGTTCATCCTGCACTAAACACGCTCCATTAGCTATTCCAAAAATGGCAGTGTAGTCCCAATCTCATGAGTGCAGCTGGAGAATCCTCCTAAAACCAGTTCTGAGGCCTGGGTTCCCCTCCAGGCATATTTGGAAATTGGGTCCTCTCAGAAGTTCCTGAGCTACTGGGCACTGTTGGCTCATGCCTATAATCCTAGCTACTCAGAAGGCTGAGATCTGAAGACTATGCTTCAGAACCAATCCAGGCAGAAAAGCCCACGAGACTCTTCAATTAACCAGCAAAAAGGTGAAAGTGGAGGTGTGGCTCAAGTGGTAGAGAGAAAAAGCCAAATAAGAGTGTGAGTCCCTGAGTTCAAGTCACATTGGCATGTATGTGCACGTGTGTGTGCGTGCACACACACACACACACACACACACAGACATAGAGTAATGAATTACTTCCCTTCCTTTACATCATCAAGAAGAGAGTTGGATTCTCACCTGTGAGTGATCAGAAGTGTGTGTGTGTGTATGTGTACATGCACTGGCCCAGGAGCTTGAACTCAGGGCCTGAGTGCTGTCCCTGAGCTTTTTGGTTCAAGGCTTAGTGCTCTACCACTTAAGCCACAGCTCTACTTCTGGCTTTTTGGTGGTTAGTTGGAAATAGGAGTTTCACAGTCTTTCTTGCCCAGACTGTCTTCTAACACAGTCCTTAGACCTTGGCCTCCTGAGTAGCTAGGATTACCAATGTGAACAACTGGTGCCCAGCTTTCATTCCACATTTGTAGGGAAATGCAGTGGCTCTCAACTGTGCAGGAGAGAAGAAAAGCAGCATCGGGAAGGTGAGGATAGCTGTGGGAAAGGGAGGCCTGGCCAGCCCTGGCTTTGCAGGGAGAAACAGAAGCCCAGTGAACCCCTGAAGTGCCATAGACAGAAGGAGAAAAGAAACTGGAAGCCTCCAGACCCCAAAGCCACTGACCCCACACACCAGCTGCCAAGAGAAGCAAAGCCAAAACCTCAAGCTGGAGGTGGCGTATTTCATCAGTATTCAGTTGGTTAAAAATAACTTCACTTATTAGTTTAAGTGAGATCACCACAGGGCTGGAAATTCACTGACAGAGAAACAAAAACACTGGAAAGAAAAGAAGAAAAGTTGACATTGCTGATGAATGTACTTCAATAAGAGTTGCTGCTGGGACATTGCTGGGCCCTGTTTTCCCTCTGGGCTCTTCATGAGGTTTTAGAGTTCGTATTCTTCAGTCTTTTTCCTGATGGGGAAGCAGCAGTCCAGAGAGGAGGGTTGTGGAGCCTCCTGGACAAGGGAACCCTTGTGGACATGTACCCATGTCCTGGGCTGGGCCTCACCTCCACCTTCTCTCAGTAACTAGACTGACTTTGGGGAATGTGCCACCAACACAGGTCCCACTGAGGAAAAGCAGCTACTTCATCAAAAAAGAGGATATGGGAGCTGGTGGCTCACAGCTATAATCCTAGCTACTCAGAAGGCTGAGATTTGAGGAGCATTGTTAAAAGCCAGCCTGGGCAGGAGAGTCCATGCGATTCTAATCTCCGATAAACCACCAGAGAACTGGAAGTGGCACTGTTGCTCAAGTGGTAGAGCGCTAACCTTGAGCACAAAGAGCTCAGGGACAGCACCCTGAGTTCAAATCCCATGACTGACCATAAAAAAAAGTGGGAGAGTGCCTGGGGAATATGCTCCTTTCTGAGAGGAGCGAGACGAGGACAGAATTCCCTCTTTCTGCATAAATCCATCCTGCTTTTCTAGACAGCCCCAGAAAAGAAGAGTGTCATTCCCAAGTGCCCCTTCTTGCTGACCTAACACCTCCTTGCCAGGAACAAAGTTCCAGTGCTCCCTGTCCCCCACATGGGCCTCCCAGTGGTCCTCCTGACCAAGCAAGGCTCAGGAGATCTGCTCTGGGTTTAGGGTCCTTGTGGATGAACCATACATGGTGCCCTTTGTAATAGATGGGCAGCCAGAGTTCATAGGCACGCACACAGGCCCATTGGCCAGGGCCAGCATCAAATGCTGTCTTTCAGTCATTCCTCTGCTTCTGGGAACCTGCCCTCACTGTACCCTCCAATTTTGTATCACATGTTGACTCTCCAGCCCTTAGAAGTTTCTCTCTCTCTCTCTCTCTCTCTCTCTCTCTCTCTCTCTCTCTCTCTCTCTCTCTGTGTGTGTGTGTGTGTGTGTGTGTGTGTTTTAGGGTTGAACTCAGGGCCTTGCACTTGCTAAGCAGACGCTCTACACCTCAAGCCAAACTTCCAACACCTTTTTGCATTGGTTATCCATCCTGGGCTTCCATCCTTTTACTTGTGCTTCCTTGTGTCACTGGGGAAGACAGGTACCCAACAAGGTGCCCAACCATTGTTCTCCTGTAGCTGGGATACAGACATGTACCTCCGTACCTTAGCCATTGTTTGAGAGAATTTAGACCATGCTGCCTTGAACCTAGCTCTCATGATCTCTGCCTCCCAAGTACCTAGCTTGAGCCACTAAATCCAACTTGGACAGTTTATCTATATCAGTTGTTATTTTTTTTTAAGGAGTATACAAGATCTCACTATGTTGCCCAAGTGGACTCAAACTCTTAATCCTCCGCTTCAGCCACCCAAATGTTGGGATTACAGGCACGCATCAGCATGCCCCACTTAAATGTTAAGTTTTTATGTAATTTGAAGTTACAGAAATATTCTAAGAATAAAGAATTCTTACACACTCTTATTCAGGGTCACCAATATATTCCTCTTGCTCCAATTTGTCCTTCCCCTTTTTCCCCTCTGTACATACTCATATACTTATACATATGTGTGTATACATACATGTGAGCTAGTATATGCATCTACAGCTATTCTTTTTTTTTTTTTTTTTTTTTTTGCCAGTCCTGGGCCTTGGACTCAGGGCCTGAACACTGTCCCTGGCTTCTCTTTGCTCAAGGCGACCACTCTGCCACTTGAGCCACAGTGCCACTTCTGGCTGTTTTCTATATATGTGGTGCTGGGGAATCGAACCCAGGGCTTCATGTATACGAGGCAAGCACTCTTGCCTCTAGGCCATATTCCTAGCAGCTATTCATTCTTCTCTGAGCCATTTGAAAGTAAATTGTAGGTGGGACCTGTGCCCCTAAAAGCCTTGCTATGCTTTCTTAAGAACAAAGTTATTTTTCCCACATAGAATATTCAGTACAGTTACACAAATTTGAAAATTGAAATATTGGTATCACACTATAATTTAATTCACAATCTACGTTCCAATTTCCTCAACTAATAGCTATTTTTCCCTGACCAGAAAACAATCCAATGTCATAAATTGTGTGTTATTGTCAAGTATTTTTTTTGTCTTTTTTTTTTTTTTTTTGGGTACTGGGGATCGAACCCAGGATGTTGCACTTGCTAGGCAAGCGCTTTGCCTCTGAGCAACATCCCAGCCCCTTCAAGTATTTTTTTGTATTATATTATTTATTTATTTTTGCCAATCATGGGGCTTGAACTCAGTTTCTGGGCACTGTTCCTGAGCTTCTTTTGCTCAAGCTTAGCACTCTACCACTTGAGCCACAGAACCACTTCCAGCCTTTTCAGTTCATGTGGTACGAAGGAATCAAACCCAGGTCTTCATGCATGCTAGGCAAGCACTTTACCACTAAGTCACATTCCCAGCCCCTATTCTATTTTATTTTAGAACAGTTGCTTACTCTTTCTTGTATTCAACATACTTGACACTTTTTTTGGTGGTGGTACCAGACCTTGAACTCAGGACTTGAGTTTGCTTGGCTGGTACTTTACAACTTGAACCAGTTCTGAGGCTTGGGACTCAGGGCCTGAGCACTGTCCCTGGCTTCTTTATGCTCAAGGCTAGCACTCTATCTCTTGAGTCACAGCTCCACTTCCGGCTTTTTCTGTTTATGTGGTGCTGAGGAATTGAACCCAGGGCTTCATGCATGCTAGGCAAGCACTCTACCACTAAGCCACATTCCCAGCCCCACCATTCCTGCTTTTTGCTGGTTATTTTGGAGATGGAGTTCAGTAGACTTTCCTGCCATGGCTGACCTTGAACTATACTCCTCTGGATCTCAGCCTCCTGAGTAGCTAGATGACAGGCACTGGGCTCAACTTTTTTTTTTTTTAAGAGCATAATTTGTATTCATTTGACTTTGGCTATTGTTTCCTCATGATGGCGTTAATGATATATTTTGGGGGCAGGAATGTAGGATCAATAAGTCAGTGTGTTTCCCCTGAGTGAGGCACATCAGGATGTATATGCTTTAGTTCATGATGACTCAGATTTGGAGTGACTATCGTGGCTTTGATTTTTCTGCCCCTTCACACGTGCATAGATGCTTCCTATCTTTGATTTCACGTGCAACCATAGTGGACAAAAGGGACATACACTAGTCTTCACACAACCTTTGGGACAATGAACACATGGCTCATCCATTTCCCTCATTTGAGCCAGCTGCCTTTCAGCTCCCAAGAAACAAGGTTACCTGCTAATCAGCCACGGACTATAGACTTTGTAAATAAGCCCAGCCAAGAACAGACAAAGAGCAACATACATGGGTGGTCCCACAAAATTAGGACTAAATAAATTGTCCTTTTTTTTAAATTTGCCAGTCCTGGAGCTTGAACTCAGGGCCTGAGCACTGTCCCTGGCTTCTTTTTTGCTCAAGGCTAGCACTCTGCCAACTTGAGCCACAGCGCCACTTCTGGCCTTTTTCTATATATGTGGTGCTGAAGAATTGAACCTAGGGCTTCATGTATACGAGATAAGCACTCTTACCACTAGGCCATATTCCCAGCCCAAAACTTGTGGTTTTTTTTAAACCCTCAATGTCCAGAACGTTTAGATTAGAATTTCTAGGGCTGGTACCCAGGCATCAGTTATTATTTTTTTTAATACTTCCCAGATGAGTCCAGTATGCAGCCAAACAGAACCTGCATCAATGTCTATAGCTGAAGAAGAAGAAGAAACTGGCCTTTTCTCCACCCGCATGAATGGACCCCTTCACAGCATGTGTTTTTGATCATGAAGGTGTACTTACTTGGGTGCATTTGAAATGCTGCCTGGAGACTTCTTTATGGTTTTCTTCCCACCACCAGCTGATTTTCCAGAAGGGAGGTGAAATTTTCCTTCTCAGGACCAGATTCGTAAATCCTATAAATTTTCTTTTTGGGTAAAGGGGTATGAGTGTGTGTGTGTGTGTGTGTGTGTGTGTGTGTGTGTGTGTGTGTGTGTGTTCTTTTGAGCCTATGGGGTGAGATTGGAGCACAAGCTGTGAGCACCAGCAGCTGTAACAGATGTTGCCCAGCCCTCATTCCCCAGAGACCCACTTCATTCCCACACACAGCTCTCCTTCTTTGTTAGAGAGTTAGAGGGTAGCACTTAGGCTACCAGAACTTTTGCCTAGGCCAACAACAACAAAAAAATCTACAGAGCCTAGAAGTTTGTCTTTACCAATAGCTGATGGCGTAGTACTGAGGAATGACTATCCCAGTTTCCTCACCCTCAATCAGGGAAACCATAGAAAGTCCCTGAGACAACAGGCCAGCGTTACTCCTCCTCACCACTGCAAACTCTGCTTACCAATGCACCTTTGCTTGGCCACCTTTCCTTTCCTGTCTAATTCTATACTTCTTTGTTGGATTTTCTCTCAAGGACCTGTCTTGTTTTGTTTGCGTGCCAGCCCTAGGCTTGAACTCAGGTCCTTGCATTCCTACTTGGCTTCTTCCTTTCAAGGTTGGCACTCGACCACTTGGAGCGACACTGCCACTTCCTGGAGGACTTCTGGAAAAAGTTTGCTCAGAGAATCCTCAGCTCCAGATCTGCTCATAGAGAACTAGACCTGAGCCAGCCATGCCCAGCTCACACCCCTAGGGCCTGCAGAAAGACTGGTACTCACCTTCATCCTTAACACAAAGAGCACTGTATGTGCCGCCAGGTGCTGGGTGGCTGTCGATTCTCACATCCACAGCTCTCACAACTTGCTCTTCACTGCTCCCTTTGCTACACACAGTCGTTCTGAAACAAGGAGGACATTGGGTTAGGATATTCCACTGGGTTAAAAAAGAAGAGGAAGGAACCCTCTATAGGTCACCTTTACCATAACCACAAAGACATTTTAAAAAAAATGGGAAAGAAAGAATCCTTGGTTTTCTGACTTCATTTCTGAACTGATTTTGCACTGATTTTTGAACTGATCAGCACTGATTTTGCTGCCTCATGAGCTTTGGCTGAAACCATCAATATGGACCCCCAAGAAAGGCCTAGAAGACAGACAATGCTAGAGGTGAAGTCAGAAGACAGATGTATCAATTCAAGTTTCAGAGGATATATATATCCTCCCCCTCCCCGATTCCTCCAATACTGTGGTTTGAATTTAGAGCCTTGGGGTTGCTCTGCTTGCTTGCTCAACTTAATTGTTTGTGTTTGCTTGGATTCTACCATTTAGGCCATTATCTCCAGCCTTTTCTTTTGCTTGTTATTTTGAGATGAAGTTTAGCACACTTTTCTGCCTAGGCTGACTTTGAACCATGATCCTCTGGAGCTTAGATATCTGAGTAGCTAGGGTTGTGAGTATAAGCCACTGGTGCTCAGCTTGGCAATATATAATGGATCAGTTCTAATATATGGGCCTTTTTGTTGTTTTGTTTTACATTATAAAAATTTACCACCAGGCTTTGGTGGCTCACGCCTGTAATCCTAGCTATTCAGAAGGCTGAGATCTGAGGATCGCGATTCAAAGCCAGCTAGGGCAGGAAAGTCTATAAGACTTTTATCTTCAATTAACCACCAGAAAACTGGGAGTGGAGCTATGGCTGAAAGTAGTAGAGCACTAACCTTGACCAGAAAAACTCAAGGACAGTAACCAGGCCCTGAGTTCAAGCCCCATGACTGATTAAAAAAAAAAAATCAATCAGTTGAGTTTTTGAAAGGTTTGGTTTAGCAAGGTACAAGAAGACTAACAAACTCTTAAAATAATAGAAATTCATTTAACCTACTAAACAGAACTTTAAGTAAAATTTCTCTTGCTCTAGGTATAGCATTGCTTCCCCCTGCCACCCCCCCTTCCCACGTAACTTGCCCAAACATTTCAAAGGGCTTTTGTTAGGGATTTTTTTTTTTCTGGCTTATATAGTTATATAGGGAGGGGATTTCACTGTTAAATCTCTATATATGTATACTACATTCTAATCAATTTTACCCTCTATACTACATTCCCTGCCCCCTTCCCTCTAGGAAACAGTGTCCCCAATAGGTTTCCTTGGTCCATTTTCATAATCACTAGTAGTATATTTTGATAATATCCAATCTTCTTTATCCTTCCTTGGCACACCCGCTCTGGCTGGTTCCCCATTCACAGAATGCTGCTCGTAGATGGATTCTGTTGTTTTTCTGTTCTCTTGACACTGCTTTTGCTTTTCTAAATAAGAGAGGTTCCTTTTCTTCTTTCTCTTTCTTCTCTTCCTTCCTTTCTTTCTTTCTTTCCTTCTTTCCTTCCTTCCTTCCTTCTTTACTTCCTTCCTCCATTCCCCCCCCCCCTCTTTCTTTCTTTCTTTCTCTCTTGTTGTTGGCTATGGAACTTGAACTCAAGGGCTGGGCACTATCCCTGAGCTTTGTGCTCAAGGTTACTCTTTCACTTTGAGTCACAGCTCTGTGGTTAATTGGAGGTAAGAGTCTTAGGGACTTTTCTGCTCCAGCTGGCTTGGAACCACAATCTTCAGATTTTAGCCTCCTGAGTAGCTAGGATTACAGGCATGAGCCACCAGTGCCTGGCAGAGAGGTTCATTTTCAAGCCATGCACTTACTCAATTTATTGTAATACTAAGGATAGCTAAACCTCACTAACAATGACAACTCTAGAAGTCAACAGATGATATTTTGTTTGTTTTGGAGCTGCTGGGGTTGAAATCAGGCCTCACACTTACTAGGCAGGTGCTCTACTGCTTTTTTTGCATGGATATTTTTTGAGATAGGCCATGTCCAGGCCACTAGCTGCTTACTTTAGTCTTCCATCATAACTAGGATATCAGGGAGGGGCCACAGTATTGAGAAGGGGACTCATGAACTTTTCTTCCTGGGGTTGACCTCAAATTGTGATCCTCCAAATCTGACTCCCAAGTAGCCAGGATCACAAGCCCAGGGCCTGGAAACAGTATCTTGACTAGCTAAATTTAGGCTCCAAGCTGAAGTCTGCAATGTGCAATATCTCAAGACATGATTCAGTATCAAGTCATGCCCTTGTGAAAGTGGAAGGAGGCTGTTAATTATTTGGAAAGTACAAAAAGGACATGCTGGCATGGTAGGGTACACGTATAGTCCCAGCTACTTAGGAAGGTGGGTAGGAGGATTGCTTGAGCCCAAACATAGCATTTCCCTTCACCAAAATTTGAGATAAATGATTGACCTAGTTTTTTTTTTTTAACCCAATATTGCTGCTTGATCACAGGGCCTCCTGTGTTCTAGTTTGCCTTTTATTTATTTTTCTTTACCACTTGAGCTACAGCTCCACTTCTGGCTTTTGCTGGTTAATTGGAAATAAGAGTCTCACGGAATTTCCTGCTAGAGCTGGCTTTGAACTGTGATCCTCACATCTCAACCTTCTGAGTAGCTAGGATTACAGGCGTGAACCCCTAGTACCTGTTTGTTTGTTTTTAAAAACCATTCTTAGAATAAAATATAGGCTGCCTGCTGCTCTTGCCAGCAATCTTAGCTACTCAGGAGGCTGAGATATGAGATTCAAAGCCTTCCCAGGAAGAAAAGTGTTATGACATTCTTTTTTTTTTTTTTTTGTCAGTTGTGGGGCTTGAACTCAGGGCTTGAACTGGGTGCTGTCCCTGAACCTCTTTATGCTCAAGGCTAGTGATCTACCACTTGAATCACAGTGCCACTTTCAGCTTTTGAGTGGTTTATTGAAGATAGGAGTCTCTCAGGACTTTTCTGCCTGGGCTGGCTTTGAACCATGATCCTCAGGTCTCAGCTTCCTCAGTCTCCTGAGTAGCTATGATTACAGGCATGAGCCACCAGCCCCAGCTTGTGAGACTCATCTCCAATTAACCACTAAAAAGCTAGAAGTAGCACTGTGGCTCAACTGGTAGAGTGCTTGCCTTGAGCAAAAGAAGTTCAGGTTCAGTGCCCAGGCCCTGAGTTCTGAATCCTCAGGACCAGCACATTAAAAAGAGAAAAAAGAAAAGCATTGCTGGGAACTGGTAGTTCTGGCCTGTAATCTTAGCTACTCAGGAGGCTGAGATCTGAAGATTGAAGTTCAAAGCCAACCTGGGCAGGAAAGTTCCCATAAGACTCTTAAAGTCAGTAAACCACTCAAAAATTGGAAGTGGTGCTATGGCTTTAAATAGTAGAGTGCTAGTCTTGAGTGAAAGAGTTCCGGAACAGTGCTCAGGCCCTGAGTTCAAGCCTCACATCTGCAAAAAAGGAAGGAATGTTTGAGTCCACTGAAAATCAAGGTTGGGGAGGAGGGGGGTGATCTCAAGTCATCCAGGCACCTGCAGGGGGGACCTACTAATGCAAACACAAATCCAGGCACCCTTGTTTTTGGTTCAGTCACATTCTCCCCAGCAAGTCCCTTGACCTTGCATATCAGAGGCACTGATGGGGTGGACTTTAGAATTGAGATAGTCTGCCATGACAAGTATATTGATAGTCCCCATTTCAGAAACCATCCCCAAATACCCAACCACCCTTAGATGCCCTCCACCAAAGAACCAAAGTGCTTAGAGCAGCTTGGCCAGCATGTATAGGGTGGAACTCAAGACTGAGGAGGCACATACTTTCAGTATGAAGAACTCAAGACTAGGAGGAGGCACATACTTTCAGTATGAAGCCAGTGTGTTTGTGTGTCGGTGTGGTAATTTTTCTTTTTCTTTTATGTTAGTCATGGGGCTTGACCTCTGGGCCTGGGCGCTGTACATGAGCTCTTTTGCTCAAGGCTAGCACTCTACCACTTTGAGCCACAGCTCCACTTCCAGTTTTCTGGTGGTTAATTGGAAACAAGAGTCTCATGGCCTTTCCTGCCTGAGCTGGTTTTGAACTACAATCCTTAGATAGCAGACTCCTCAGTAGCTAGGATTACAAGCATGAGCTGTTAGCATCTGGGTCTCAAGTTTCTAAAGATCAGTCATTATTTAGTTCATGAAACTTCAGCTTTTTGACTTTATAATAAACTTCTGTTTGTGTTTGGTTTTTAGATTGGGTCTTACTAACTTTTGCCCAGGCTCACCTTGAACCACCATTCTTATTTCTGCCACTGAAGTCTCTGAGATTACAGGCACGACTCACCACACTTAGCCCTCTAACACAAACATGTTTTGCTGATTTAGCAGCATCCACAAGTTTATAGATATCTGGATATTAGTCAATTAATTTGTTACTAGCTAAACATATGCTAAGTTTCATCATAAGTGTATTTTGTCCCATGATTTATTTAGGAATATCTTTTGTAAATACTAAACAGTTAGATTTTTAAATATCCTCCCAGCAATATTTGTTTTCTTTTCCTTTTTTATGTAATAATTATTATTTTTAAATTATCTTTATGTAGTGGTACAAAAGGATTTCAATTTAACATGTCACTTTATGAATACAATACATCTTGATCAATGTCACCCAATCTTTGTTTTCTTTTTTTTTTTTTTTCTCAAATTTTTATTATCAAACTGACGTACAGAGAGGTTACAGTATCATACGTTGGGCATTGGATACATTTCTTGTACTGTTTGTTGCCTTGTCCCTCATGCCCCCCTCCCTCCCCCCCTTTCCCTCCCCCCCCAGTTGTTCAGTTCACTTACACCAAACAGTTTTGCAAGTATTGCTTTTGTAGTTATTTCTCTTTTTTTACTCTGTGTCTCTCGAATTTGGTATTCCCTTTGAATTTCCTACTTCCAATACCAGTAAACACGGTTTCCAATATACTCAGATAAGATTACAGAGATAGTGTAGGTACAAACATAGGAAGGTGATACAAAACATCATCAATAATAGAAACTACACATCCAATCTTTGTTTTCTAATAGGCACATCTGTCTACTTATATTTGATTTAATCACGGATCTCTTTGGATTTAAGTCTGCCATCTTGCAAGTACTTTCCATTAGTTCCATCCATCAGTTCCTCTCACCTTCTGCTTTCTTTTATTTGATTTTGGGTTATTTGGATGGGGTGGGGGGGCATTCTCTTTTTCCTTTGTATTGATTTGAAAGTTAATTTAATCTTTTACTATTCTTTCAAGTAGAACCAATAGCTTTACAACATGATTCTTAGACTTATTAAAATTTAATATTATTGCCACTCTCTTCCCCAATAATACAACTTAAAATATGTGAACATATTTAAAATGCTTCCTGTATAAAATATTATTCCATCGTGTAGTATTATTACTGTTCCATTCGCTCTTTTCCACATCTCCCTCTTTCCATAGCCGTATAGTCCTGCTGCCTGCAGAGCATTCTCCAAGTGTTTCAATGAACAGTTATTACCTCTGAGGCAGGATAGAGAAAAACTCACTCTATGCATACCTATATCACTTGACGTTTTTACAACACACATACACTGTTTTTCAGTTTAAATACAAAATATAAAAAAGTAAGGGGTGGTGGGAAAACACTGCAGCAAAACTACAGAAAAATGCTTTAAAAAAAATTTTTTTTTTGGCCAGTCCTGGGCCTTGGACTCAGGGCCTGAGCACTGTCCCTGGCTTCCTTTTTGCTCAAGGCTGGCACTCTGCCACTTGAGCCACAGCACCACTTCTGGCCGTTTTCTGTATATGTGGTGCTGGGGAATCGAACCCAGGGCCTCATGTATACAAGGCAAGCTCTCTCGCCACTAGGCCATATCCCCAGCCCCGCTTTTTAAATTTTTTAAATTAAATTTTATTGACAAGGTGTTGTGCAAAGGAGGTACAGTTACATAATAAGGCAGTGAATACATTTCTTGTGATATCTTACACCCTCCTTTTTTTTTTCCCTTCCCTAGATCAGGTAGGCATATCTACAATATTAAAAAAAAAAAATTTGTACTGGGGCTTGAACTCAGGGTTTGGGTGCTGTCACCAAGCTTCTTTTTTTCAAGGCTAGTGCTCTATTGCTTGGGCCATAGTGCCACATCTGGCTTTTCCTGACTAGTTTATTGGAGATAAGAGTCTCATGTACTTTCCTGCCTGAGCTGGCTTCAAATTACCATCTTCATAGCTCAGTCTCCTGAATAGCTAGGATTACAAGCGTGAGCCACCAGTGCCTGGCTAAAAAAATGATTTTTTAAAAATAAAAATTCAAAATGAGAACATTCTGGAAACCAGCCATGGTTCCACTTTACCTATCCTGGTACCCTCACATAATTATCAAGCAGCTACATAACCCATGGTAGGGCAGTTGCCTTGACTTACCCAAGAGTGCCATCTTCCAGCCACCCTGTGGTACACACGGCAAAGGTGCAGTCCCGGACCACCCTCCTCAGCTCTTCTGCAGACCCCAGGTGAGCACCCCTGCTCTTGCAGGAAAGCCGAGCCGCCTCCAGGTCCAGGCCCTGAGAGCCATTCTGAGACTCCAGCACAAAGAGCTTACCTGAGAAAGGACAAGCACAAACACAAGCAGACTGAGGAGCCATGGAATGCATCTTCACTGTCTGACAGACACACACCAGAGCCACAGCTCCACATGGCATCAAGTTGCATCCACATTGCACCTGAATATTGCATGATTTGTTTGTTTTTTGGTCAGTTGTGGGGCTTGAACTTAGGGCCTGGGTGCTGTCCCTGAGCTTTTTGGCTCAAGGCTAGCGCTCTACCACTTTGAGCCACAGCACCACTTCCAGTTTTCTGGTAGTCAATTGGAGATAAAAGTTTCATGGACCTTCCTGCCTAGGCTAGCTTCAAACTGCGATCCTCAGATCTCAGTCTCCTGTATAGCTAGTGTTGCAGGTGTGAGCCACCAATGTCCGGCTCGTGTTTTTGTTGATGTTGTTATTGTTTTTTAATAAGATAGGATCTTGCTATTTTGTCTAGGCTAGCCTCATGAGTCAAACCATCCTCCTGCCTCAGCCTCCCTGGTAGCTGGGGGAACAAGAAATCTACCACAATTCTTGCCTTACTTGCTATTTTTTTTTCTTTTTGTTGGTTTTGGTGCTCAAACTCTGGGCCTGAGCACTGTCCCTGAGCTCCTTTTTGCTCAAGGCTAGCACTCTACTACTTGAGCCACAGCGCCACTTTAGCTTTTTCTGTGACTAACTGGAGATAAGAATCTCACAGACTTTCCTGCTCAGGCTAGGTTTGAACCATGACCTTATCAAAGTGAAGACAAAAAAACATTGGGCCAGGCACCAGTGGCTCACGCCTATAATCCTAGCTACTCAAGAGGCTGAGAGCTGAAGACCATAGTTTGGAGCTAGCCTCGGCAGACAATACCAGAGACTCTTTTCTCAAAACAAAAAATGGAACTGGAACTGGAGGTGTGGCTCAAGTTGTAGACCACCAGTGATGAGTGAAAAAGAGCTATAGCTCAAAGCCCTGAGCCCAAGTCACAAAAACAAAACAAAACAATAAACATGGGAATAGCATAGTTTATCTGTCAGCAAAATGTCCACAATGTATTGATTTTTTTTTTTTTTTTTTTTGGCCAGTCCTGGGGCCTTGGACTCAGGGCCTGAGCACTGTCCCTGGCTTCTTCCCGCTCAAGGCTAGCACTCCGCCACTTGAGCCACAGTGCCGCTTCTGGCCGTTTTCTGTATATGTGGTGCTGGGGAATCGAACCTAGGGCCTCGTGTATCCGAGGCAGGCACTCTTGCCACTAGGCTATATCCCCAGCCCATATTGATTTTATTAGAATTAAAATCATGGGCTGGAGGCATGGCTCAAATGGTAGAGCACCTGCTTAGCTAGGCACAGGGCCCTGAGACAAACTACAGTACTAGCTGGGCACCAGTGGCTCACACCTGTAATCCTATCTACTCAGGAGGCTGAGATCTGAGGACTGAGTTTCAAATCCAGCCTGGACAAGAACGTCCATGAGACTCTTTTTTTTTTTTTTTTTTTTTTTTTTTTGCCAGTCCTGGAGCTTGGACTCAGGGCCTGAGCGCTGTCCCTGGCTTCTTCTTGCTCAAGGCTAGCACTCTGCCACTTGAGCCACAGCGCCACTTCTGGCCATTTTCTGTATATATGGTGTATATGTGGGCCTCATGTATACGAGGCAAGCACTCTTGCCACTAGGCCATATCCCCAGCCCCTGAGACTCTTATCCCCAATTAAGCAGCAAAAAGCCAGTGCGAGCCTTGAGTCGAAAAAGCTTAGGGAAAGCATCTAGACCCTGAGTTCAAGCCCCAGTATGGGCAAAAAGACAAGAACAACAACAACCAAACAAAAACACAGGATCACTAAAATTTAAAAAATAAGATATTTAGAAGTGATGTTCAAATTGCTATAAATATATTATTTTATTTTTACCAGTCTTGAGGTTTGAACTCTGGGCCTGGGCACTGTCCCTAAGCTTCTTTTGCTCAAAGCTAACACTCTACCATTTGAGCTTCAGTGCCATTTCTGGCTTTTTCTGAGTAGTTTATTGAAGATCAAAGTCTCATGAACTTTTCTGTCTGGATTGGCTTATGAACTGTGATCTTCAGATCTTAGCCTCCTGAGTAGCTAGGATTACAGATAAGAGTCACCAGCACCTGGTTGCTTTACAGATATTTATTATATTAGTCCTGACAATAATTCTATGATATGTTCATATTATCTCAATTTTTATAGGTAAGGCTTAGCATTAGCATTTGTTCAAGATCTCATAGCCAAAACACAAAACCAGGTAGTTTGGTTTCTTCTTGGTGATGCTAATTATTGTGTTACATTGACTCCCAATAACAAAGTGACAATGAGGAAAATCCCCTACTGCATGCAAGTTATAAAATATGTTTTAATATGGACCACATAGTCAAAGAAGCAATTATAGCTGAAATAAAACACTGTAAATGAAACATCAAACCCTTGTGAGGACTCCAGATTTAAGGGAAATTTATAGCCTCTAGGGCTCAATTACCAAAGAAGGGTAGCTAAAATAGCAATGATCTAAGATTCTATCTATACTAAAAAAAAGCGGGGGGAGGGGAGGAACCACATAAATCAAAACTTCCAAGGAAGTATAAAGAAGTAAATATCTCCAATTAACCACCAAAAAGCTGGAAGTGGAATTATAGCTCCAGTAGTAGAGAGCTAGCCTGGAGCCAAAAAGCCCAGGCCATGGGTTCAAGCCCCAGGATGGGCACCAAAAAGAAAAAAAAGAGTTTCATCTTAAAGAAATCCTTCCAACAGGTAGAAAAGGAACTCTCCCATTTAGTTAGGAGCCATCAAAAACCCCCATACCAACACTCAACAACAAGTGAAAATCAAGTGGTGACATTGATCAAAATGCATTGTACTAATATGATGATTTGGTGAACTGAAACTCTTTTATATAACTACTTAAAAATAATACTAAAAATATTTTTTTTAAAAGAAATAAAAATCACAGGTCAATAGATCTCATGACAGACTCACTAATTCTAAACTGGTTGCTTAGACTTCAGACTCATTTCTAAGCCTTTTCTGGGTAAGATTGTTCCCCAGGGTTTCATCTACAAACCAATTTAGCACTGATGGCTCATGCCTGTAATCCTAGATACTAAGGGGCCTGATATCTGAGGATACTAGTTCTAAACTACCCTGGGTAGGAAAGTTCATGAAACTCTTATTTTAATTAACCAACAAAAAGTAGGAAGTGGCTTAAGTGATAGAGTACTAGCCTTAAGTGAAAAATCTGAGGAACAGTGCCCAGGCCCTGAGTTCAAGCTCTAGTACTGGCATAAGAAACAAAAATAAACAACAATAAAACCCCTTTAAAAAAACACTCATACATGGTTTCAGCCACTGCTTTTACAAAAAAAGATAGTTCCTTTTCAATCTAGATATTTTCTATTTACTCCATTACCCCATCTCTTCTGCACAATTAAAATGATACTTCATATGATCCCTCTATATTCAGTTTGTGTGTGTGTGTGTGTGTGTGTGTGTGTGTGTGTGTGCACATGCACAAAAAAAAAAAACACCTGTCCTGGGTATTGAACTCTGGGCCTACGCACTGTCCCTAAGCTTTTAGTTATTGTTGTTGTTGTTCAAGGCTAGCACTCTACCACTTGAACTACAGAACCACTTCCAGCTTTTTTTCCCCTGTGATTATTTGGAGATAAGCATCTCATGAACTTTCCTGTCCAGGATGGCTTCAAACCATGATCTCAGATCTTAGCCTCCTGAATAGCTAAGATTACAGGCATGAGCCATGGGTACACAACCTATATTTAGTCTTTTTCCATTACATCTACCCTCCCTACATCAGAGTTGGTGTGATCTTCTCAAAATGCAAATCTGATCGCTTTACTGCTGGAAACCATTCAATAGCTTCCTCTCCCGTGGCTAGAATTTATTGTGATGCTGCCAATTTCTCTAGCATCATTTCATTTTGGCTCCAGACTCTGTTTCTTATCACAAGTCCCATTTTCCTACTGCTCACAGGTTCTTTCAATGCAATTCTCTTCCAAGGACACCTTTCTTTCCTTCTTTAGTCAATTCTTACTCATCTTTGAGCTTATCCTACACCAAATCAAAATTCCTCATCATGTTCTCAGAAAATGTCTGTGTTTTAATTTTTATGGATTACCAAAGGTGCAATTTCACATTTCATTTAGCGAATTATTTTGCTGACACTCCAAGGGATTTTTTAGATGTTTCTAAATTTATGTAAGTATGTATACATGTATGTATGTAGTGTGTGCCAGTCTGGGGTTTGAACTCAGGGCCTCACACTGCCATTTGTCTTTAAAAAAAAAAACATTTAAAAAAACATTAAAAAAATTTTTTTAAAAACATTTTTAAAAAACATCTAACATTTGAGCCAGATTTCCACTTCCAGCTTTTTGCTGGATAGCTTAAGAGTTTCAGATTTTTTCCAGGGCTGGCTTCAAGCCTGGATCCTCAGATCCCTGCCTCCTGAGTAGGTAAGATTATAGGCAGGAGTCACCGCTGCCTGGCTCCATGGCACTGTTAAGGTCCCTGAGTGGCAGGGCCTATTTCTCTCCATCATATTCTCTCTCTCTCTCTCTCTCTCTCTCTCTCTCTCTCTCTCTCTCTCTCTCTCTCTCTCTCAATCTTACAGTCCTGGGGCACGGACTCAGGGCCTGAGCACTGTGCCTGGCTTCTTTATGCTCAAGGCTAGCACTCTACCACTTGAGCCACAGCACCAATTCCGACTTTTTCTGTTTATGTGGTGCTGAGGAATTGAACCCAGGGCTTCATGCATACTAGGCAAACACTCTACCGCTAAGCCACATTCCCAGCCCCCATCATTCACTCTCTATTAGCAAGCACAAGGGCTAGTGCATACAAATTCTGCTCCGCAAATACCTATTGAATTCATGTTTTTTTTTTTTTTTTGGTCATCATCATTCAAACTGCTCTCTTGCCTTTGGTTAATGTGAAAATTTCTTTCCATTACAAAAATATTTTAAACTACAGTAGCAGGTCTTTGGTATGTATGGCATGCATGTCTAATTAGTTTTTTTTTAATGTTTTTCATTTGACTTTTTCTTGACTTATGTTTTAGAAACAGTTTCTAGTATTATATGTCTCATCAAATATCTGTAATACATCATAGTTTAGATGAACAACTCTTCTTCCTCCTCCCATCGTGTAATACACAAATTTAAATGAGGAAAGAGGTGGTATGGTAATTAATCATACATTTAGTAAAGAGTCCTTTAACATATAATTCCTGAATTGCTCTATTGTAAAACTTAAGCTCAGAAAGAGACTTTATCTCTCTCTCTCTACCAGTACCGGGGCTTGAACTCAGGGCCTCATGCTCTCATGAGGCTTTTTTTGCTCAAGGCTGGCACTCTACCACTTAAGCCACTCGTCTATTCCCAGAATTTTGCTGGTTAATTAGAGATTAGAAACAAGAGTCTCTTGATTTATCTGCCTACACTGGCTTCGAACCTCAATCCTCAGATCTAAGCCCCCTTAGTAGCTAGAATTACAGGTGTGAGCCCCTAGTGCCCATCAGGGAATTCCTTAAAACGAAATAGACTTAGCTATAAGTGAAGAGGAGAGAAGAAAAGAGAGGAGAGGGAAAAATATTTCTAGCAATAGGACCAAGGTGTGGGCTTGGGTTTTTGTCCCCATTTTCTCTTCGACAAATGACCTGTCTGCTTTCAACTTTCTATACTCCAAAACATTGATCCTTATCCGTGTGGCAGTCTACTTAAGCAGTCATAATGGGGTGAAACTCTAAAACCTCATGGATTGCAAAGGTATTTCTTTAAAAGGAATTGAAATTGGTACAAAAGTATACATTGTTCCCAAGTTAATACTAGCTCCAATTCATTTCACTTGCATTCCTTAAAATCAGCTTAATTTTCATAACTCAACATCAGGCCAAGAATACTAACACATTACCAATTGGCATAAGGCTCCATTTTGGGTTGATGGAAATATTCTAGAATTAGATGCACAAACATGGTTTATATAACATAATGACTATACTAAAATCCATTAAATTGAACATTTTAAGTGGTAATTTTTATTGACTATGAATTACATTTCAATTTAAAAAATTAAGGTCGGGCATTCAGCATAATTTAGCAATTTCAATCCCCCCAGCACCAGAATATTAATTAGAACCAATTAATTAATAGTGGTTACCAACAGCTTAAAATTTTTTTAATGTTTGATCTCAAACTCTGAAGATATGGAGAAATAAGACATCCATCCTTAACTTGGAAGAGTTCTTCAATCCTGCATTTTAATATGCCACATAAAAATTCTAAGAGAAGCTGGGTGCCGGTGGCACACTCTTGGGATCTTAGCTACTCAATGAGAGGCTGAGATATGAGGATTTCGGTTCCAAACCAGACCGGCTAGGAAAGTCCGCGAGATTCTTAGCCCCAAAAAACTACTCAGAAAAAGTCAGAAGTGGCGCTGTGGTTCAAGTGGTAGAGCTCTATCCTTGAACAAAAGAACTTTAGGGGCAGCACTGCCCAGAGTTCGAGCCCCAGGAGCGGCAAAAAACCAAAACAAACAAACAAAAAATTCTAAGAGAATACCTGCAGCATTTCTGCTTTTCTTTGGCTTCTCTCTTACCATGAGACGTCTTTCTTCCTGTCTTCTAGTTTTGCCCCTCTTGTTTGCCAGATATGAATACCCTTACTGAATCAGCCGAGAGCTTCTGTCCTCTGTTAGGCTAAATTGTCCCAACCGCAAGACCTACCAGAAACTCCTCACCGTCACGAGGACTGCTGGTTCTTAAGTCTGCTTTCCTTTCAGCGATTCCTGTGCCAAATTCAGGTTTTGGGCCAACATCAAAACACAGCTGAATTCACTTTTCAAAACAGAATTGATACAGAGCCCCGATGATGCTAATTTAAGGAGGTATTCGAAGCTGCATTTAGGTTCAAGAAAGTGGGTCAATTCTGGGAGAATTTGCTCCAGTCTGGCCCTTTCCTCTTTGTCATCCCTATCCTGCAAGCTCCGTTCTACCGCCTAGATTTAATTATTTGCTTCATCTTCCCTGAACCCCGAGATCCTCCGCACAAGCGGTTCCTCCATCCCGACTCTCTTTCCCCGTTTGTCTAGTGGAGTCCCACTCACCGTCCATGTCTTCCTGGACCAACCAAGAGAAAAGTATCGAAGGGAGTTTTCTAACCAGCCAGCCGGGTCGGGAACATACTCAATGGACGTGGAGAAATGCTAGAACCCCGAGATGTGATTTCATTCGAAAGAACTTTTCCCGAGCCTTTGGGAAGGTGTCAGCAGGACCGCAGGGCTGGTGCGCTCCTGGATGAAGGGACGCAGCGAGGATCCCGGCGCCCCGGGCTGGCGCGGGACTCCCGGGGGTGGGAGAGGGAGGATGGGTCGCCGGACCTCGCTGGCTTTTTCCCTAGCGGACTTGCGGTTTTGCCCCGCCAGTGCAGAGAAGCCGTTCTGGCGAGCCTTGTCTTCCCTCCCTGGTCCCCATGCCCCACTCCGCCTGCCCGGGCCACTCACCATCCGCCCGCACCGAGAGGCGCGGCAGTCCGAACAGAAACAGCGCAGCCGCCCAGATCGCAGGCAGGCGGTGGGGGTCCGGGGCCCTCATAGTCTTGGCGTGCGCGACCCGGAGGGCTCGGCTGTAGGTCCGGCTGCGCTCGGGGCTCCGGAGCCACCTCTGGGCGTGCGTGCCGCTTGCAGCTGCGCTCCGATCACGGGCTTCACACCCGGCGCGCGCGCAGAGGGAGGAGCGCGCAGAGCCGGTGGAGCACTAGATACCCGGGACGCAGTGCTGTGGTCTCTCAGCTCCCGGGGGTCTTCTCCGTGGCGCCGGGGAGGCGGCTTGTAAGCTGGCTCCGCCTTCGCGCTGGGCACCTGGAAACCTCGCTGCTAAAAGGCGCTGCGCCCCGCGGGCGTCGCCAGGGTGGAGGATGAAAGCCTTGGGAGAAGAGAGTGGAGACCCAAGGAACCCTCTGCCTGGATGGGGTTCCCTGGAGGGGAGGGGACGCAGGGCAGGCTGACACGCTGAGCCCCTTCCACAGAACCGTTACACAGATGCCTAAGTCTATCCTTTGCCTCTTGATTTTCCAAGAGGAAAGGCTTGACTTGGCATACACTTGAAGGGGAATATTTTTTAATGTAATTTTATGCCGGTCATGGGGCTTGAACTTAGGGCCTGGGCACTGTCCTTGAGCTTTTTTTGTGTGTGTGTGTGCGCGCAAAGCTAACACTCTACCTACCACTTGAGTCACAGGTCCCCTTCTGGCAGTTTTGGTAGTTAATTGGAGATAAGAGTTGCTTGAGGGCTGGGAATATGGCCTAGTGGCAAGAGTACTTGCCTCCTATACATGAAGCTCTAGGTTCAATTCCTCAGCACCACATATATAGAAAAGGCCAGAAGTGGCTCTGTGGCTCAAGTGGTAGAGCGCTAGCCTTGAGCAAAAAGAAGCCAGGGACAGTGCTCAGGCCCTGAGTTCAAGCCCCAGGACTGGCAAAAAAAAAAAAAAAAAAGAGTTGCTTGAGCATTCCTGCCCTGGCTGACTTCGAACTGTGATCTGATCCTCAGGATCTCAGGCTTGTGAGAAGCTAGGATTCTAGTCACAAGCCACCGGTGTGTGGCTATTTTTAAATTTTATTTTTAATGGAAAAGGAAACATCCAACTTACTAACTTCCATCTAAGACATGAAACTCGCGGAATGGCAAGATGTTTCTTTCCCACAAAAAAGGACATCTTAAGGGGTTGCCTCGATCACCACTTTTCCTAACACACTGCAGTATTTATTGGTCAAGAACATGAAGATGGTCGGGGATTCAGATGTATTCCCAAGAATACATTCTCTAGATAAGTGCCCTGGGGTGGTAGAGTATTAAATAAGCATTATTGGAACCATGACTCCGGTGGCACTCTAGAGTTTAGAAGTCCTGGCACCTGTGCCGGTGCCTACAACATGCTTGCCCACTGATAGAATCTCATGAGGCCATCCTCTATCTTCACCCACTTAAATAAAATGGAGCTACAGTGGGTTCCAGTGGCTCATGCCTGTAATCCCAGCTACCCCGGAAGCTGAAATCTGAGGATGACAGTTCAAAGCCAGCTGGGGCAGAAAAGTCTGGGAGACTTATCTCCAATTAACCACCAAAAAGCTAGAGGTAAAGCTCAAGTGCAAGAGCACTAGCCTTGAGTGGAAAAGGCTCAGGGAGAGTGAAAGGCCTTCACACACACACACACACCACACCAAAGCAAAACTAAACAACAAAAAAGATCTAAAAGTTGAATAAGGATTTGGTGATAAAATGGGCAGATAATTGTTACCAGCCAGTGTACTAGGACTTAGAAGGAATTTACTTTTCAATATAAAAACTGGGATTTGAGGGACTGGGAATATGGCCTAGTGGTAAAGTGCTCTGCTCATATACATGAAGCCCTGGGTTTGATTCCTCAGCACCGCATATATAGAAAAAAGCCAGAAGTGGTGCTGTGGCTCAAGTGGTAGAGTGCTACTAGCCTTGAACAAAAAGAAGCCATGGACAGTGCTCAGGCCCTGAGTTCAAGCCCCAGAACTGGCAATAAAAAAACAACAACAACTGAGATTTGAGCCCACATTGATTTACTACAAGTGCCATTTTTTTAGCTTATGTAATTTTTGAAGTACACTGAAAAGATGCTTCTTCTTATTCCTTCTTATCAACTCCAATTTTGAGTAATTCCTTTAGGCCATTAAGCTTTGCTTTGCTCACCCTTAGTTACTGGAGTTCAATTCAGGGCCTCCCACTTTCTAAGCTTGCTTGCCAGGCTGGCCTCCCTGTCCCTTGATTCAGACCTCCAGTCTAGCTTTTTTTTGCTGGTTATTATTTTGGAGATAGAGTCTCACATATTTTTCTGCTCCAACTGGCTTCAAATTTTGATTCTCTAGATCTCAGTCTCCTGAAGCTAGGATTATAGGCCTGAATCTCTGTTGTCCCTGTCCATCCCATTTGCCTTTAAAACCAGATACTCTAGGGTGTTAAATGTAGTGAGGCATGTAAGTGTAAATGAATTTACTTAGCGTTTCCTTCTAACAGTTAGATGTTAAACTAAGGAGCCAGACTTCACATGTCTGGACCTGGGGTGGGGGTCATTGCAAATTGATTTAATAAGAATGGAGAGGAAGGGACGGAAATAGGCCATCTGCAGGGGTTAACAATTGACCCACTCAAGAGCTGTCCTTAGAAATGTTTGTACAGTTACTTTACTATGACCACCAAGTCCTAATGACATTTTAAACATTATTTATTGGTCATTATTATTATTCATTATTATTGGTCTGTCCTAATTTGGGGAGATGACAAGCTATTTTATATACAGTTATAGCAAATAAAACATAAAGCATTGGTGGAAGAGGGGTGAACATAGTGACTTTCCAAAAGAAATAAACATTTGTTCACAAAGAGAGTTATATAAAAATATTCACAGCAACTTCCTTCACAATAATCAGAAGCTTGACACAAGTCAAACGTCATTAATGAGTGACTAGAAAAACCAGTTATGTCCACATAATGAAATACCATTCAACAAGAAGGGTGTGATGTACTCCATGAATTACTCAACAATGTGGTTGATTCTAAAAAACACAATCTGTAGCCAGTTTCCAGTGGCTCGTGTCTGTCATCCTAGCTACTCTGGAGACTGAGTTCTGAGGATCATAGTTTGAAGCCAGACTTGGCAGGATACAGTCTGTGAGACTTTATCTCCAAAAAAACAAAACAAAAAACGTCAGAAGTAGAGCTATGGCTCAACTGGTAGAGTGCCAGCCTTTAATGTAAAAGCTAAGGAACAGTGTTCACTCCTCACACATACATGCACACACAAAAAGAAGAGTGGATGATATGATGTGCAACAACAGATGAGGTATTTGGACATTTGATGAGTGTACATATAGCAGCGGTATAGTAGAAAGAGGGCAGACAAGGAAACAAACTCAGAATCTATTCAAATAAGGAGAAATAGCTGTGAAAGGGGGATCAAATGTAAATAACCTTTATTTAGCCAACAAGAGAGACCAGCTAGTAAATGTAAATAATGTCTTGTAGAGAACTGTGGTGGCCTCAGCCATTGCCCCCCAGACACTCAGCTGTGGTAGTCTTCAGATCAAATCCAAGCCTGGGTTGTTGCCCTGCTGCACAGCGTCCATCCCAGCACATTCCCGGTATACATGATCCCATTACGCAAGCACTGATTGAGCTGCAGAACACCCTGACAGCCAGATTACTAGAGGCATGGTCTCCACTGACTGCCTTTTCTGAGCACAGGATGCATACATACCCATGAACTGTGCCTATCCTAAGATGTCCACTTTTACTGTCAATCCTAGTTCTGAACTTTTTGGTTTGCCATCCCTCAATTAGTAAAAGACCTATAAACAAGACCATTTCTTCTCCTTTATGAACCAAAGCTCACTAGATTTTCTTTCCTTCCTTCCTTCCTTCCTTCCTTCCTTCCTTCCTTCCTTCCTTCCTTCCTTCCTTCCTTCCTTCCTTCCTTCTTTCCTCCCTTTTAATTAAAAAAATTATCAATTGCCAGTGGCTCACATCAATAATCCTAGCATCTTAAGAGGCTGAAAATTGAGGACTGAGGTTAGAAGCCAGCCCTGGTAGACATATCCAAGTGACTTTTATCTCTTAATTATCCAGCAGAATACCAGAAGTGGAGGTATGGCTCAAGTAGTAGAGCATCAGCCTTGAGCAAAAAAAGCTAAGTAAGAGCATGAGGCCCTAAGTTCAAGTCCCATACCAACACAAAATGTTAAATAAAAATAAAATATTTAGTGTGGCAAAATAGAACTTGTCATTTTGATCATTTTAAAGATACAGTGTAGTGATATTAAGTGGACTCACATTGTACAATGATTACCACCATCCATCTCTGAAACATCCTCATCATCTCAAACCAAAACTCCACATTCATTTCACAGTAACACTGTGAGCTAGGTGTGCAGCTCAGTGGCAGAACACATTCTTAGCATGCAAGGGCTTGGGTTCCATCTCTAGCACCAAGCCCTCCCAAAGACAGTAACTGGCTATTTCCTCTTCTCTCCCTTCTTTCACTTCTGAATTTGTCTGTTCTAGGTATCACAGCAGTGTCACTGTTCTTTCCTAGTGCCCATGCCAGAATGGATAGGATTGTTGCTATGCCACAGACAACCTAGGAGCCCCATGATGTTCCTCATTTTTAACCTGGGAAACATCTCATGGAGAAGCAGCAAAACAGTAGAAGCGAGTTCCACGGAAGCTTGCACCACCCCTTCACACAATTTACCTGTTCCTTCCAGTTACATGCTTACACATGCCAACTTTACTTAGTAGTGGCATTATGCCTTGCCAGAGGCTGATGGCTCACGCCTGTAATCCTAGCTACTCAGGAGGCTGAGAAAAAGCTCAAGGACTGTGCCCACCCTCCAAATTCAAGCCCCAGGACTGGCACACACACACACACACAAAAGTATTGTGCTTCTTATAACATGAAGCCAAAAGCCAAGTGGTGGTGGCTCACATTTGTTATCCTAGCTACTCATGAGGCAGAGACCTGAGGATTGTGATTCAAAGCCAGCCTGGGCAGAAGAGTTTGTAAGACTCTTATCTCCTATTAACTAGCAAAAAGCTGGTGGTAGAGCTCAAGTGGGTAGAGCACCACCCTTGAGCCAAAAAAACCAAGGGAGAGTGCAAGGCCCTGAGTTCAAATCCAGTACGGGCATTAAAAAATATAAAATTAGGGGCTGGGGATATAGCCTAGTGGCAAGAGTGCCTGCCTCGGATACACGAGGCCCTAGGTTCGATTCCCCAGCACCACATATACAGAAAACGGCCAGAAGCGGCGCTGTGGCTCAAGTGGCCAGAGTGCTAACCTTGAGTGGGAAGAAGCCAGGGACGGTGCTCGGGCCCTGAGTCCAAGGCCCACGACTGGCCAAAAAAAAAATAAATAAATAAAAAAAAAAATAAAAAATATAAAATTAAGCCAAAGTGGCAAGACCATTCACACTGCACCCAGCAAGGTACAGGATTTTTCTCTTAAGATGAAAACCATATCCCAATCACCACATGGTCTTAGAACACTGGGGCTTCTTACTCAACAGATAGTTGTCAACTTGTCTCTAGATTCAGTTCTGATGGGACCAACCTGAGCTGTCTGTGCTAGGTGAAGGCAAACTGCATCTGATTATGTTTGCTGGGAGGTCCCAACATAAATTATTTACTGAGTCAATGGCTACATCAGAAGTATGCAAGAAAGCTCTGTTCAGGGCTACAGGTTTTTGTAATTGCTCAGCCTGCAGACCTCTAGCGCCCCAATAAAGACTCCCAAATTTGGACTTTCAAAAAAAAAAAAAGAAGTATGCAAGAACACAGTGATTTATACTAGTAGTGACAATATACCTAGAAGAGTAGCTACAGTTGAAATCGAGGCCTGATTAAGCTGAAGATAAGCAGCTAATATTTTCCCTAACTCTTCTGGCTTTTGCCATTGTATGTAGGAAAGGATAGAATGTCCAAGTACCCTGGTTTAGACCCTGTGTTTATATCCAGCGTTCTTGCATGCCATCCAGTTTCAGATTTTTTATGGTTTTAAAGAAATATTGACAGAAGCCAAAATGGTAGTGTTTGATTTTGTACTCTAGCTTTTGCTTGTCTCCTCTATGGCCCCTCTTCTTTCTTTCTCTCTCTCTCTCACTCACTTTCTTTTGATTTCCTTCTTTTAACTTGTTGGATCTTCCAAAATAGTTATCCAATATTCTCTTCCTCCCCTTTTGCTTTTCTATCTTCTCTTTGTCTTTCTGGAAGATTTCAACATTATCTTTTAACCCATGTTTTAATTTTTTGTTGTTGTTAAGAAATCCCCCTTTTTTTACTGTACTCAATATTTCTCTTAGCAGTACTGGGATTTGAATTTAGGGCCTCATACTTGCTAGAGAGGTACCCTACCATTGAGCTCTGTTTCTCACTGGTTATTTTTGAGATAGGGCTTCATTTCCTACTTGGGCATGCAGTTAGACAGCAATTCACCTATTTTAGGCTTCCCATAGTTGCTGGGATAACAGGTACATGCTACATCTAAATTCCTTTAATTGAGATGAAGTCGCATGGGCTTTTGGAACCACAACCAATCTTAGCCTCCTACACAGCTTAGGATGACAAGCCCCTGTACCAAACTTCAGTTGAGATGAATTTCATTGACTTTTCTGCCTAGGTTGGTCTGGAACTGTACATCTAAGCCTCTCATGTACCTGGGATTACAGACATGACATCCTGTCCAGTTGTTGATTGAGAAGGGGGTCTCAGTATACCTAGGCTGTTCTTGAACTTCTATCCTTTCAGTCTCAGACTTCCAAGTAGTGTGTGTGTGTGTGTGTGTGTGTGTGTGTGTGTGTGTGTGTGTGTGTGTGTGTGTTCTGGCACTTGAACTTATGGCCTGGGCATTGTCCCTGAATTTTTTTTTCTCAAGGATATTGCTCTACCATTTGAGCCACAGCTCCATTCTAGCTTTTTGGTGGTTAATTAGAGATAAGAGTCTCATGGACTTTCCTGCCCAGGCTGGCTTCAAACTGTGATCTTCAGATCTCAGCCTCCTGTGTAGCTAGGAGTGTAGCAGTGTCTGGTTTTCTTTCTTTTTTATTTATTTTTTATTTTTTGAGATGAGGTTTTGTTATATCGCCCTGGCCAGTCTGAAACCACCTGGGCTTAAATGGTCCTCTTGGCTCATTGACCTGAGTGAGCTGAGAATTACAGACACATACTACCACCATGCCTATCTCTGTTCTATATTCTTCAGAGCAGTATATTATCTCCACAAAGAAAGTTATTGGTTTTGAAAGTTTTTTGTCTCTTCAAGGTTTCTTCTGAGTTTCTCATATTTTTTCTGTTTCTTAGTTATGTTTTTAAATCTATCGTATTAGATATTTTCCTCAGATGTTTGGTTGATCCTGTAGTTTGCTCATGAACCAGGGCTGTGTGCTAAGACAATGCCTACACACAAGGAACCCACTAAGTCATGGGTGAACTAAGTTCATTTTTTACTTAGTTTCAAAGCAGATGTAATATTTCAAAGATCCATGCTACAGAGATGACAGGTTCATTTATCATAAGCAATCCTAGAGGACCAGGCACATATTGCTCAAAGTACTCCCTGGTTCAGCCTTCTCTTGAGAGCAACCATTCATTTGTTTACCAGATTTGCCTAGGTCACCCATCTTTTCTTATTGGGCCCCACAAAGAGAATTATAATCCCTTTGCTGAAGTAATCACTTCACTGTGCTTAAAATGTGCTCTCATTTAATAATATGCTCTCATTTAATAATAGTAAAACTTTCTGGATTCAGTGTTATTATCCTCACTTAACAAACAGGGATGGGAGATGCAGTGCTTAAATGGTTTCCCCAAATCATAACATTTGGCAATATCAGAAGCACCTCAAATGGCCTAACCTTACGTTCTCCATTCCATTCTGCTTTCAAGGATGAGTCCTCCCCGGGGCCCCCAAGCCAAGCAACCCTGCTTATCATGGCAACCAGGCACAGTGTCTGTTTATCTCTGAAGAGCATGCTTCAATTCTTTGCCAGCCTGTCAATCCCATCCCATCACTAGATCCAGGGGTCACCCACCCTCCTCATATTCTCACAACCTCCCTTTCCACTCTATTTTCCTTTCCTAATTGCACCTGCTGGGTGGCCTTGTGGGGTATGTGGTGTCTTCACCTAGGCTGTAAATACATATGCTTAATGAATTGTCAATCTCATTTGTCCAGCATTGTCCTATCTGTTCAGACATCCTCATAACCCTACTTGAGATTCCTTCCCTCACTGGTGAAGATGACACATGAAAAAAATCAGCAGCTAAAGCTGGGCACTGGTGGCTCATACCACATAGCGACTCTGGCGGCTGAGAGTCACAGTTCAGTGCCAGCTCAGGCAGGAAAGTCCATGACATTTTTTTTTTGCCAGTCCTGGGGCTTGAACTCAGGGCCTGAGCACTGTCCCTGGCTTCTTTTTGCTCAAGGTTAGCACTCTACCACTTGAGCCACTTCTGGCTTTTGTTGTTGTTGTTTATGTGGTGTTGAGGAATCGAACCCAGGTCTTCATGCATGCTAGGCAAGCACTCTACCACTAAGCCACATTCCCAGCCCCCATGACACTCTTATCTTCAATTAAACACCAGAAAACCAGAAGTGACACTGTTCAAAGTGATAGAGTGCTAGCCTTGAGTGGAAGAGCTAAGGAACAGTGTTCAGTTCCTGAGTTCAAGACCTATGGCCACCCCCCCCAAAAAAGAAAGAAAATATAATCAGCTAATATGAAACCCTTATATTATACTTGCCTGCCCCCCCCACAGTTGCCTACCACTAAATGTAGTGCTCCCACCTCCGCCCCCAGTTCCCTACCACTAAATGTAGTGCTCCCACCACAACCTCCAAGAAGTATTCAGACTGGGTGTGGTAGTGTTCCCCTATAATCCTAGCACCAGGGAGACTGCAGGACCCTCATGAATTTGTGGTCAGCCTGGGCTTACACAGGAAGACCCTATCTCAAAAGGGTTTTGCTGTTTTGCTTTGTTTTAAGACAGGAACTTGTTATGTCCACCCAGGAAAAATGGCCCTTCTCTTGTTTTCTCTCTATTTGAAACCACATGTAGACCCTTCCCACTTTGCTTTCCATGCAGGACCCTATGTAGCCATCCCTAGAAGTCCACCCAGCACATATAACCCAGGTAACCCTGGTGCACCTGAGGGCAGTGGGAAGTCCCCCAGGCTCTGAGGTCACTTCTGCATCTGCTGTGGCCACGCCTCCTCTCCACCTTCCCCTATAGTCTCACCCCCACCCCCACCCCCACAATGAATTCTCACTCTATACACTGTTGGTGCAGGCCAACAGTTTGGCTCTCCCTAATAACACTCTTTTGCCTGAACAATCATGTGGCGGTCTCCTTTCTCCAACCCTTACATCTGGTGCCCAAACCCAGGAAAGGATAGTGTCAGGAGACACTGGATCCCCACCTCTCTCTCTTCCTGAAGGTGAGTCCACTTCCTGGCTCTCCTCCTCAGACCCAAGCTGCCAAAGGAAGGAACCCCATGTCGGAGGACCTCTCATCTTCACCATTGCTGGCCACTCATTCATTACATCATCTCCCCACCTGTCTATGTTCACCGAGTGACTCCCATCTATGAGTCCTTCTGTTCTTGGCTCTCTCTCTCTCCATTCCAGAGGGATCCTCTATGCCTTTTGGCCATTTTTTCCCCAACTGAAGCAACAAGGAGACTAATAGAAATAGTTTTAAACAGAGCTTACCTGGAACTTATCAAGAATGAAGGTTAAGTTTGACTAATACATACTTGTAAGAGTTATTTATCCCTCTGTGGTTCTTACTGTAAATACTGCAGAGGATCAAGTCTGTAGTGACAAAACCCAATAGTGGTCATGATGAGAGTTTTGGGGCTGGGGATATAGCCTAGTGGCAAGAGTGCCTGCCTCATATACACGAGGCCCTAGGTTCGATTCCCCAGCACCACATATACAGAAAACGGCCAGAAGCGGTGCTGTGGCTCAAGTGGCAGAGTGCTAGGCTTGAGCGGGAAGAAGCCAGGGACAGTGCTCAGGCCCTGAGTCCAAGGCCCAGGACTGGCCAAAGGAAAAAAAAAAAAATAAATACAACATGATGAGAGTTTTGAAACAGCAACTTATTAAACAATCTAGGTAATTTTTAATATAGCACATTAGGATACTAATTAAGATCAAAACCATTGTCAGCTCTGTACCCAAGGTGGCTTACATTCTTGAGAAACAGATATTAGATAGTGAAAAATAGCATTTAACTTAAAAGGCATTCATTTGAAGGACTTTGACATGAACAAGTATTTAAGTGAACTTTGGTTTAGTTATGTAAAACTTGACAAGCATAATATTACGCAAGCAATAAATGCAAGGTAATAAGGACCCAAATCTGATGAGCTTCTTTACGATTTGAGTTTAAACTGCCCATTTTTTTTTCTTTTGGCCTGTGGAGCCAGTTAAGTAGTTAAGCTGCACCTAGGTTTTAAAAATGAAAGTTGGCAGTAAGTCTTCTGAATTCCAGTGGCAAAATACATTTTTGCCCATTATACAATAGAACACATGGCCAATGCTAGAAAAAACAGGCAATACTAAACAAAATACAAGGTAAAACTCAAGATGCAAACTTTTGCTAACAGACAGAATTTAATGGAATCTCCATGCTTAAACAAACATTGATTAACCAGGACAGAAAACCTTTAAGACAATTTTGGGAAAGCTTGGTGGAAGAGTAGGGGTTGCATTAAAACCTACCAAAAAGCCAAGATGGCAAATTTCTGGACAAATCACAATGGTGAGAAAACTTGGCAGAGCTTTACTGAATAAGCAAGCATGCAAGCAGAAAGGAAGGGAGAACACTGTAAGAGAATATGTGTGCTCTCAAAAGGGAGAAGAGAGGAGGGGAGAGGGGTGGGGGAGAGAGAGAGAAAGAAAGAAAGAGAGAGACAGAGAGAGAGACAGACAGACAGACATTCAACTGCTACAAGACAAGAAAAGTTCCCTATCTAGAGGAGATGGCTGGGAGGTTTATGCTCACCCCCATCCTTTGTCAGCCACACTGGCCTGGCAGAGGAAAGTCAACAGAAGGAGTTTGCTTAGAGAGACAGATAGAGAGAAGGATGAGCAAGGACAGCAAAGAAAGCCTGAACATATCCTCTGACCATTTATCATTGGTTTTGCAGAAAGTGTCCAAATCTCTGAGAGTAAGGTGTTTTGGCTTTATGGAGTCCTTTGGGGGAAAGTTTGGTGAGGACTTAAGAGTCTGTGAGGATATACAGTGAATGACCAAAAGGCATAGGGGATTGCTCTGGAGGAGAGAGAGAGAGAGAGAGAGAGAGAGAGAGAGAGAGAGAGAGAGAGAGAGAGAGAGAGAGAGAGAGAGAGAGAAGAGAGAGAGAACGAACACAGAGGGACTTGTAGATGGGAGTCACTTACCAAAGGTAGACAGGAGACAGTGTAGTGACTGCACAGTCAGCAATGGTAAAAGCAACTAACATAGGGTTCCTTTCTTTGGCAGTTTGGGTTCAAGGAAGGGTGGCCAGCAGGCAGATTGACTCTCAGAAAGAGACACTGAGGGGACCCAGCGACTCCTGACATTATCCCCTCCCAGGTCTCAGCACCAGATGTAAGAGTTGGAGAAAGGGAACCTCCATGTGGTTCAGGCAAAAGAGAGTTTATTAGGAGAGCCAAACCTCCACTCTGCACCAGATAGATGTACATGTGCACAGAGGAACTTATGATGGGAGAGAGATTATGTAGGGGAGGGTGAGGAGGAGGTGTGGCCACAGTGGATGCAGAAGTAACAGGGCAGATGAGGAAGTGACCCCAGAGCCTGGAGGACTTCCCATTGCCCCCAGATGGGCCAGTTAACCTGGGTTATAGGTGCTGGGCAAGGACTTGTAGGGAAAGCCACGTGCATAGGAAAGAACACAGGGAAGGGGCAGTTTTTCTTGGTGGACCTAACAGATCTCACGTTGGCCTTGACTTTGAGATCGGTCTGGCTCTGTCTGAGGGGTGCTGAGATAACTCTCATGCACCACCACTTCTGGCTATGCATCTCTAGTCTTATTAGTCCTTTGAACCATGTGGCTGTCTTTCTTCATCCTTCTCTCCTTGCCGTTTTTTTTGTTTGTTTTTTGGCCAGTCCTGGGGCTTGGACTCAAGGCCCAAGCACTCTCCCTGGCTTCATTTTGCTCAAGGCTAGCACTGTTCCTCTTGAGCCACAGCACCACTTTGGGCCTTTTCTATATATGCGGTGCTGAGGAATCGAACCCAGGGCTTCATGTATATGAGGCAAGCACTCTTGCCACTAGGCCATATTCCTAGCCTCTTTGCCGTTTTCTTTCCTTCAACTTGAAACTGTTCCACCTTTCAGGTCCCTGCTTCACTTCCCACCATCACTATAAATGCACCACTCATAAACATTCCCTGGTGACCATGTAAGATATGCCTTGCAATATTGGGGTGTCATGAAGGAATAAGGACACCAACTTGGAAAAACTCAAGAAGGCAAAGTTTACTTCTGCATAAGGGTACACCAACCACCAAAAATCTGACACGCAACCACACAGAATAGGCAGGCTGCTCCCTTTTTATCCCTTATCCAGTAGGCTCTGCCCCTCTGCTCGACTGGCTGAACCTAGGATCACAATCTGCAAAAGGATGTGGCTTAATTAAAAGGATTCATGCCACCTAGCCAAAGCAAGCACTTCTCAGAAAAACAATTTTCACAAGATTGTCCCCCCAAAAAGCAACCTACTTTGATAGAAAAGATGACTTTTCTCACAACTATACTTTTAATTGAGAAAGAAGAGAGCTTAGATTTCACTTGAAAGTCCCATTATTTATATTTAAAGAATTTTGTTTTAGCCAGGTTATCTGTGGTTCATGTCTATAATCCTAGCAACTCAGGAGGCCGAGACTTGGAGAATCAATGTTCAAAGCCATCCTGGGAAGAAAAGTCTACAAGACTGTGTGTCTAATTAACCAGCAAAGAGGCAAGCTAGAACTGTGGCTCAAGTGGTAGAGCACATCCACAAGCAAACCGTATATGACAGTACTGGCGAAAATTAAAAAAAAATTGTTTTGCTTTGGAGCTGGGCATGGAGGCACATGCCTATAATTCCGGCTGAAGTAAGAGGATCCCCGGCTACATAGGATGACAACCCTATCTCAAAGGAAAAGAAAAAGACTTGAGCTAATTAGGATATTTCCAAGCCAATGTCAAAAAAGATATCTTTCATTCAAATCCCTAAATATTTGTAGGTAGCTAATTAGGTGTTACTTTGTGTTTAAACTGGGCAGTTGAAAAAGCTATGGAGGCTGACTCTAAACCAAGATTTTTGCAAATAACTATTGGAATTACACAATAAACATTGCTTGGTGTTTAAAAAAAAACAAATCCCTAAATATTCCTAGGCCAATATATACTGTATTCCTAGGTCTTTTAGATGAGATTATGACAATGGTCTGGTAGACTGAGGATCTTGCCGAGAGATCTGCTGGCTCTTAGCATCTTCTTAGGAGGACCACCATGTTCTGTTACTTTTTTTTTCTCTGGTGGGCACCGTTGATGGTTACTGCAGTGTCCAGCATGTAGTAGGCATCAAAGGCAGCCTATACCAGCCAACCAATGTTAGAATTTCAAAGCCTGTTGCCTCTGAAGCAGTCTCACAAATCATCTGCTACTGGCCTGAGGCCACTGAAGTAACTGGAAAAAAAAAAACAACCCACTACACAATGTGGCATTTACATGCAGTTTGCCTGTGAGGCCGTGGAGGCTGTGGGCTGGGTCTTAGGTAAACACAGTCAGCACTGAAGAGCCATTGTGGGCGCTGGGAGTCCTTTAAGTTCCTCTGGGGTCTGAAGTTGATTTGCAGCTGGAATCAAGTCACTGCCAAGCCCTCCCCTATCCTCCCAACCCTCAACTTACCCTTCCTTGTCTTCTTTTTTTTTAAATTAACTGAAAGAAAATCATCCAGGGAGAAGCCTTTAGCAGCAGACTGCCAATAGTTGAATTTTAGTCTGTTTGCTTATTCAGTGTTTGCACCTAATCTGCTTAAAAAATAGGAATGTGTTCTCAGAAGACAATGCAGAAGGCCTGGTCCCATAGAAAAGCAGGTCCAGCCCGGACTTGGTGAAAAGGCACTTCTGTACTGGGGTGTGTGGGGGGGTGTTACTGCTCCCCAGGAGGAGACGGATTCCAGGTGTGTGTTTTCCTCAGCTGCTTCTGTGCTGGTATTTCAGGGACTCTGGGAAGTCCCCAACATCCCAGATACCTCCTACAGTCTCCAGATGGCAGCTAGCTGCTTGCTTTGTTTCCTGTTGAAATGAAAATGGCACTGAGAGGGACAATTCTGGAAATCAATCAGATAAACTGTGTTTAATTCAAGCTTTTGCAGTTTTAATCCTTAGAAGCATGAGCATATCCTGTTACATCTTCCAGCCTTGGTTGCTTTCCTACAAGGCAGATGATAATGCCCCCCAACACATAAGATTTTTTTTTTAAACACAGGGTCAGAGGGCACTGGGGCTTGAACTCAAAACTTGGCACTCAGCTCTTGTTGGTTGTTTGTAGACAGGATGTTAGCGTTGGAGGCAAGGTTCAGTTTTAGTCACAGGTCCCGAGTTCAACCCCCAGTGTTGCAAGAAGGAGGAGGGGGAGAAGGAGGAGGAGGAGAATGAGGAGGAAGAAGAGGAGGAAGAGAAAGAGAAAGGAAAGAAGGAAGATAGTAAAGAAAAGAAAAAATAAGGAAAGAAAGAAAAAACGGAAGGAAGGAAGGAAGCAGGCAGGGTGTGGGTGGCTCATGCCTAAAATCCTGACTACTGGCCACTCCCACTGAATCCACACTGCACTCAACTATTAAACAAGATGACCATCCTTCTAAGGACTGTTTATCCCATACTGGCCCCACATAGTGCATGATAATAGTCTTATTGTAGCCACTGATGTCAGGTTACATTACCAGAATGATGGTTATCACCCTTCTGGGTGGGGCATGGACAAAATCAACCTAAAGATGTGACATGTTAAATTCACTCATCTGAGAGGGGAGTATGTAGGGCCTGATGCAGACCCTCAGCAACTGCGGGTGCTCTGCTAGACATCAGGAGACACCGACCCTCTCCGGAGCCTGTTGTCTGGGCGTGGCCCAAATGAAGGAGCCAGTCATGGAATTCTTGGTTCGCTGGTACAGTGCAAAGCTCAGGGCCAGGCGGCGGCAAGCCCAGACCATGCGTTGGAGGGTTGACTTTTGAACATCAAGCCCTTCATTAGCATCATTAAGGAAAGATTTCAGCCTGTGCCCTCCATCACAAGTAAGACCATCAGATAACTGACATCTCACTGCAAATACTTGTATTTCTGGCCTTTATGTCCCCACTCTATCCCTCTAAACAGATTCTCAAGCAGAAACTGCTACTGGCTATTAAGACCAAGAATTTTGGTTTGTGTAGAGTATAACAAGTGTCTATTGCTGTGTAATGGTCCAAGTTAATTTCATAGACACTCCCCCCCCATTTTTCTATAAAGTCTATGGAAGTTAATGCAGTTGGATCTGTGGTATTTACATATGCTGTCATGCTGTGGTACTTCATTAGAGATTAATTTCAAACATTCCTTGCTGAGTTGCTTAAAGGCCTGAGAAGCACTAGCCACATTTGGCTGTCATTATTTGCTAGTCAGCAGTTTCTAGGTTTATCCCTAGCTAAAGATGTTACAGAAAATAATTTGCACTGTGATTTACTTTTTTTTTTTCCTGAGGAGGATATGTTCTGAAAACTCACTGCTACCTTTGTGGGAAGTTTCAGCAAAGGCTCTTGTATAGAAGGAATAGGGAATCTCTCTCTCTCTCTCTCTCTCTCTCTCTCTCTCTCTGTCTCGCTCTCGCTCTCTCCCTCTCTCCCTTCCTCTCTCCTTCTCTTTCTCTTTCTCTCTCCCTCCCTCCCCCTCCCTCCCTCCCTCCCTCCCTTTCTTCCTTCCTTCCTTCCTTTCTTTTGTCAATCATGAGGCTTGAACTCAGGGCCAAGGTATTGTCCCTGAGCTTTTTCTGCTGAAGGCTAGTGCTTTGAGCCACAGCGCCACTTTTGGTTTTCTAGTGGTTAATTGGCGATAAGAGTCCCATGGATTTTTCCTGCTCAGGCTGGCCTTGAACTGCAATCTTCAGATCTTAGCCTCCTGGGTAGCTAGAATTACAGGCATGTACCACTGGCACCTGTTGGGAATTTCAAAACAAAAATTAACTATTTTCTGTGCTTTCATTTAATTTTTTTATGGTGTTTAATTTTGTGGTTGGCTGCAATTATGTATTATGTATGTAGAACTTTTAAAAGTAATGTTCAACTTTTACAGATGAAATAACTTTTGCCCTTAAAAACCACTTTTATTGGGCTGGGGATATAGCCTAGTGGCAAGAGTGCCTGCCTCGGATACACGAGGCCCTAGGTTCGATTCCCCAGCACCACATATACAGAAAACGGCCAGAAGCGGCGCTGTGGCTCAAGTGGCAGAGTGCTAGCCTTGAGCGGGAAGAAGCCAGGGACAGTGCTCAGGCCCTGAGTCCAAGGCCCAGGACGGCCAAAAAAAAAAAAAACCCACTTTTATTGTGGTTTACTTTAGCCTCATTGAGCTCTAGGATATTAAGTGATAGAACTAATTTTTTACATGTAATGTGTTCATTTGAGGGTGCTTCATTTTGTACATCTGGGGCCAATGCACAATACTTGAGTTACAATTACTTTTCTTTTTCTTTATATCCCTGTTTCAATGCAGTCAATCAGGTTACTGCACTTTGGACATATGTACTAACTAGACATATGTTCTAAGGTACCTAAGGTATTTCAGTTATATATACTCAGCCTAGGCACTTTCTGATAACTATAAAATGTATTTTAAAAACCTGGATTATTGATTATATACATTTTGGATTTTTTTTTGTCAGTCATGGGGCTTGAATTTAGGGTCTAGTTATTGTACCTGAGCTCTTTTGCTCAAGGTTAGTGCTCTACCACTTTGAGCCACAGTGACATATCCAGTTTTCTGGTAGTTAATTGGAGATAGGAGTCTCAGACTTTTCTGCCCTAGCTGGCTTCAAACTGCAATTCTCAAATCTTAGCTTCCTGAGTAGCTAGGATTATAGGCATGAGCCACTGGTGGCCAGCTCATTTTGAAAAATTTTAAATATTAGTGAGCAGCTTAACTACTTCTGTATATAGCCATTTTAAAGTATCTTGTTACATTTCTTTCTTTTTTCTTTTTTTTGGCAGCCATGAGGCTTGAATTCAGGACCTAGGCACTGTCCTTGAGCTCCTTTTGCTCAAGGATAGCACTTTACCACTTTGAACTCCAAGTCCACTTCCAGCTTTCTGGTGGTCAATGGAGATAAGAGTCTCACAAATGTTTCTGCCTGGGCTGGCTTTGAAGCATGATCCTCAGATCTCAGCCTCCTGAGTAGCTAGGATTACAGGAGTGAGCTACCAGTGCCCAGTGGATTTTTTTTTTTCAGTTGTGGGGCTTGAATTAGGGCCTGGGCCCTGTCCTTGAGCTCTTTGGCTCAAGATTAGCACTTTACCTCTTTGAGCCACAGCTCCACTTCCAGCTTTTGAGTGGTTAATTGGACATAAAAGTCTCCTAGGGACTTTTCTCCCTTGGCTGGCTTCAAACCACTATCCTCAGATCTCAGCCTCTTGAGTAACTAGGATTATAGGTGTGAGCCACTGGCATCTAGCTTGGACTTTTTTTTTTTTTTTTTGGCCAGTCCTGGGCCTTGGACTCAGGGCCTGGCTTCTTTTTGCTCAAGGATAGCACTCTGCCACTTGAGCCACAGTGCCACTTCTGGCCATTTTCTATATATGTGGTGCTGGGGAATCGAACCAGGGCTTCATGTATATGAGACAAGCACTCTTGCCACTAGGCTTTGGACTCAGCCCTTGGACTTTTTTTTTTTAATAAAAAAATTATAGAAGAAATGTAAAAAAATCACTCATTTAAGACCATATGTTGATTTGGCTTTTCACTAAAAGTGAACCAAGGCACAGATTACCATTCTTTTTTCTTTCTGTTTCATTTTTTTCTTTCTTTCTTTTCTTTTCCAGCACTGGGGATTAAACTCAGAATCTACATAAAGAACTGTGATATCATGACCAAGTCTGGCCTTGATAAAATTAGATTCTTCTTTCAGTCTAGCATTATCATACTGTTTGGTTATTCCTTGGCCATCCATGTCTTGTTCAATAAAGGCAAGCAAATAGTGGCTTCTATGGAGATTTTCATTATTCTGTTTGGGAACAAAGGCCACTCGTGTGTTTCCTGGTTTTAGGTGCTTGCTATTGGCTGTACGGGAGTCTCTAATTTTATGCTCTCAAAGTTTGTCACAATATGGAACCAAACCTGGGCCATCTGAGAGAGTTGGCAAAGATTGATTATCTTGGGTTTGCCCTACAAAGTCTTCTACAGTGACAAAGAGACTTCAAGAGGAAGAAGACAGAAATTTATGTTCACCGTTCAAAGCCAAGAAGAGAGAACCCCAAACAGACATAAGAATCCAAACCAGCTGGCTAGTGCTCACACCAGTAATTCTAGGTATTCAGAAGGCTGAGACTGAAAATTGAGGTCTAAAGTCAGCCTGGGCAGAAAATCCTGTGAGCCTCTAATCTTCAATTAACCGTCCAAAGGCCAGAAGTAGACCTTCAAGTGGTAGAGAGCTATCTTTGAGAGAAAAAGCTAAGCAACCATACCTAGACCCTGAGTTCAAGCCCCTATACTGGCACTCATTCACACACACACACACACACACACACACACACACACGCACACATGCACACATCCCACACACAAATCAACAGAGAGGAGAAGCCTTAACATCAAGCAAAATTGAGCACTATAATTACTAAGTGCCAATTGCTGATACAAAACTGTGTAACTTAAAATAGCAGTGCTGGGCTAGAGGTGTGCTCAAGTGGTAGAGTATCTCTCCATCAAGCAAAAGACCCCCAGTTCAAATTAGAATAACTCTAGATAACTAATTAATTAAAATGGTTGTATAACAACTACCTTAAAGTGGAAAAAATAAAGCATTGTAGGACAGAACCAATTATTTCATTAAATAATGTTCAAATACTCTATTTTGATTATAATCCACATATTCTTATTGAACACATCAATTCATATACTTTAAACATTTGTATATTTACTTGGAAACTCAGTTTTCTGTCTATGTGTAATAAACTGTGTAAAATATTGGCTCATTTTAATATTATATACTGGAGGCTAACACCATTCACTGCAGAGTTATCAAGTCAATAATTATCAGGTTAAGACATCTAAAAATAACAGGATAGATGGGCACCAGTGGTTTATGCTTGTAATTCTAGCTACTCAGGAGATCTAGCTGATATCTGAGGATTCCCCGTTCGAAGTCAGCTTGGTCAGAAAAGTACCTGGGAAACTCTTTTTTTAAAAAAATTTTTTATTGTCAAACTGATATACAGAGCGGTTACAGTTTCATATGTTAGGCATTGGATACATTTCTTGTACTGTTTGTTACCTCTTCCCTCATTCCCTGGGAAACTCTTATCTTCAATTAACCACCAAAAAGCCAGAAGTGGAGATGTGGCTCAGGTGGTAGGTAAAGGGTTAGCCTTAAGTAGAAAAAGCTCAGGAATAGTGCCCAGGCCCTGAGTTCAAGACCTAGTACCATCACACACAAAAAAAGAGGAAAGGGAAGGGAGGGAGGGATATAGAGATCTGTAGAAATCTAGATTCGTATCTATAGAAATATGACAGTGCAGTTAATTAGACTCAGATAGGTAATGGGAAAAAGAGAGAAAGAGAGATTCTGGTTCATGGGCAATGAGGTGTTGGAAAGACTGCTTGCTATTGAGAAATCCTGTGCTTAGTTCCCATTCATTCAAGCTTGCAATAAAACAGTTATTGAAAGACAAGAAACTGAGAAGCAACTGCAAGGAACATTCAACTTCCAAGAAGTTGACAGCCCAAATCCAGAGCTGAAGCTAGCTTGGAATCCAGAGAGGGCAGGCTTATAGCTGCTACTGGGGACTCACAGGCATCAAATTAATGCCTCGTCAAACCCTGCACAAAGGCATGCTCTGGGAAGACTTGTATTATCAATATTGGATTTCAAGGCCTGCCAGCTGTTATCTCTGTCACTGTGGTCCCTTAATGCCAGCCCTGGAAGGTTGCATTAACTTATTGTAAGGAGTGGGGATAGCCTTGGGAGAATGACAGGAAGTGCACTATTTCTCATTGCATTATATATTCTCATATATATCTCTATATCTATCTATCTATCTATCTATCTATGTATCTATCTATCTATTTTTTTTGTTTGCCAGTCTTGGGGCATGAACTCAGGGCCTGGGCACTGTCTTGAGCTCTTTTTCACTTAAGACTGGTGCTCTAACAGTTAAATCACAGCTCCACTTTTGGCTTTATAGTGGTTAATTGAAGATACAAGTCTCATGGACTTTCCTGCCCAGGTTGGCTTCAAATTATGATTCTTAGATCTCAGCCTCCTGAGTAGCTAGGATTACAGGTGTGAGCCAGTAGCACCCAGCCATTGCATTGTATTTTAGGGCTGCATATTTGCTGTCTACTGACTTTGAGGGGTCTCCTGACCCCTGTGTGATCAAATAAAAGAATTATTTTGTAGCTATTTGGACATGGTATTTTTTTGTTTTTATTATCAAACTGAATTACAGAGAGGTTACAGTTTCATACATTAGGCATTGGATACATTTCTTGTACTATTTGTTACCTCCTCCCTCATTCCCCCCCCCCTTGGACATGGTTTTTAAGGAACTTTATCTCCATTCACATGAGAACAATATGCCCTTACCTCAATTTCTCCATGTTGTACTATTGTGTATGATGTGCACCTACAGAGGTGCGAGGGAGAAAAAGGTGAAATGAATAACTGTTTTCTTTTACACCTGTCCCTGCATTTCTGCACACAGGGTACTGTATGGACTGAACAGGTGGTGATGTTGGTCAAAGCACTGGGGTAATGGAGGGGGTAAGGTTCACCAGAAAGGACATCTGCCACATGGTTCAGGCAGAAAAGAGTTTATTGGGGGGAGAGCAAAATGTGGCCTACAGAAGATGGAGGCATGGGGGGACAGAGAGGAAAGAAGAAGAGAAAAAGAGAGAAAGGAGAGAGAAAGACAGCAAGAGAGAGCAAGAGAGAAAAGGAAAGAGAGAAAGAGAGTAAGAGAAAAAGAAGAGAAAGAGAGAAAGGGAGCAAGAGAGAGTAAGAAAGAAAATGGGGAAAGGTGGGAGGTATGGCCGAGTAGATTGGATATGACCTCAGGAAGGGGAGGTAACTGCCTCCAGGTGTGCCAGTTACCTAGGTAACTCAAGTACTGGATACAGACTTAAACAGGTGAGGGACATCTGCATGGAGCCCTCCCAGGAGTGGACCTTACAGAGGTAGGATGGTTTGAAACGCTGCAGGGGAAAAGTGACTCTGAACATAGCACGGTAAAAGCATTTCCATGTGGAAACATACTGAAAGGATATGGTGGTGCATACCTGTAATTCTGGAACTTGGGAGGCTGGGGTAAGAGGAACATGAATTTGAGTCCTGCTTTGGCTACATCATAAACTCAAGGGCAGCCCCAGTTTCATAGGAGATCTTTCTTAGTATGTACAAGGTTTTGAGTTCTAGTCCAAGAACCAAAAAACAAAGCATGGTACAACAATAACAAAAAAACAAAGAAACAAAAGCTTAGGTAGGTTATAAGTAGAAAGATATCTGGGCATCGATGGCTCACACCTGTAATCTTAGCTGCTCAGGAGGCTGAGATCTGAGGATCTCAGTTCAAAGCCAACCCAGGCACAAAAGTCCCTGAGACTTTTACCTCCAATTAATTAATAAAAAGCCAGAAATGGAGCTGTAGATCAAAGTGGTAGAGTACTAGAGTGTAAGCCCTAGGACTGGCAGCAAAACAATAAAAAACAAAGCAAACAAAAATCCCAAACAAAACCAAGACAATAAAAAGAAAAAAAGATAAGCTGGGTTCCAGTGGCCAACGCTTATAATCCTAGCTACTGAGGAAGCTGAGGGTCTGAGGATCACTGTTCAAATCTAAACTAGGCAAGAAAGTCTGTGAGACTCTGATCTCCAATTAACTACCAAAAGAACACAAACACATAACAACTAAAACCAACCTGAATTGGAGCTTGGCATAAGTGGTAGAGCACTAGCCTTGAGCAAAAATAAAACAAAATAAAGCTCAAGTATACCACCCAGGCCCTGAGTTCAAGCCTAACCTGGCACACTGCATCCCACAAAAGAAATAAGATGATGAAATACCATGCAAGTAATAGATGAACAAACAAAGCACATTACACTTTAGAGTTATCAGTAGTATGAGAGATAATGGGAAGCATAACATAATAATAAAAGGACAAAGGATCTAACATACATGACAATCCTAAGTGTCTATTTAATAGTGGAGCTTCTGGATATATGATGGAAAGGCAGGTAGATCTGAAAGAGGAAACAGATAAAACTACACTCATTGATAATTTAACACTCCTCTCTCTATTTGTATACCTTCAAAGTCTCTCTTCATACAATATGTATTAGGAACATACGGAAGTGCAGAAAGCAGAGGTGTGGCTTGAGTGGTAGAGGCCAGCCTGGAGCAAAAGGCTAAGGAACAGAATCTAGGTCCTGAGATCAAGCCCTAGTATTGGCACACATACAAAAAATCCAAAAGTAGCCAGGTTCTGGTGGCTCATGCCTGTGATCCTAGCTACCCAGGAGGCTGAAATCTGAGGATTGTGGTTCAAAGTCAGCAGAAAAGTCTGTGAGACTCCAATTAACCACTAGACACCAGAAGTGGTGCTGTGGCTCACTGGCAGAGTGCTAGCCTTGTGCAAAAAAGCTCAGGGACAGTGCTCAGGTCCAGAGTTCAAGCCCTACAACTGAAAAAAAAAGAAAGAAAATCCAAAACCCAAAAATAAAATAAACAATAAAACAAACAAAAGCTAAAGAAAGTGCTAGTGGACAGGCCAGGCTACCACCACTTAGACAAAGACCAAAGTAGTTAACATCATTCTACATCACGTGCCCTCTGATATTCTATCCTGCATTAGGGAGGACCTACACCTCAGTAGTGTTTTTTCCTCAGTTTGTAACTCTAATCATGAGAAGCTAGTGGACATACCTGCATTGAAGAATTGTCTACAGGATGCCTGCTTGGCACTCTTTCAAGGTGTTCAGGTCATGAGAAGCTAGAGAAGAAAGAGTTACAGTTGGAAGGAACTAGTGAGGCATGGTAACTCAATACAATGTGAGATCCTTTATTTACCACTAGAACACAAAAAAGGATGTGAGTGGAAGATGAGTGAAATTGGGGTAAAGCTACAGATTAGAATTGTTGTACCAGTATTCATAGTTTTGATAACTATATTGTGATTATGTAAGATGTTAGCTTTAGGGGGCATGGGGGATATTTGCTCATGGGAATGTCACAATGACCTCCACCTGTGCAACTAATATATCCTAAAAAGGAATGCTTTCATAAAAGATACAGTGGGAAAAACTGGGAGAGTGTAAGGGAAGGGGTGACATTGTCCAAAAAGAAATGTACTCATTACCTGACTTATGTAACTGTAACCCTTCTGCATATCACCTTTATAATGTAAAAAATAAAGATACAACACCAGGGGCTAGTGGCTCATGCCTGTAATCTTAGCTATTGAGGAGACTGAAATCTGGACAATTGCAATTAAAATCCAGTCTAGGCAGAAAAGTCTATGAGATTCCATCTCTCAAGTAAGTAGCAAAAGAAGGGCTGGAAGTATGGCTCATGAAATAGAACACCAGCCAAGCAAGAGAATCTGGGACTCTGGATTCAAACCCTCAGTTATTGCATGGGTACCTGTGTGTGCATGGTGCATACACATACACATTCACACATATCAATGCAAGCTGGACATGGTGAAACATGCCTGTAATTCCAGCCTTTGGGAGGCAGAGGCAGAGGCAGAAGAATTGTGAAAGAATTGTGCAAACAAAACAAAACAAAAGATATACGTGAACTTTCTGTCCTACCTTTGTGGTGCTTAAGTGATCAAAAACTTTAGTGATTCAAAAACAGTGTCTACCCAGTAACAACATAGCACCCCATCTCTCACTCCTCCTTTTTCTTTTCTTTTCTTTTCTTTTTTTTTTTCAATTTCTTAGTACTAAGGTTTGAACTCAGGGTCTTGTGCTTATATAGGCAGGTCCTCTAACTCTTTTTCTTTTTTTTTTTTTTGCCAGTCCAGGGGCTTGAACTCAGTGCCTGAGCACTGTCCTTGGCTTCTTTTTGCTCAAGGCTCTCTCTTAAGCACTCTACCACTTGAGCCACAGCGCCGCTTCTGGCTGTTTTCTGTATATGTGGTGCTGGGGAATTGAACCCAGGGCCTCATGTATACGAGGCAAGCACTCTTGCCACTAGGCCATATCCCCAGCCCCCCGTCTCTAACTCTTGAACCATACTCTTAGCTCAGTTAATTTTCAGACAAGGTCTTGCTCCAACTGTACCCCATTGCAATATTTCCATTTATTTCCACATAGCTGGGGTTATAGATATATGCCATCTTGCTCAGCTTGTTTGCTGAGATGGGGAATCTCATTATCATTTTGCCTAAGTTTGTCTTGAAAAGTGATTTTCAGTCACGGGGCTTAAACTGGGGGCTTGAACACTGTCCCTGAGCTCTTTCACCCAGGGATAGTGCTCTACCATTTTGCGCTACAGCATCACTTCTGGTTTTCTGGTGGTTAATTGGAGATGTGAGTCTTGTGGACATCTTTTTGGGTGGTTAACTGGAGTTAAGAATCTCACAACTTGGCGCTGGTGGCTCATACCTGTAATCCTAGCTACTCAGGAGGCTGAGATCTGAGGATTGTGGTTTGAAACCAGTCCAAGCAGGAAAGACTCTGAGATTCTTTTCTCCAAATAACTACCAGAAAACCAGGAGTGATGCTGTAGCTCAAAGTGGTAGAGCATTAGCCTTGAGAAAGAAGGCTCAGAGACAGTGCTCATGCTCTGAGTTCAAGCCCCACAACAGAAAAAAGTTTCACAGACTTTTTTGCCCAGGCTGGCTTTGAACTACAAGCCTCACATCTCATCCTTCTGAGCAGCTAGAATTACAGGAATAAGAGACTGGCACCAACTTGATATTTGTTAATGACAATTCCTGGATTTTTGTTCTGAAAAACTAAGAGGACAATAGGACCATTTGCAGAAATGGGGAAGACTGGAGAATAACAAACTTAGGGAGTAAGAAATTTGAATCAAGAGGTTTATTTGGAACATAGTAAGTTTGTGATGCCTATCAGACATTCAAGGGAAGATGTCAGGTTGGCTGTTCAATGTTCATGGAGGAAACATTAATGGGCTGGATTTTAAAAAAATCTAGTCTCTTTAACATCAAAACAAAAACATCCAACAGACAGTATGTGGAACAGGAGCTGGAGCTGGAAGGGGTACTGAGAGGTGAGAAGGATTCAAGTATGATATATACACATATATGTAAATATATGTGATACATATACACACATATATGAAGAAAAACACAACACACATGAAGACAGCTGAATGAAAGCTATCAAACACTGTTGGAAAGTAATCCTAAGTACCCAGGAGGCTGAGATCCGAGGATCAAGGTTCAGAGCCAGCCCATGAAGGAAAGTCCATGAGACTTCTCTCTAGTTAACCACCAAAAAGCCAGAAATGTCACTGTAGCTCAAGTGGTAGAGGTCAGTCTTGACCAAAAAAGCTGAGACAGCACCTAGTCCCTGAGTTTGATTCTCATTATTGGCTTGTGTGCACATATACAAAAAGAAAGAAAGGAAGGAAGGAAGGAAGGAAGGAAGGAATGAAGGAAGGAAGGGAGGGAGGAGGGAAGGAAAAGAGAGAGAGAGAAAGAGAGAAAGGAAGAGGGAGGGTAGAGGGAAGAATGGGAATATAATAGAGTGAACTTGCTCAAAGAGCACTGAACACATCTATGGAATTTTCATAATGAAACTCCCTTTGGACTATGCTAGTTAAAGATGATGTAAAAGCCGATTGCTAATGGTTCATGCCTGCAATCCAAATTACTCAGGAGGTTGAGATCTGAGGATTGCGGTTTGAAATCAACCCGGGTAGAAAGTCTGTGAGACTCTTATCTCCAATAAACTACCAAAAACAAAAGCTGGAAGTGAAGCTGTGGTCCAAGTGGTAGAGCATTAACCTTGAATAAAAACTTCAGCGACCGCAGCCAGCCCAAGTTCAATCCCTAGGACTAGTGCATAGACACACACACACACACACACACACACACAACTTTAAAAAGTTACTGGTTGGGGCTGGGGATATGGCCTAGTGGCAAGAGTGCTTGCCTCGAATACATGAAGCCCTAGGTTCGATTCCCCAGTACCACATATACAGAAAACGGCCAGAAGTGGCGCTGTGGCTCAAGTGGCAGAGTGCTAGCCTTGAGCAAAAAGAAGCCAGGGACAGTGCTCAGGCCCTGAGTCCAAGGCCCAGGACTGGCAAAAAAAAAAAAAAAAAAAAAAGTTACTGGTTAATTCAATAAAAGGCTATCTCTTAAAACTGTTGTGCTGGCGACTAAGTTTATTTCCAGGGCATATACACAATCTATTTGTTAATTGATATGAAAGATTATACATACATATATATTTCATTTTTTTAACATTGAGGTTTGTCTATGTTGGTCCAGCTGATTTGAACTCTTGGGTTCAAAATCTTCTTGCTTCAGTCTCCTGAGTAGCTGTGACTGCAGGAACCAGCCACTGCACCCATTTTAGGATGATAATTTTTAATAGAAACATATGTATTATAACATAGTCTATATACCTTGCCTCAGTATATAATTTATTGGAAGTTGTAAGCAGATAGATTGGGGCATGATCAGGGTCTACCTCGGGTGTTAGGACTTAATGCTGTTTCCTTCTTTATAATATATAATTCATATTGGTAATTTGAAATGTCCTCAGTGATTATGTACTACCTGAGTAATTCGTTCTTTAAATGAGGAATAATGAGGGTCTCTTCCAGCTGGGCAGTCTACTATTGGGCCACCTATCAGGTGCGAGGCATCAAGGTGATCAGACTGAGCCTAGACCAGATGCATACCCAAGCTTTGCAAAGAGGCCCCGCCCCACAGCGGCGTGAGGACGAGAAGTGGGCGGTCCCAAGGGCGCTGCCTGTGGGTCACGTGACTACAGGCAGCCAATGGCCATCTCCGAGCCCACCTTGAGGACGGGGCGGGGCGCCGGGTTGGCGTCACCAGGACAACGGGCGTCGCCGGCGCCGTGTGACTGAGTGCTGTGTGGTTGCTCCTAACGGCTCTTCGGCCATGGTGAGTCTGAGGGCGAGCTGGCTGGACGCCCTGGCGCCCCTGACGGCTCCCCTCCGTGGGTTCCCCGGCTGGCGGGCGGCGGCCCTCGAGGCGGGCCCGGAGGATCGGGGAGGGGAGGTGTGGGGCCCGCAGCGCTCGCCCGGCCGCCGGTCCCCCGCGACGTCGCGCTCCCCGCCGCCGCGGGCCCGGGTCTCCCGCGGGACCCCAGCCCGGCTGGACCCCGACCCCTGTGGGCCGCACGCGTGACGCCGCTCGGCCCGGGAGGCCACCCACCCTAAGAGGGTGTGGTTAAAAAAAGAATGTATGTGGCTGTGACATCGATTCCTATTTTTACTATGCTGCCGCCGTGTGTACCTCCAGCCCAGCTTTTGTGCAGGGAGATGTCAGCGCCACGGACGGGTCGCCTTCACGGTCGTCACGCCGAGGGAGGATTGCTACCTAGCAGGGGGAATTTCAAGTTGTAGTTTCGGAGAGAGAATCCCAACCCTCACCTTTTTTTTTTTTTTTTTTTTTTTTTTTTTTTTTTTTTTGCAAAAATTAGGGACATTGAGCTGGAAGTTTTGTTTTTTTTTTTTTAACTTCTGAATGTAGCACCCTCGTAAAGGGACTTAATTCATAATGACTACATTGGAAATGTCTGAAGTCTTTATCTTTGTTAAACTTGGGAAGCCGGAGGCATGCCACCTGGCTTTCATTAAGTTTGTTTTTAAAACCTAACTTAAGAACTTGGCGGAGGTGTTGGTGTGAATGAATTGAGCAAGGTGTGGTCGCCCAGAGTCTTTCAATGAGGAGAAGAATTGGACTCCCTGCTTGGGGATACGCCCTTGATATGGAATATTAAAGGGTTAATAAGGATTTTTTTTTTCTTCTTTTTGAAGTTGAAGCCAATATCTCATGCTTGCTAGGCAGGTGCTCTATCACCTGAGGTATGCTCCCTGCCTTTTGTTTTTATTTATTTTTGAAAATGATCTTGATTTTTTTTTCCCTAGGCAGCCTTGGACTGAGAACTGTTTATGCTCCTAGCTTGAAATTTTCATATATATGTGTGTGTGTGTGTGTGTGTGTGTGTGTGTTTGTACACACAGGTGTGTACTTATATAATATATATAAAAATCGCCATATATGTATCTGCACTGGTACTGGGGCTTGAACTTAGGACCTTGCACTCTCCCTTAGCTCAAGCTAGCACTCCACCACTTGAGGCATGCCTCCACTTCCAATTTTTTGGTGATTAGAGATAAGAATCTCCCAGATTATGTGCCTGGGCTGGCTTTAAATCCTTCAGCTCTCAGCCTCCTGAGTACCTAGGATTGTAGCAGTGAACCACTGGCACCCAATTTGCTTTTCTTGGCCAGTTCTGGGGCTTGAACCTAAGGCCTGGGCACAGTCCTTGAGCTTTTTGTTGTTGTTGGTTGCCTGGGCGCTGTCCCTGAGCTCTTCAGCTCTCTACCACTTGACCCACAGTACCACTTCCTGTTTTCTGGTGGTTAATTGGAGATACTCTCATGGCCTTTCCTGCCCGGGTGGCTTTGAACTGAGATCCTCAGGTCTTAGCCTCCTGAGTAGCTACGATTACAGGCTGAGCCACTGGTGCCCCACTTGAGCTTTTTTGCCCAAGGCTAGTGCTCTACCAGTTGAGCCACAGCTCCATTTCTGGCTTTGTGTGTGTGTGTGTGCTTTACAGATTTTCCTGCTCAAACTGGCTTCCAACCTTGATCCTCAGATCTCAGCCTCCTGAACAGGATTACAGGTGTGTGCCACCACTGTCCTGCTTTGGTTATTTTTAAGAGGGTCTTAACAAAGGTGGACTTGAACCAAACCTTTTTCCTTCTTGTGCTTCCTGCATAGCTGGGATGGCAAGCATGGGATTCTACCCACAGCTTTTTATTTTATTTTTTTAAATTGAGATGACATCTGAAACTAACTTTTTTGCCCAGGCTGGCCTTGAGCCACCATCTTCTTAATCTCCACTTCAGGGAATTACATGTGGAAACCATATCTATCCTGGCCTATTTTTTCTTTTTTCTTTTTTTTTTTTGCCAGTCCTGGGCCTTGGACTCAGGGCCTGAGCACTGTTCCTGGCTTCTCTTTGCTCAAGGCTAGCACTCTGCCACTTGAGCCACAGCGCCATTTCTGGCTTTTTTCTACATATGTGGTGCTGAGGAATCGAACCCAGGGCTTCATGTTTACGAGGCAAGCACTTTACCACTAGGCCATATCCCCAGCCCTTGGCCTGTTTTTTCTTAAAAGTTAAAAAGAAAGGTGTGCTAAGAAAAGGAAGATGCTCTGTATTTCTCTTTAACTCTACCAGTCCCAAGTGCAGGGTGCGTTGATAGCAGGAAAAGAAGTTGTAGTTTCGGAGAGACTGTCTTTTTAATTTGGAGGGTTTCTTTTGTCGTACTTTTTTGAGACAGCATCTCTGTGTGTAGCCAAGCTGGACTTGAATTGATGATTCTGCTGTCTCCTGAGTACTGGGGTCATAAGCAAAGGCCACTACATGCAACCCAACAACTAATATCACATACATTATTGTGTGTAATCTATGTTTGGGACACTTTTCAAAGTGTCTTAATGTTCCTCAAACTGCCAGTCCTGTGAGAAAAGTGCCATTTTCCCATTTTACAGATAAGGACACTGAAGCACTTAAAGGAAGCACATAGAGGTTGAAATAACTTGCCCGATATCCTAGCTAATAATAGTGCTAGGTTTTGCCAGCAAACAGTTTGTTACAGAATCTGCTTATGCGATCATTGGATCTGTGTAATGTGTAGTTTATCATTATGTATTCTCTATAGACTGGACATATTAGGAAGTTTTCTTTCTTATTGGACTTTTAGGTTTTGAACAGTTATGAATGATTTGTATTTTGTTGTTCATAGCATTGATTTAGAGCTGTAGAACAAAGTAGGCATGCTAGCGTTCTCTTATGCTTTTGTATTTTTCTCCTTTACAAAGTCAGGAAGACAGGCAGAACTCATACTCCTAGCTATATCAGTACTGAGAGTTTCTCTTGTCTCTTCAGTTTATGTTCAGGAATTGCCATTTGCTTTTGTGAATTACAAAAACCAATGTTTTACACAAAGCCTTTTAGATTTGGAGGATGAAATACTGTTTAAAATGTTTTAATTATATATATCACAAAAACATTATATGTAATTATACAGCATAATATGATATATAACATAATAAAACATATAACAAAATATATGTATACATTATATAAATATAAATTTCTACTCTTGACACTATTGGTTCTGCTTTGGTCTGTACTGTTGTGGTGGTAGAGAGTAGGTGCAAGTAATTCTAATTGCTTTCTTTCATAGAACTGAACTATCACATTTACATCCTTCAGTCCTCTTATTCCGATGAGGTGGATTGTTACTGTACCTATTTAATAGGCCTAGACTGCATAGACAATTTGCCCATGGTCACATAGATAGTGAATGGCACAGCCAAAGTAAAAAATCTTTCCCATTATGTATTATAACATAATTAGGAATCTCAGTGTCGCTGGGCTCTGGTAGCTCAACCCTGTAACCCTAGCTACTCAGGAAGCTGAGATCCGAGGATTGCAATTTGATGCCAGCCCAGGCAGAAAGCTCTGTTAGACTCTTATCTCCAATAAACTACTTAGAAAAGGTGAGAAGTTTCGTTGTGGCTCCAAGTGGTAGAGTGCTAGCCTTGGGCAAAAGAAGCCCAGGGACAGTGCCCAGGCCCTGAGTTCAAGCCCCAGGACTGGGGGGGTGGGGGAACTCGTAAAAAACAAAGCTGGAGATGGCTTAATTGGTACAGTGCCAGCTGACCAAGTGTGAGGAAAGGCCCTAAGTTCAAACTACTTTCTCTTTTTTCTTTTTGTTTATCATGTTGCTTGAACTCAGGGCCTAGGTACTATCCCCGAGCTTTTCTGCTCAAGGCTAGCACTCTGCCACTTTAAGCCACACCACCACTTCTGGTTTTCTGGCAGTTGATTGAAGATAAGAATCTCATGAACTTTCCTGCCTGGAGTGGCTTTGAAACTTGATCCTTTGATCGCAGCCTCCTGAGTAGCTGGGATGATAGACAAGAGCCACTAGCACCTGGCTCCACTTTTTTTTAAATTAAAAATTCTGTTAATGTTGTCTAATGAGATCTTGCAAGACCTTTTCTTTCTTTGAATGCAGACATCAGAGCTCAGATACCGACACGCTTGGGTGGGTGACACTGTGACTATTGGCTGTTTAGTTCACTTTTAGTCCCCCCTCTACCCTGTGTAGTCTCTGTCAGTCACTGCCTTTGGCAGTACTAGGGTGACTGTAAGAGGTAGGATGTTGTAGAGAAGTGTAGGCAGTCCTTAGGAATGTTTTCATGCATTCACTATCAAGGTTCAAGCCCAGGTTTTCAGAGCTGCCCTTATAATGATGTCTTTCTCTGGATCTTCCTAGTTTTTGTTTTTTTTCCTGCGATTCCTGAGGAATCCGGCGATTCCTCTCCAACTTGTGCCAAACCACCTCCAGTATAGCTTTTTTTTTTTTCTTGGACTTTCAAACTGAGGTACTCAGATATTATCCTTCTGAATAAGATGTGAGACACCCACACCTGACACTGATATTGTCATTCTGAATTTAGTTTATTTCATTTAACATTATGATTTGCATCAATTTTTCTGTAAGCATAATTTTATTCTTCTTTATGGCTGACTAGTAAGTACTCCATATTGATATCCATAGTGGTTAAACTAATTTACATTCTCACCAACAGAGTATAAGGGTCCCTTTTCCCACCTTCATCCTTGCCAGAATTTTTTTCCATTTTTATTAGCATGTATTAGTTGCATAAGGGTTCTGTATATGCATACAGTGTACCCTAATCAAACCCATCCCCTCTATCACTCCCCACCATCCCTCCTGCATACTCTTGGGATGGATTTCATTTTTTTATTTGCATACATGTGTATACAATATTCCCATAACATTCCCTTCATACTCTCCCCCCACTTCGCTCTTCCTTGTACCTACTCTCAAACAGACCTGTTTTACATTCCTGTCACTAGTTTTAAAAGACTAAATTTCTTGCATGAGAGAAAACATTGTATAGTCTGGCTTAAGTTAATGTGATGATTTCTAGTTCTATCCATTTTCCTGAAAATGACAGAATTTCATTCTTTGTAGATGAATAATACTCCACTGTATGTTTGCATGAATATGTATATATGTGCACGAGTTCTGTGCATACATGTGGCTTTTTAATCCACTCATCAGTTGATGGATACTTAGGCTTATGCCATATTTTGACTATTGTGAATAGTGCTGCTATAAACAGGTGTGTAGGTATCTCCACTGTATATTAACTTACATTCTTTTAGATATATGCCCAGGAATGGATAGCAGGATCATATGCTAGTTTTATCTTTAGATTTATGAAGAAACTCCATATTGATTTCTGTAAAGACTGCTCTAATTTACATTCTTTTTTTTTTTTTTTTTTTTTTTTTGGCCAGTCCTGGGCCTTGGACTCCAGGGCCTGAGCACTGTCCCTGGCTTCTTCCCGCTCAAGGCTAGCACTCTGCCACTTGAGCCACAGCGCCGCTTCTGGCCGTTTTCTGTATATGTGGTGCTGGGGAATCGAACCTAGGGCCTCGTGTATCCGAGGCAGGCACTCTTGCTACTAGGCTATATCCCCAGCCCTCTAATTTACATTCTTACCAAGTGTTGAAGAGTCCCTTTCTCCCCCTCCCCACTTTGCCAGCATTTGCTTTCTTTTTTTTTGTTGGTGGTGGTAGGTTTTGACCTCGGGGCCTGGGTGCTGTCCCTGAGCTCTTTCACTCAAGGCTACCAATCTACAACTGTAAGCCACAGCGCCACTCCCAGTTTCTGGTAGTTAATTGAAGATAAGAGTATCAGAGACTTTCCTGCCTGGGCTGGCTTTGAACTGCAATCCTCAGATCTCAGCCTCTTGAGTAGCTAGGATTACAGACATGAGTCATCAGCACCCAGCTTGTTTGTTTTCTTGATAACTCTTCTGACTGGGGTGAGATGGAACTGTAATGATGTTTTGCATTTTCTTTATGGCTAAGAATATTGAATCTTTCTTTTCTTTTGTAGTTTTCTTTCGTGTGTGTGTGTGTGTGTGTGTGTGTGTGTGTGTGTGTCCCCGTGTGTCCGTCCGTGTCCGTGTCCATGCACGCGCTTGGGTGCCTGTCCTGACACTTGAACTCAGGGCCTTGACACTGTTCCTGAGTGTATGTGCTTAAGGCCAGTACTCTACCACTTGAGCCACAGTACCACTTCTGGCTTTTTTGATACTTAATTGGAGAGAAGAGTCTCATGGGATTTCCTGCCCAGGCTGGCTTGGAGTGGTGATTCTCAGATATCAGCCTCCTGAGTAGTTAGGATTATAGGTGTGACCCACCTGGTCCTGAACTACTTCATGTATTAGCTACTTGACACTGCTACTTTTGAAAATTGTCCATTTATTTGCTTTCTTATCAGCTGTATCATTCTTTTGGTATTTAATGTTTGGAGTCCTTATTCTAGATATTTCTTTATCTGATGAATTGGCAAAGACTTTCCCATTCTGCAGGCTGTCTTAATTTCCCTTTCCTTTCTTTGTCCTCTTCTTTCTTTTTTGTGTGCAAGTTTTGTGGCTTGAACTCAAGGTCTCTATGATAACCCCCCTCTTTTATTTTAATTCAAGGCTGCTGTTGGCCACTTACACTACACCTCTATACCTCTAGGTTTTGCTGATTAGTTGGAGATGATTCTCATAGACTTTTCTGCGCCAGAAGGCTTTGGATCTTCAGATCTCAGCCTCTTGTGTAGCTAGGATTACATGTATAAGCCACCGGTGCCGGGCTGTAGGTTTTTTCTTTTTCTTTTTTGCCAGTCATGGGGCTTGAACTCAGGGCCTGGGCGCTGTTCCTGAGCTTCTTTTGCTCAAGGCTAGCACTCTACCACTTGAGCCACAGTGCCACTCTGGCTTTTTCTGTGTATGTGGTACTGAGGAATTGAACCCAGGGCTTCATGCATGTTTGGCAAGCACTCTGTCACAAAGTCACATTCCCAGCCCATGTAGGTTTTCTTTTGATTCTAGAAAATGTTTCCTTTGTTATCCAGAGCCTGTTAATTTGGTGATATGTCCAATTTCCAATTCATGTTCTGAGCAATTGGGATTCATGATTTCCAATTCATGTTCTGAGCAATTGGGATTCTACTCTAAAAAGGCATTATATATGGCTATATCCTCAGTGGTTTCCCTGTTTTTCTCTCTCACATTTTTAACATTTCTGATCTTGCATTGAGATCTTTGACCCGTTTGGAATTGATAGTCGTACCAGGTGAGAGACAGATCTAGTTTCAGTCTTCTACATGTGGATATCCAGTTTTCCTACCACCATTTGTTGAAGAGAGTATCTTCTCTAATGTCTGTTTGGCACCTTTGTCAAAAGTTATATTGATTGCTATAGCTATGCAGTCTTATTTCTAGATCTTCTGTTCCATTGATCTTCATGTCTTTGTGTCAGTACTAGGATCTGTGGTTTAATTTTGTGTGTGTGTGTGCCACTACTGGGGCTTAAATTCAGGGCTTGGGTATCCTCCCTTAGTTTTTCACTCAGAATGGTGCTCTGCCACTTGAGCCCCAGCTCCCCTTCTATCTTTTTGATAGTTAACTGGAGATAAGAGTCTCATGGACTGCCTGGACTGGCTTCAAACTGTGATCCTCAGATCTTAGCCTCCTGAGTAGCTAGGATTATATGCATGAGCCACCAGTACCCTGCCTTGTAGTATAATTTGAGCCCAGAACTTGATACCTTCAGTATTGCTCTTTTTGTTTAGAATTGCTTTGGCTATTCAAGATCTTTTCTGGTTTCTAATGGACTTTATGATTGATTTTTTGTTTTTGTGAGGAATGACATTGAAATTTTCTTGGGGATTGTATTGAGCAATAGATTGTCTATCTTTTAATGTCATTTTCAATTTCACTCCAGTGTTGTATAGTTTCTACTATAGACATTCCCAGGCATGTAACTTTTTCTTTTTTGGGTGTTTGTGAATTGGATCTTTAAAAAATTGCTTCCTCATTCTGTTCACTATTAGTACATAGAAAAGCTACTATTTGTGTATGTGTGTTTGCACATACATGTGTGTGCATGTGCGCCTGTGTCCTAAGACTTGAACTCAGGGCCTGGGTATTGTTCCTGAGCTTTTTTTCCCAAGCTTATTAATTTGCCACTTGAGCTACAACTCAACTTTTGGCCTTTTTGATGGTTAATTGGAGATAAGTGATATGAACTTTTCTGCCTGGGCTGGCTTCTAATGGTGATCCTCAGATCTCAGCTTTCCAAATAGCTAGGATTTCAGGCATGAGCCACCAGTGCCCAGCTGCTACTGATTTTTTTTTTTTTTTTTGCCAGTCCTGGGCCTTGGACTCAGGGCCTGAGCACTGTCCCTGGCTTCTCTTTGCTCAAGGCTAGCACTCTGCCACTTGAGTCACAGCGCCACTTCTGGCCATTTTCTGTATATGTGGTGCTGGGGAATCGAACCCAGGGCTTCAAGTATACGAGGCAAGTGCTCTTGCCACTAGGCCATATCCCCAGCCCTGCTACTGATTTTTTAAATGTTGAATTTCTATCCTCCTACTTTTTGGACGTATTGTATCAGGTCTTAAGTATTTTTTAAAGTAGGGACTGTAGGTCTTTAAAATATAGAATATCATCTGCAAATAGCGATAATTTAATTATTTGTATCCCTTTAACTTTTTCTCTTGTTTCTGTAGCTAAGAACTCTAGCACTATATTCAAAGAAAAGAGAGTGGGAACTCTTGCTTTCTTCCTGACTTTAGAGGAAATAGTGTCAGTTTTTTTTTTAATTTAGGACAGTGTTGATTATAGCTTTATCATATAACTTTTATGTTTTTCCTAGTTTCTTCAGTCTTTTTATCATGAAGGTTGTTCAACTTTGTCAGAGGGTTTTTCTGCAGCTAACTGATTTGCATATCTTGAACCGTCTTACTGCTGGAATAAAATTTACTTGATTATGCGTGTACTCACGTGCGTGCGCATGTGCACACATTGTTTCTTTATTTGTTTTATGCTAGTACTGAGCCTTGAATCAGGGGCCGTGTGTGTGTGTGTGTGTGTGTGTGTGTGTGTGTGTGTGTGTGTGTATGTGTATGTGTATGTATGTATTTCGTTCAGTTGTGGGGCTTGGACTCAGGTCCTGGGCTCTGTCTTTTTTTTGTGTGTGGGGGGGCCAGTCCTGGGCTTTGGACTCAGGGCCTTAGCACCATCCCTGGCTTCTTCCCGCTCAAGGCTAGCACTCTGCCACCTGAGCCACAGCACCCCTTCTCGCCGTTTTCCATATATGTGGTGCTGGGGAATCAAACCGAGAGCTTCATGTGTAGGAGGCAAGCGCTCTTGCCACTAGACCATATTCCCAGCCCCTGGGCTCTGTCTTGAGAGCTCTTTTGCTCACGGAGAGTGATCTACCACTTTGAGCCACAACTCCATTTCTGGTTTTCTGGTGGTTAGCTAGATTTAAGAGTCTCATAGACTTTTCTACCTGGACTGGTTTAGAACTGTAATCCTCAGATCTCAGCCTCCTGAGTAGCTAGGATTACAGGTGTGAGCCACTAGCCCCCAGCTTCTGGCCCCACAACCAACATATATATATATATATATATATATATATATATATATATATATATATAAATTGATTTTATTGTTGTTGTAAAGGTAATGTACAGAGGGGTTAGGTAATGAGTACATTTCTTTTTGAGCCATGTCACCCCTTCCCCCTCTCTCTCTGAGTTTTTCCCTACTATCCCTACCCATAAGTTGTATAGTTCATTTTCCATATGATGTCTAGTGAGTATTTGTTTGCCCTTTGTCCCACCTTTTCTGTGCCCTCCCTTACCTTCCCAAAGACTAACAAGACAAATGGAAAAGACAACACAAACAGCAACAACCACCACAACAATCTCATTTCCATTTCTTGAAGTCCATTCCAATAAACATTATTTTATATAGTTGTATGCACAGAGCTATTGAGCCTTTGTGATCCACTCTTATGAATATCCTTCTTTAGAGTATGAATGTCTAGACACCTCTACGAATTATCATGGCCTCATGTATTTTTTTGTCTTTTACCATCAAGTTTGTCTGCTTGCAGATTTATAGGCACATTCTAGTTACTACAAGTGAGGGAAACCATGCAAGCTATATTTCTTTGGGTCTTTGGGTCTGGCTTTGCTTAGTATAATTTTTTCCAATCTTTCTATTTCCTTTATGTAATTATTTTTTGTTGCTATTTGTGCATGCATGTGCGTGTGTGTGTGTGTGTCTGTGTCTGTGTCTGTGTGTGTGTCCATGTACTGGGGACTTAAAATCAGGGCCTAGGCCCTGTCCCTGAGCTTTTTTGCTCAAGGCTAGTGTTTACCACTTGAGCCAGCCACAGCTCCACTTCTGACATTTTTTGGTGCTTAATTGGATATAAGTCTTAGGGACTTTCTTCCCTGGGCTGCCTTCAGATTGACAATAAAAGGATTTGAGGCTGGAGATGTCTTGGTGGTAGAGATGTGCAGGAGACCCTGAGATCAATCTCTAGCATTGCAAAAAACAAATGAAAGACGAAAAATGTACTTTACAAAAAAAAAAAAAAGCACGGGCTGGGGATATAGCATAGTGGCAAGAGTGCCTGCCTCGGATACACGAGGCCCTAGGTTCGATTCCCCAGCACCACATATACAGAAAATGGCCAGAAGCGGCGCTGTGGCTCAAGTGGCAGAGTGCTAGCCTTGAGCGGGAAGAAGCCAGGGACAGTGCTCAGGCCCTGAGTCCAAGGCCCAGGACTGGCCAAAAAAAAAAAAAAGCACGAGAAAGTTGATGTTGCTATAATAGTACTAGCCAATATAGACTTTTGTGTGGGTGTGCCAGTCTTGGGACTTGAACTTAGGGCCTGGGTGCTGTCCCTGAGCTTTTCTGCTCAAGGGTAGCGCTCTGCCACTTGAGCCATAGCTCTACTCCTGGTATTTGGGTACTTAATTGGAGATAAGAGTCTTTCTTTCTTTCCTGGGCTTGAAGACTCCAAAACAGCAGGAAAAAAAAGGGGAGGGGGTGGGTCAGTTGATTAACATACTTTAATCATCTTACATGTGTGTGTGTGTGTGTATGTGTGTGTGTACTTCATAAAGTTTTAAAGTACATGAAGCAAAAATTGAAAACCAGCTGGGCACCAGTCTGGACAGGAAAGTCTATGAGATTCTTATCTCCACTAAACTACCAAAAAAGCTGGAAGTGGTGCTACAAACAAAAGAAGCTCAGGGACAGTGTCCAGACCCTGAGTTCAAACTCCAGGACCAACACACACACACACACACACACACACACACACACACACACACACACACACACACACAAATTGCTACATAAGACAAGAGTTTTCAGATGTTGATAAAGATCAAGTTTTTCAAGGACTGTACTAGTTATAAACATATGTGCTCCAAATAATAGACACAAAGACGTATAACACACTAACAGAATTGAAAGAGAAACTTCTGTAATAGTAATTGGAGGCTTTGTAACTAATCACTGCTACCACTTGTTCAGCATTTTTTATGTGTCAAGATTAGACAATTTCCATGTATGAACTTAGTTTACGTATATGAACTCAGTGCATGGAAACCCTTCTAGCAGGTTCTTTCACCATCTCCATTTTGTGGAAGAATGGGTTATGACATTTAAAAGTTAAATAACATCCCCAAGATGACAGAGATGTAAGTGGCAGAATGTATTACTGACTTTCACTGAATTCAGTTCTGTCCTTAGAGGTTTCCTAGTTATAGTTTCCATTGAGGAAGGATTTCCTTTCTCTGATCTTCCTGATTCTTTTCAGGTGGACTGTAGTAAACACTGCTTCAAAGACCAGAACATTCTAGTATGGACTATTTTTATTTCTAGGAAATAAATGTGTTAAATTGAAATGCAGTTTTCACTGGTCTTTATAATAAGAGGGATAAGTCTATCCTTTGGGCAGCTCTGATGATATAGGAATGTTTGTCATGGTACCATTTACTGGCATTTACATGTGTGTATATTTTGGCCATCCTGAGGTTTAAATTCAGGCCTCAGACTTGCTAGGCAGGCACTTTGCCATTTGATTCACAACCCTAGCCCCTTTTTGCTTTAGTTACTACTGTTATAAATATGCTCTCCAAGAAATACAGGAGTCACAATTGAAGACCTGAAAACAATTGTCCTAGCAAGCCAACATTTACTTCTGCATAGAGGTCTGTGCCATTAGCCAAATTCCTGGCAAGCATGCACACAGAGCTTATGGACTGCTCCCTTTTTATCCCTAACACAGCAAGCCCTGCCCCTCTGCTCAAACTGGCCAGATTCACAATCTGACAGTTGGCAAATTTGAAGAAGGTAAAAACTTATTATTGTTTTAAACAGAATGTGGCTTAATTAACAGAATGGCTTTAACAGGACAAGAATAGACTGTAAATAAAACTTGATGAGTTTGCAACAGGATGTCTTTTTCTTTTTTTGTAATTTATTAATCAAACAAAAAATTTTTGACAAGGTGTTGTGCAAAAAGGGTACAGTTACATAGTAGGACAGTGTGTACATTTCTTGTGATATCTTGCACCCTGTTTTTCTTTCCCTTCCCTAGGTCAGGTAGACATATATACAATACACAATGTACCAAGAACATATACAGTAGTCACGTGGCCTATGCCCAAGAAAATTTGCCTAGGGCTTTAAATGTAATGTCGACATTAGACAATATGTCGACAGTAGTCTTATATGAACGTACATACTTAGCTTTTGAGCTATTGTATTCCACTGAGAGGTCTATTTTTGACCTTTATGTGTTGAGTAGTTGTTTGGTTTTAGTTACATAATGTTGGGTCACTGACCCAATCCTGTGGGAAATACCATTTGACAAAAAGTTTTTGGTTTCACAGACCTGGTCTCTCTACTGTCTCTCCGTCACCCCATCTTAACAGTCATATATCAGGGAGGTCATGCCCCTTTGTTTTCTGTGTTCTAGGCTTGTCTCTCTCAACATTATTTGTTCAAGTTCTGACCATTTCCCTGCGAATAACAATATTTCACCATTCCTAATCGCTATGTAGTATTCCATTGTGTATAGGTACCATATTTTTTGGATCCATTCATCTGTGGAGGGGCATCTGGGTTGTTTCCATATTTTAGCTATTGTGAATTGTGCCGCAATAAACAAGGAAGTACAAATGTCTTTTTGATATCTTGGGGCCTGCTGTTCAGGATAGATGCCTAGGAATGGTATGGCTGGGTCATAGGGTAGGTCTGTATTGAGCTTTTTGAGAAACCTCCATACTGTTCTCCAAAGTGGTTGTACTAATTTGCACTCCCACCAACAATAGAGAAGGGTTCCTCTTTCCCCGCACCCCCTCCAGCATTTGTTGTTGCCTGAGTTCAGAGTATAGGCCATGCTAACTGAAGTGAGGTGGTATCTCAGGGTTGTTTTTATTTGCATTTCCTTTACTACCAGAGATGTTGAACATTTCCTCATACGTTTCTTTGCCATTTTTATCTCTTCTCTTGTGAAGTCTCTCTTTAGCTCCTTTGCCCATTTCCTAATTGGTTTATTGGGCTGCAACAGGATGTCTTAACAGAAGCAAGTTAGGATGTAACTAAAATTTAATCCACAAGAGACAAATCACCAGGCCAAAGTAGGAACTTTTCACCAAAACAATTCTTACAAAATAGATAGGAAGTGACCCACTTTAGTAGAAAAAAATGTCTTTTCTCACATTATTATTACTATTATTATTTTGCCAGTCCTGGGGCTTGGACTCAGGGCCTGAGCACTGTCCCTGGCTTCTTTTTGCTCAAGGATAGCACTCTGCCACTTGAGCCACAGCGCCATTTCCGGCCATTTTTCTATATATGTGGTGCTGGGGAATCGAACCCAGGGAGGGCTTCATGTATACGAGGCAAGCGCTCTTTCCACTAGGCCATATTTCCAGCCCTCTCACATTATTTTTGTTATTTTCCCAGTCTTGGGGCTTAAATAGGGTCTGGGTGCTGTCCCTGAGCTTTTTGTTCGAGGCTAGTCCTCTACCGTTTGAGCCACAGTATTTTGGTGATTAATTAGAGACCAGTCTCATGGGTTTGCCATCCTGGGCTGGTTTTGAACTACAGATCTCAGCCTTCTGAGCAGCTAGGATTACAGGTGTGAAGCACCAGCGCAAGGCTTCCCAATGTTTTCTTCAAAAGATTATAGCTGTAGCTCTTAACATTTATTTGGAACTCATGCATTTTGAGATAACTTTTTTTTTTCTGAACTTGAGTAAGATATTTTATAAAACCCTAGACAGGGAGGGCAGTGTCCTTCCCAGCCCAAGTGCCACTAGTAGACACAGCACAAGAGAAGATAAAAATAGGAAGAAGGCCTGACAGATTCAGGGTTTGGAAGTCTAAGCACCACACTCCTGGCTCAGAAAGGAGGATAAACAATTAGCTGGAAAAGACATGGAGAAAGCTGTAGTTGCCTTCTGCAGGGGTGGGGATAGGGACAAGGAAAGGGTAGGGCAGAGACCATTGGGGACCTGTAAGGGCCCTTTTTCATCTGGCCTTAAGAGGAAGACCAGGACTGGGAATGTGACTTAGTAGGAGAGTGCTTGCCTAGCATGCATGAAGCCCTGGGTTAGATTCCTCAGTACCACATAAACAAAAGGCAGGAAATGGCTCAAGTGGTAGAGTGATATCCTTGAGCCCAGAGAGGCTCGAGGATAGTGCCCAGGCCCTGAGTTCAAGCCCCAGGACCATCCCCCCCCCCTCAAAAAAAAAAAAAGAGGAAGACTAGAGAGCTGAGCGGAGAATTCATGAGAGGGGAGAATCCATGAGAGACTGAGGAGAGAGGGAAAGTGTCTACAAGGGGTGTTATAGGAGGGCAGCGAGGGTACCAGACCCTGCCAGAAACCTCAAGACTAGCACAGTGCCATTTTTCTTTTTTTTTGGACTCGTCTTAGGGCTTGAACTTGTAATGACCTTGGAGTGAGAAAAGCCACATAGGTACGGTTAAAAGTGACAAAGGTGTTTTATTAGTCTGTCTGCAACAGCCTTGTCCTGGGTTACCTCAGAACTAGGAGTAGCAGCAGCCTCCAAGGGGGCAAGTTGTTTTTTTTTTTTTCCATCCTCCCCACTGGCCTGTCTGTGCTCCATAGGCCTCTCACCTCTGTGCAAGCGTCTTGCAGGCCTCTCCTGTCCTCAGGCCCTGAGGAGAGCTTGGGCACTGCTCCGCCCTAGGAGGTGCCTCTTGCTGAGTCCCTTTCTCTCCCCATGTCCATTTTCCTTGCCCTGAGCCCCTTGCCTATCTATATCTGGTCACCCCCCCCCCCCCAAGCTGCTCACTCCTTGACTGCCTTTGGTGTCATGCCCCTCCCAGTGGCCCCTCGAGGATGATGGTGACATCAGCCTGGGGTGGGACTTCCCGCCCCTTGGGTTCTCATATTCCCCACTGGTTTTTATGTCCAGTCAAATCATTGATTTTTACATCCTTTTTTTGTACCAAATCCTAAACTCCTCCCCTCACTCCCACCCCACTCCCCCATTGAACAGGCTTAGAGTGCAGCAAAATCTAGCAGATAATAACAGGCCTTCTATACAAAGGCAGGAAAGCCCTTCCTTTAACAAGGAGGGGCAGCCATAGCAAAGAATGAATTACCATGTGGTAAGTCATCTTTAGGAGATCCTCTGAGTGTCTCAGAACAGTCTGTCTTGCTGCTGTTTCCAGATACTGCCCCACTGCCTGTTGCACTTGAGAGTGATGGATCCAGGGGCTGGGGATATAGCCTAGTGGCAAGAGTGCCTGCCTCGGCTACACGAGGCCCTAGGTTCGATTCCCCAGCACCACATATACAGAAAACGGCCAGAAGCGGCGCTGTGGCTCAAGTGGCAGAGTGCTAGCCTTGAGCGGGAAGAAGCCAGGGACAGTGCTCAGGCCCTGAGTCCAAGGCCCAGGACTGGCCAAAAAAAAAAAAAAAAAAGAGAGTGATGGATCCAATTCTGTTTTCCTGCGGCTTTTCTACATAAACTGGTTAAGGATACATTATATAGGCTTGGCAGGTTGAGGCCCCACTGTTTTTTGGTTTTGGCCAGTTCCAGGGCTTGAACTCAGGGCCTAAGCATTGTCCCTCAGCTTCTTTTGCTCAAGGCTAACACACTACCATTTGAGCCATAGGGCCACTTCTGGCCTTTTCTGTGTATACGGTGCTGAGGAATTGAACCCAGGGCTTCATGCATGCCAGGCAAGCACTGTACCACTAAGCCAAACTCCCAGCCCTCCCCCAACTTTTTTTTTGTGTGTGACAGTTTCAGGCAATGGCCTGGGGCAATTCACCAGGGTGACAAATAACCAGTTATAGACAGGTATAGAAGGCTTGAGCCTGTACCTCTGTTTTCCATGCCTCTTTCTTTAATCTTATCCTTCTCATTTTCTAAAAATGACTCTGGTCCCTTGATCTTAAGTTGATGGGTGAAGATCATCCATCTTCTTTAAGTTCTTCAAGCTGACTCAGGGGCAATGACTCTACTTAGCCAAGAACCTATAAACTTAGCCTATTTTACCAAGGGTTTGCCAATTAGATGTCATTAAGAACAATATTTTACTCCAAACTGGAAATTATATACAACATTTAATGTTTAACAACTGCACAGATCTTTTGGGCTTCAGTGTACTTTATAACTTTTTACACTGCCAGGACCAGCCAAATGTCCAAACCAGGCACACAGCTATCTCTTTAGCCAGATTGCTAGAGGACCAAACCAAGCCTGCAACCACCCAAGCCCCACCTCTTGACTGCCACTACATAGGGAGAGGGACATAGCAGACCTATGACCATGCCGAGCCAGAGGCTGGAACTTTTATTCCCCCAGAGATGTCCAAATGCACAACAAAAGCATGGATCCACATTTAAAACTGGTACCAGTCCTAAAAACAAGACAAAAACTGAAGGCTGAGTTTTGGGGCATAGTGGGTTTCCTGAGTCTGCTGAATGGATCTGCTACTCCCACTCAGCAAGCTGAACTCCCTACTGCATAGTATAAGAGCACTAGCAGATACCAAGTGGACTGTCCAGAGACCCCTAACCACATGAGGTATGAGGTAAGAGTCCCCCCAACCATGGCCAAATTAGAGTGGGTCCCCCTCACCATGGCCAGACCAGATGCCAAGTAGAATCTTACCAAGGCCAACCTAAATGCCATGGTAAGTAGTCTCCCTCAACCATGGCCCTATACCTACGCCAGGATAGTCTCTCACCCTACCACAGTGCTACAGAACAGGACCTTATGTTACTGTTGCACCCTTGGAGGTAGTGGATGGGTTACTGAGTACATCCACTCCCCATTATCTCCACTGTTCCAGACGATCGATCCCCAAATGCATTTTCTTTATATGTGCACTTAGGGCTATGAACTTTCCCCTCGGCACTGCTTTTGCTGTATCCCCGAGGTTCCATTGTGATTTGTTTTCATTTTCATTGAATTGTAAGAGCTTTCTAATTTCTTCCGTAATTGCTCCTGTCACCCAGGAGTTATTGAATAGTGTGTTATTCAGCCTCCATGTTTTTGAGTGATTTCTGCAGTATGTTTTGTTGTTGAAATCTATGGTCAGATAGGCTGCATGGGATTCTGCCAATCCTCTTGAATTTGCTTAGCTTCTTTGTGTGAACTATGATATGGTCTTTTTTCGAAAGTGTTCCATAGACTGCTGAGAAGAATGTGAATTGGGTCATTGTTGGGTGGAATACTCTGTATCAGATGTCTGTTAAGTCCATTTGGGTTATGGTGTCCTTTAGTTCAGAGGCTTCTTTGCTTATCTTTTGTTTAGTTGGCCTGTCCTTTGGTGAGAACAGGGTATTAAGATTTCCCACTATTATTGTGTTTATGTCAATCTTGGTTTGTAAGTCTGAGAGTATTTGTTTATTGTATCAAGGTGCTTCATTGTTTGGTGCATAGATACTGACCACTGTGATTTCCTCTTCAGGGATCATTCCCTTTATTAATATGTAATGACCTTCCCTGTTTCTTTGTTCTGATTTTAATGAAAAGTCTATTCTATCAGATATCAATATGGCTAATCCTGCCTTCTTCCATGGTGCATTTGCATGGAAGATCTTTTTGCATCCCTTTACTTGGAGTTTGTTTTTATTTTTGTGAGATGGATCTCTTGGAGACAACAAGTGGATGATGGGCTTGGTGTTTGTTTGTTTTGTTTTGTTTTTTAAATTTGCTGTTCTTTTGATTGAAGAATTTTGTCCATTAATGTTTAGGGTTATTATAGAGAGATATGTCATATTTCCTGCCATTTTCTTGATTTCCTGTATTTTGTTTCTTCTGTGTTTCCTAAATTGGTCTTCTAGTGGGTTTTTTTTGTTTTGTTTTCTTCATATTGTATTCCTCCTGTTAGTATTCTTTGTAATTCTGATTTAGTGTTTATGAATTCCTATAGTTTTTGTTCGTCATGGAAGGTTTTAGTTTCATCATCAAATGTGAATGATAGCTTCGCTGGGTACACCAGTTTGGGTTGGCAGTTGTTGATCATTCGGGCTTGGATTATACCACACTCCAGGCTTTCCTTATGTTGAGGGCTTGTGTGGAGAGGTCTGCAATGATTCTGGTTTTCTTTCCATTGTAATACATCTCCTTCTTTGATCTTGCAGCATTTAAAATCAATTCCTTGCTATTGAAGTCTAATGTTTTTACTATGATGTGTCTAGAAGTGTTTCTTCTTGGATCCTGTCTAGTAGGGATTTTATATGCTTCTGTTTGGTGGGAGAGAAATTTTCTCTTAAGATGGGGGAAGTTTTCAGCTATCATTTTACTGAATAGGTTTTTGATGTTCCCTACTATTAAATTCTTCCCCCTCATCCATCCCAATATGTGTAGACTTGATTTCTTGGCAGAGTCTGCCAATTCTTGGATTTCCCTTTGGTAAATTCTGAGTGCTTTTTTCATACCTTTGACTTTTTTGTTCTAGCTCCTATGTTTTATGCTGTCCTCCTGATATTCTGTTTTCCATCTCATTTATTCAGTTACTTATCACTTCCACTGTGGTTTGTATTGTGGAAATTGAACCATTTATGCTTCCCATGTCAGTTCTCAAAATGTTAATTTCATCTTTGAATGAAGTGTACATCATGTGTATTTTTATTTGCATCTCCTTTTTTTTTTCTTATTTATTGTCAAAGTGATGTACAGAGAGGTTACAGTTTCATACGTTAGGCCTTGGGAACACTTCTTGTACTGTTTGTTACCTCCTCCCTCATACCCCCCTCCTCCCTCCCCCTTTCCCTCTCCCCCCATGAGTTGTTCAGTAGGTTTATACCAAATGGTTTTGCAAGTTTGCATCTCCTTTTTGAAGTCTTGGAATTTCTTTTCCATTTCTTCTTCGTGTTCTTGAAATTGCTTTTTCAACTCCCATTTTATTTCATTGGCCAATTCTGTAATCATTTCTTTAATATTTCTTTTGTCCTCTCTCTCTTCCTCACTCTCACTGGACTCTCACTCTCACACTCACCTTTCCTGGACTGCTTGCTGTTAGCTTTTGGATTTGGCTTGTTGTCTTGATTGTGAATCTTGTCATCATTCATTGTGATTTACCCATTTGGGTTTAGGGTCAAGGTCATGGCCAATGATTGGCATGTTCACACCTGACAGGTGGCAGCCCTCGCTTGGCCCAGGCTGGCTCACACTGGGTAGACTAGCCTTATACTGGGTCTCTGGGCAGCATGTACCTGTATGTGTGCTTGGTCCTGGGATAGCTGAAAGGAGCTTGGTTAGGTCTGCAGTAGGGGCTGGGAAGGTCGGATTTGGGACTCCAGGATGGACATAGGCGTCTAAAGAGGCGAGTTCCCACAGGTGCATGGGAACTCCCCTCAGGTGCCTGGCACACTTAGTCTGATTTCCTACAGGGAAATCAGCAGCTGGGCTTCTGGACCTGTCTGTTAAGGAGGGCTGGGGAGACTTGCTTCAGGTTGAGTGTGAGGCTGTCAAAGGAGTAGGCTGCCTTGGATTCATGGGATTTTGTTGTGTTTTCAAACAGGCTTGGTTTACCCTGACACAGGGCTGTGGAGGACACAGGGTCCTCATGCCCACCAACTGTGAATCCTGGTGGCCTCCCACTGGAAGCCAACAGGTGGAAAGTGCCTCTGTGGCACCAACAGGTGCCTCTGTGTCCCCTTCAAGTGTGGTGCCCTTCTTGGGTGGGAGGGAGGGATCTGTGGGTTACTACCAGTACTAGTCTTTTGTGGGTAGGGCAAGGGTACTCATTGATCCTGAAGTTGGCTGTGGGCTGACCAGCGGTGCTGTGACAAATATCTGTGTCTGAACTCTGCAGCTTATGGTCTGGTCTGGAGTCCCAGGCCACCTGGCTGCAGAGCTGCTCCCATTTCCCAGTGGCCAAGTTGCTTTCATTGCTCAACCGAGTTGGTTGTGGGCTGGCCAGTGGTACTGTGGCAAATGCCTGTGTCTGGACTCTGCAGCTTGCCAGTTGGGTCCAATGTCCTGGGCTGCTACAGAGCTGCTCTTGTAGCTCAGCTGTGTTGGTGGTGGGCTAACCGGTGGTGCTGTGGAACCTTTTTGGGTCTGGATGCTCTAGGCTGCTGTTGGGTCCTGGAGTCCCAGGCCGTGTTGGCAGGCCGCTTTTGTGGCTTGGCTGCTCTGCCGCATGGGGTGGAAGGATGAGTAGGTTCTAGACCTGATGTTGAGCTGGCCCACTGAGACCTAGTGAGGCGCCTCTGTGTCTGGATTGGCATCCTCAGCCTTCTCTGGCTATGGCTGTGTTGTTGTTGTTGTTGTTGTTGTTTTGGCTAGTCCTGGGGCCTGGACTCAGGGCCTGAGCACTATCCCTGGCTTCTTTTTTTTGCTCAAGGCTAGCACTCTGCCACTTGAGCCACAGCGCCACTTCTGGCCATTTTCTGTATATGTGGTGCTGGGGAATTGAACCCAGGGCCTCATGTATACGAGGCAAGCACTCTTGCCACTAGGCCATATCCGCAGCCCTGTGTTAGTTTTTTGAGGTGTCTCCAAACTGCTTTCCACAGTGGTTGCACTGGTTTGCATTTCCACCAATAGAGTTCTTTTTCTCATACATCCCTGCCAGCATCTGTTGTTGTTTGCATCCTTAATGTTAGCCATTCTTACTGTGGTTGAGATGGAATGTCGTTGTTGTTTTGCTTTGCATTTCCTATATGGCCAGAGATGTTGAGAATTTTTCTTTCTGTTTTTTTTTTGTGGGTTTTTTTTTTTTTTTTTTTGCCAGTGCTAGGGCTTGGGACTCGGCCTGAGCACTGTCCCTGGCTTCTTTTTGCTTGAGGCTAGCCCTCTACCACTTGAGCCACAGTGCCCCTTCTGGCTTTTTCTATATATGTGGTGCTGAGGAATCGAACTCAGGGCTTTATGTATATGAGGCAAAGCACTCTACCACTAGGTCATATTCCTAGCCCCCGTTAAGAATTTCTTTATGTGTCTATTGGCCATTTTTATTCTTTTAAGAAGTCTCTATCTCCTTTCCCATTTATTAATTGGATTATAGTAGATAGAGGTTTATTTTCATGAGCTCTTCATATATTAAGCCCTGTCTAGCTGTTAATTCTTCCAATTTGCTGAGCCCCTGGAATTGTATTCAGAAAGTTCCTGCCTATGCCAATAAGTTCTCATGTTTCTCCTATATCTCCTTCTACTAGTTTCAAGGTCTCAGGTCTTACACTGAAGTATTTGGTCCAGTTTGAATTGATATTTGTTCAAGGTGATAATCAGCGATCCAGTTTAAATTTTCTGCAGATGGATATTCAAATTTTCTAACACCATTTGTTGAAGAGGCTGTCTTTTTTCCAACGTGTATTTTTGGCTCCCTTGTCAAATATTAGATGATTGTGGGTATAATAGGTTTATTTCTGTATCTTCTACTTGGTTCCATTTGTCTTCAGGTCCGTTTTTAAAAATTATCTCTAAGGGGCTGGGGATATGGCCTAGTGGCAAGAGTGCTTGCCTCCTATACATGAGGCCCTGGGTTCAATTCCCCAGCACCACATATACAGAAAATGGCCAGAAGTGGCGCTGTGGCTCAAGTGGGAGAGTGCTAGCCTTGAGCAAAAAGGAAGCCAGGGACAGTGCTCAGGCCCTGAGTCCAAGCCCCAGGAGTGGCCAAAAAAAAAAAATTATCTCTAAGTAGTTGTACAAAGAGGTCTCAATTTAACATGTCAGTTTGTGAGTACAAGGCGTCTTGTACTCTCTTCCAACCTCACCCATCCCATCAATTTTCCTAGTTCACATACATATATTGAATATTATGACTGTATTTTTTCCTTCTCTTCATTTCGTTAGAGTGTAAGTTTTTTCTCAAAGGAGTTACATCATTGAACTTACAAAACCATTTGGTGTAAACCAACTGTATAACTCATGGCGGGGGGGAGAAGGAAATGGAGAAGGGGAAGCAGGGGAAAAATGAGGGAGGAGGTAACAAGTTAGATAAGAAATGCACTCACTGCCTTACATATGAATCTGTAACCCCTCTGTACTTCACTTTAACAATAAAGAGGAAGAAAAAAGGAGTTACTTCATTGAGTCTATTTGTGCCAGAATCAAGCTGTTGTTATAGCTGTAGAGAAAAGTTTGAAGTCTAGAATTGTGATAACTCTGGTACTATTTTTTTTTTAATTTCGTCCAGGATTGCTTTTGCAATTCAGGGCCTTTTGTGGTTCTATATAAATTTCATTTCAAATGACATTAGGATTTTGGTTGGCATTGCATTTAATTTGCAGATTGCCTTTGGGAGTATGTACATTTTCATGATACTCTGTCAACCTAGGAATGTGGGAAGTCCTTCCACTTACTAGTGTCTTCTTCAATTTCTTTCCCCAAAGTTCTTTTTTTTTGTGTGCCAATGCTAGGATTTGAACTCAGGACCTAGGCACTGTCCCTCAGCTTTTTTTGCTCAAAGGGTACCTCCCTACTATTGAGCCACAGCTCCACTTCTGCCTTTTTGGTGTTTAATTGAAGATAAGAATTTATGAGGTTGTCTGCTCCACCTGGCTTCAAGCCTCAATCCTCAGCTGTCAGCTTCTTGAGTAGGATTACAATAGGCCTGAGCCACTTATTACAAGCCTAGACACAATTTATTTTTAGATAAACATTTTTATGTTATTTTGCAACCTTGATGAAATATTTGATTAGTTCTAATTTACTTTTGTGGATTTCTAGGATTTTCTGTGTACAGTCATGCTTGTTTTTCCTTTCCATTCTGAATGCCCTTTATTTCTTGTCTAATTTCCATGGCCAGAGCCTCCACTACACCATAGACTGTGAGTAGCTATTTATTCACTGCCATTTTTATGAAAAGATAATAGAGTATAAGATACTTTCTATTCTATACTGATTATTATTTATTTAGTATCACTATTCTGGCCTAGTATAAAAAACATGGAACATGGTGTGTGTTTTTTTTAATTGATTGAGTAGTTTTAGCTCCATGCTGGTGGCTTACCCCTGTAATCCTAGCTACTCTGTAAACTGAGATAAAAGGATCATGATTTGAAGTTAGCCTAGGCAGGGAAGTCCATGAGACTCTTTTATCTCCAGTTAATCAGCAAAAAGCCCAGAAGTAAAGGTGTGGCTCAAGGAGTAGAGCACCAATCTTGAGTGTCTAATATTGTCTAATAAGGGGCAGTGCTTGGGTCCTGAGTTTAAGTCCCAGTACTGGGACAAAAAAATAAAGAGCAGTTTCTCAATTTCTACTTGTTTATCCTTTTTTTTCAGGTTTTCTCAAACAACGATGAAGGCCTTATTAACAAAAAGTTGCCCAAAGAACTTCTCTTAAGGTAAGAAGAGACAAATTTTAGATAGTGTGTTCAAGTTTGTTTGAGTCCTCAAGATCGAAGACTATCTTCTTTCTCTGTGAGTCCATAGCAGGAAAAAGAGCCAGACTTAGCCTAACTGACTTTTTGTTTTTGTTTTATAGAATACTGTTGAGCTTGTTGTTAATTTTACTTCTCTAATCCAGAATGTACTCAGTATGTTCATAGCACTGATTTGGATTCTTTTTCTTCTGTGGTAAGTATTGTAGTAGTCTTCAGCAGGTGCTCATGTTTGGGTATGAGTATATTGTTGTAATGTAGTCAGTAATGTAAGGTAGAATTACTGTTCAAGTTGTGAACTCGAGAAGTCAGACTTTAGATGTTTTCTGAGAAATGTTTAATGGGGATAGGAGGTAAAAACTTGGAAAGAGCAAAGGAAGATGTGATATTGCCCCCCCCCAAATATTCTCATTATCTGGTATGAACTGGTAACTCCTCTGTATATCACCTTAATAATAATAATTATGCCAGGTGCTGGTGGCTCATGCCTGTTATCCTAGCTACACAGGAGGCTAAGATCAGAGGACTGTGGTTCAAAGCCAGCCCGGGCAGGAAAGTCCGTGACACTTTTACCTCCAATTAACCATCAGAAAACTAGAAGTGGTGCTGTGACTCAAGGTGCTACTAGCCCTGAGCAAAAGAGCTCAGGGCCAAGTTCAAGCCCCGTGACCAACAAAATAATAATAACAACAATTAAAAATAAGTTTTAAAATGTAGAAAATAAGTGCAGTTAAATAAGCGATTTTATTTTTTTATTTTTTATTTTTTTTTGTTTTTGTTTTTGTTGCCAGTCCTGGGACATGGACTCAGGGTCTGAGCACTGTTCCCTGGCTTCTTTTTGCTCAAGGCTAGCACTCTACCTCTTGAGCCACAGAGCCACTTCCAGCGTTTTCTATATATGTGGTGCTGAGGAATCGAACCCAGGACTTAATGTATACGAGGCGAGCACTTACCACTAGGCCACATTCCCATCCCCCAAATAACCGATTTTAATGCTTACGTGCCATCATCCCCAAATACTGATATATTTTATCTGCTTTCTGAAAAAGATGACAGTGCATACTATAAAAGTGTCCTTTGTAAAAAAAAAAAAAGTGTCCTTTGTCTTTTATTTGTGGCATAATTGGGTATACACTAAATGTTATTTTCATTGTCTTTTTACCAAATAATGCTATGAACTAATATTTGTTGGCTTTTAGGCACTGTGGCTTTTCGTATTCTGTACTCATCCAAGAATCTTATTTTAGCTTTGGATTACATGGTAATCTTTGGCAATGTTTGGCACTTCCTTTAAAACAATTTCAGTTATCACTGTATCCCACAAAACAAAGAAACAGGTCTGTGATTTAAAAAGTGTGGTAATCTAAAATATATGCAGAACTAAAAAAATTACCTTCCTCCAAAACAAAACCGCAAAGAACTAATAGCCCGCTCATCAAATGGGCTAAAGACCTACAAAGAGGCTTCTCTGATGAGGAAATGAGAATGGCCAAGAGACATATGAAAAAGTGCTCTACATCACTGGCCATAAAAGAAATGCAAATCAAAACAACATTGAGATTCCATCTCACCCCAGTAAGAATGTCATATATCAAGAAAACTAACAATAACAGTTGTTGGAGGGGATGTGGCCAAAAGGGAACCCTACTTCATTGTTGGTGGGAATGTAAACTGGTTCAGCCACTCTGGCAAGCAGTATGGAGATTCCTCAGAAGGCTAAATATAGAACTCCCCTATGACCCAGCAACCCCACTTTTGGGTACTTATCCAAAAAACCACAAACAAAATCACAGTAAAGCCACCAGCACAACAATGTTCATTGCAGCGCAATTTGTCATAGCGAGAATCTGGAACCAACTCCGATGCCCCTCAGTAGATGAATGGATCAGGAAAATGTGGTACATATACACAATGGAATTTTATGCCTCTATCAGAAAGAATGACATTGCCCCATTTGTAAGGAAATGGAAGGAATTGGAAAAAATTATACTAAGTGAAGTGAGCCAGACCCAAAGAAACATGGACTCTATGGTCCCCCTTATTGGGAATAATTAGCACAGGATTAGGCAAGCCACAGCAGAGGATCACAAGAGCCCAATAGCTATACCCTTATGATCACATAAGATGATGCTAAGTGAAATGAACTCCATTTTATGGAAATGATTGTTATATCACAGTTGTAACTACTTTCAACATCCCATGTGTATCTGTAGTTTATACTGTTGATGATGTTCTTGTATCACCTTCTTGGATTGTATCTACACTATCTCTGTAATCTTATCTGAGTATATTGGAAACCGTGTATACTGGTATTAGAATTAGGAAATTGAGAGGGAATACCAAAATTGAGAGACAAAGGGTAAATTAAGAGAAACAACAACAAAAGCAATACTTGCAAAACTTTATGGTGTAAGCAAACTGAACACCTCATGGGGGGGAAAGGGGGAGGGGGGAGGGGGTATGAGGGACAAGGTAACAGTACAAGAAATGTATCCAATGCCTAACGTATGAAACTGTAACCTCTCTGTACATCAGTTTTATAATAAAAAATTAAAAAATAAAATAAAATAAAAATAAAAAGTGTGGTAAGTTCTGGGTCAACACAACCAATGTCATTACCACAGGACTTCATAGAGAACAGGCATAGTGCATGGTGATAGTCCAGTTTGGGTAGTTGTGGCATTCAAATCTATTGACAATGGAACCTTTTCAGTATTCCACTGAAAATTTCTAGAAAAAACTGACATATAATAAGACATGGACCAGATGAGACTACTTCTTGGCCATACTTTTTTTTTTATGTATGCCAGTACTGTGGCTTGAATTCAAGGCTTCTTGCTCTTCCTTGGCTTGCTAACTCATGGCTGGGGCTATACCACTGAATCATGCCTCTAGCCCATCTTTTTGCTAGTTAATTGGGGATGGAGTTTTTCTTATTTTTTTTTTGCCAGTTCTGGGGCTTGAACTCAGGGCCTGAGCATGTCCCTGGCTGCTTTTTGCTCAAGGCTAACACTCTGTCACTTGAGCCCACAGTGCCACTTCCAGCTTTTTCTGTATATGTGGTACTGAGAATTGAACCCATGGCTTCATGCATGCTAGGCAAGCACTCTACCAATAGGCCACATTCCCAGCCCCTCTGATTTTTTTTTTAACCTGGGCTGAGTTTGAACCTTGATCCTCCAGGTCTCAGGCTTCTTGGTAGCTAAGATTATAAGTGTGTGCCACCAGTACTGGCTAAATCTCATGTTAACATTTCAAGAATGTGTATGAATTTTGGTTAAATATTGAGAGCAATTCTGTCTTCTCTAGGTCACTGTAGTTATCCTATAAATGCCCCCAGAGCATCCCTTCATCTTGTTATCTTGAGTCAACAGCAGGGAAACAACTTGGCTTCTTGTGGCAGTGGTCACATTCTGAGGCTTTGGAGTATTTCAGTTGTCGCGATCTCATTCTGTTACACATTTAATAACAAAGAAAACTAACTGGGTGCTGGTGTGGTAATCCTAGCTACTCTGGAGGTTGAGATCTGAGGATCACAGTTCAAAGCCAGCCTGGGCAGAAAAGTCTATCTCCAGTTAACCAGCAAAAAAGCCAGAAATGGAGCTGTGGCTTAAGTGGTAGACTGCCATTCTTGAGCTGAAAAGCCGAGTGAGGGTGTGAGGTTGATTTCAAGCCCCGGTGCCAATGCACACATATCACACAGGAAGGAAGAAAGGGGAGGGAGAAGGAAGGAAGGATGGAAGAAAGGCAGAGAAAATGAAAGAAAAGAAAAAAATTAACAGACAGGATTGTGTGAAAATGATTAATCATTTTATTCTAATAAGACAGTTATTTGAATGAGGGTTTTAGACCATTTTAAACCAAGTGGTGACAAGGAAGGAATGTATGTCATACAAGCCTACAGGCCTTGGCCAAACATAGGAGGATGTTGGAAGCACTCTGTGTAAGTCATGGGCAGACAAGTTGTCACAGTGCAGCTGCAAGGGTCACTTTCCACACAGATTGCATTGTGGGTGGTGTCCCCTAGAATTACATGGTGCTTCTATAGCCTCAGTGTGAATAGGTGTGTGTTTAGCAGAGGCTTCAAATTGCTGTGTCAATATTCATCCTGATTCTGGGGAATCTACCCAGCTTCAGGCAGCCAACCTATGGGTCATTCAGCACTAGGGATGAGTAAACCACCTTCTCATGGGTATTGCCTCCACGTGTGACTCAAGGCTGCTGAGTACTTCCCCTTGTTAGCCTCTGTACTCATCCATAGAATAGTCTATCAATTGATACAAAAACAAAAAAAAGGGAAGAATTAAGTCACGTTCTATGATAGTGCTGCTTTGGAATTGTACCCTTTGACATTTTTGTCATCTTGAAGATCCATGGTGACCTGCGTTGTTAAGAATGCTGGTTGTGGGCTGGGGAGATAGCCTAGTGGCAAGAGTGCCTGCCTCGGATACACGAGGCCCTAGGTTCGATTCCCCAGCACCACATATACAGAAAAACGGCCAGAAGCGGCACTGTGGCTCAAGTGGCGGAGTGCTAGCCTTGAGCGGAAAGAAGCCAGGGACAGTGCTCAGGCCCTGAGTCCAAGACCCAGGACTGGCCAAAAAAAAAAAAAAAAAAAAAGAATGCTGGTTGTTATTTTGAAACCATTATAGCAGGCTCAGACCTAGATGATTTTTCTCCAAGAATCACCATTTCAGAGCAACTGTTCATAATATACCTTTCCATAGGTGTGGATTTCCACTTCTGTTCTTAGTTTGGAATCTGTAATGGCAAGTTAAAATTGTATGGCCATGGGCTGGGAATATGGCCTAGTGGCAAGAGTGCGTGCCTCCTATACATGAAGCCCTGGGTTCGATTCCCCAGCACCACATATGCAGAAAATGGCCAGAAGTGGCCCTATGGCTCAAGTGGCAGAGTGCTAGCCTTGAGCAAAAAGAAGCCAGGGATAGTGCTCAGGCCCTGAGTCCAAGGCCCAGAACTGGCAAAAAAAAAAAAAAATTGTATGGCCATAACAAGTGTTTGCTGATTTGTAAGTCTCAAAAGTAACTCACCAACCATGGTATTTTAGTTTAAATTCTATCTGTTTTCTTCCTTAGAAGTAATCTCTGCTATTAAATCATAGACTCTCCATTCACAAGAAGAATAGTTCTCTCCTTTCATGCTACTTTCCGTCTCCTTTTTTTCTTTTTTCTTTTTTTTGGCCAGTCCTGGGCCTTGGACTCAGGGCCTGAGCACTGTCCCTGGCCTCATTTTGTTCAAGGATAGCACTCTGCCACTTGAGCCACAGCACCACTTCTGGCCATTCTCTGTATATGTGGTGCTGGGGAATTGAACCCAGGGCCTCATGTATACAAGGCAAGCACTCTTGCCACTAGGCCATATCCCCAGCCCTCCTTTTTTTCTTTGTGATGGTACTGGGGATTGAACTCAGAGCCTTGGCACTATCAGCTTTTTTGCTCAATGCTGGTGCTGTGTACCACTTGAGCCACAGCTCCACTTCCAGTTTGTTTGTTTTTGGTGCATAATTGAAGGAAAGATTCTCACAGACTTTTCTGCCTGGGTTGGCTTTGAACTGTGATCTTCAGATCTCAGCCTCCTGAGTAGCTAGGATTATAGGTGTGAGCCACTGTTACCCAGCCATGCTACCTTTCTAACCATACTTTGAAGGAAGGTTTTGAACCGGGCTCCCTATGCAGCCATCTTCACAATACTTAATTCCACTACAGGGAGCACCACATGCTTCCCAACTCACAGGTTTTCACTTCTGATTATTTTCTGCTCAGTTAAATGGTGACCTCATATTTTTGGTCTTCATACTTATTGTATTACAGTCTTCTTTGTGCCAGTGATGACTATTCATTCTGATGGTGTGCTCCTGTTCCCCTTTGTTCTCACTTCAGCGGTAGCTAAGTTCTCTGATATTATAATAGTCATATTTGCTCACAGTCAAGACCACTTTCCCCTTTTCCATCTTGACTACATCTGTGCCCACCCTCTTAACATTTACTAGTAGCTTTGGATCATACCAGGTTAAGTCTCAGCTTCCCTTTTGGGACCATCAACAAGAATGACCTTGAATAGTGTGATGCTTTTCATCTCTTCACTGTCACTTTTTTCTCCTGTGGCAGGGTCTTGCTTTGGTACCCCACACTGGCTTTGAACTCATGATTCATCTCGTGATCTTCTGCCTCTACCTCCCAAATACTGGGATTACAGGTGTTAGCCACCAATCCAGCCTTCCACAATTTATCTTGAATTCACCAGAATTATCTGATTTTTGCTAATCTTAAGAATACTTAAGGGCTGGGAATGTGGCCTAGTGGTAGAGTACTTGCCTCTTATACATGAAGCCCTGGATTCGATTCCTCAGCACCACATATATAGAAAAGGCCAGAAGTGGTGCTGTGGCTCAGGTGGTAGAGTGCTGGCCTTGAGCAAAAAGAAGCCAGGCAACAACATATGCTGGAGGGGGTGCGGGGAAAGAGGAACCCTTCTCCATTGTTGGTGGGAGTGCAAATTAGTACAAACACTTTGGAGAACAGTATGGAGGTTTCTCAATAAGCTCAATATAGACCTACCCTATGACCCAGCCATACCACTCCTAGGCATTTATCCTAAACAGCAGACCCCAAGATATCAAAAAGACATTTGTACTTCCATGTTTATCGCGGCACAATTCACAATAGCCAAAATATGGAAACAACCCAGATGCCCCTCCACAGACGAATGGATCCAAAAAATATGGTATTTATACACAATGGAATACTACATAGCGATTAGGAATGGTGAAATATTGTTATTCGCAGGGAACTGGTCAGAACTCGAACAAATAATGTTGAGCGAGACAAGCCTAGAACACAGAAAACAAAGGGGCATGATCTCCCTGATATATGACTGTTAACAAAGGGAGATGGAGAGACAGTAGAGACCAAGTCTGTGAATACTGTATATGTTCTTGATACATTGTATCTTGTATATATGTCTACCTGACCTAGAGAAGGGATAGAAAAACAGGACGTAAGATATCACAAGAAATGTACACACTGCCCTACTATGTAACTGTACCCTTTTTGCACAACACCTTGTAAAAAAATTTGTGTTCAACTAATAAACAAATAAAAAAAAAGAAGCCAGGGACAGTGCCTAGGCCCTGAGTTCAAGCCCCAGGACTGGCAAACAAACAAACATACACAACAAAACAAGAATGCTTAATGTTAGTCACATAAAATGTAATCATTTTACCCATTTGTAGTTTGTTACTGAATAAGATCGGTATTTTTACCAGTTTTTACTCATAAACTAAAGGTGCCAAGTTCTTTCTCCCCTTTGAACTCACACAGCTCCACAAACAGACTCACTTTCCCTGGAGAGTCAGTTATATATGGATTTTAGTGATGGGAATATTTGTTGTAATCTGTATCTGTAACATAGGTTGTCTTGTTGTCTACATCACTATTGTCCATATTATTTTTGGAGCTAAATTTTCTGGGTTGAGAATTCAGTCTTTATTTGTTAGTGTGTGCCTTTAGTTAATTTATTGACCTTAACGTTACCATCTGTAAAATGGGAATTCTAATTGTTCTTTGGGGATTGTTGCCAGTCCTTAGTATGCCTGACACATAAGACGTATTAAATAAATGTTAGGTCTTTCTGTGATTAATATCAATTTTGGCTACCTGGATATTTAATAAATAATATTTGGGGATGCTGTTTGTTTTATTGGAGATAATTGATAATATGCCTTAATATGGATCTGAATATAAGCTAGTGCTAAAATCATGTTAGTAGAGAACATGGTTGTGAAAGTTCATGGAGCCAGTGCTCCATTTTATCCAGCTGGACCAATTCAATTTCAGTGGGAATTGGAACCTATCATGTTAAACCAGCAACTACTAGGGCATAAGTAGATCAGTATGGGGGGGGGGTTATGACAAATGATAATTACTTTGTATTATGAAGATGTTCTGTTGGAAGGAATCGTTCTCCTTCTAAGGAAAGACATCTTGCTTGAGTTGATTAGCCTAAAGCTCATCTTGTAAATTTAATATAATTGTGTTTGATCTTAAATACTTCCTGTTGTGGTGGCTTGCATGTTAAAAGTCAAGTGCAGCAGGTTTAGGCAAGTCACAGCAGAGGATCACAGGAGCCCAGTAGCTATACCCTTATGAACACATAAGATAATGCTAAGTGAAATGAACTCCATGTTATGGAAATCATTGTTCTATCACAGTTGTAAATACTTTCAACGTGCCATATGTAATTGTAGCCTCTATTATTGATGATATCCCTGTATCACCTTCCTGTGGTTGTACCTACACTATCTCTGTATCTTATCTGAGTATATTGGAAACCGAGTATACTGTTATTAGAACCAGGAAATTGGAAGGGAATACCAAAATCAAGAGACACAGGGTAAAAAAAGACAAACAACTACAAAAGCAATACTTACAAACTGTTTGGTGAAAATGAACTGAACAACTGAACAACTCATGGGGGGGGAGGGGGAAGGGAAAAAGGGAGGGGGGAGGGGGGAATGAGGGACGAGGTAACAAACAGTACAAGAAATGTATCCAATGCCTAATGTATGAAACTGTAACCTCTCTGTAATTCAGTTTGATAATTTTTTTTAAAAAAAAGTCAAGTGCAAGGCTGGGAATATGGCCTAGTGGTAAGAGTGCTTGCCTTGTATACATGAAGCCCTAGGTTCAATTCCCCAGCACCATATACAGAAAATGGCCAGAAGTGGCGCTGTGGCTCAAGTGACAGAGTGCTAGCCTTGAGCAAAAAGAAGCCAGGGGCCAGGGACAGTGCTCAGGCCCCGAGTCCAAGCCCCAGGACTGGCAAAAAAAAAAAAAAAAAAAAAAGTAAAGTGCAGACACAGATTAGGTCCTCAGATATCGCCTCATGCTATGTCTCTATTGGGAGATAATCTCCATAGAGGCACAGCCATACATGTGGTAACAGAGGACAATGCTCCTGTTAGTGATAAGGAATAGTGAAGGAAACTTCTCATGAGACACAGTTATAAAAATCAGATCTCCACTGTTTCCTTTTTAAACGTACATGGCTACATGACCAAAGTAAGTGTTTACAGTGTGTGCTGGCTTGGTGAGGGCATATTTGATTGCCTTCATTAAGCCTAATAGTTCTGGGTGATTAAAAGTAAAAGAGCTCCACATCCTTTGATGGTTTTAATAGTTGAGTTTTTCATTGTAAATAATAAAATCAAAGTACCAATTTGAGGGCTGGGAATGTGGCTTAGTGGTAGAGTGCTTACCTAGCATGCACAAAGCCCTGGGTTCGATTCTTCAGCACCACATAAATAGAAAAACAAAAACAGCCAGAAGTGGTGCTGTGGCTCAAGAAGTAGAGTGGCTAGCCTTGAGCAAAAAGAAGCCAGGGACAGTGCTCAGGCCCTGAGTCCAAGCCCCAGGATTGACAAAAAACAACAATTTGAAAATTTTCTCAAATTTGCAAACCAATCTTATGAGAGAAAAGTGAAAGTAACTGTGGTTTTTGCTGGAGTGACAAAGATATACAGCCCAGAGCTGTGTGTAAGCATGGGTGCCTGGGGAGAGCACAGTCAGGGCCTGTTCTTGTGCGGATGTTACTGGGTGCATGTTCTTGCCTGCTGGTTGCTTTCAGTACTCTATGCACTTTAAAGGACTGTAACCTCTACCTCTACCTCTTGATCTCTGTGATGCCTTCTGCTTTACATATGCCAGTGTAGTCCATCAGGCAAGATGCTCTTTGGGGGGGCATACATTGCAGTTTTGAGCTTAAACATCTGTGTACACTTTTCTTTTTTTCTTGCCAGTCCTGGGCCTTGGACTCAGGACCTGAGCACTGTCCCTGGCTTCTTTTTACTCAAGGCTAGCACTCTGCCACTTGAGCCACAGCGCCACTTCTGGCCATTTTCTGTATATGTGGTGCTGGGGAATTGAACCCAGGTCTTCATGTATATGAGGTAATCGCTCTTGCCACTAGGCCATATCCCCAGTCCCATCTTTTCTTTTTTTTTTTTTAATGGAAAAACTTACTTTTATTTATCACTATTTTGTAACTTTCCTCCAAAGCAATAGTGGAATCATTCCATTCATTTCTAATTACATAAAAAGAATTTTCAAAGCAAAGCAAACTAAGACCTTTGTCGGGGGTTTTTAGCCCCCCTCCCCCCTGCACTCCCCTGACCTTCGGGAGAGATGGGGAAGCACACCCCCACCGGACTAGCCAAGAAAGGAAAGGGCCGACAGACCGCCTGCACCCAGCCTTCTTTCTTTCTTTTTTTTTTTTTTTGGCCAGTCCTGGGGCTAGGACTCAGGGCCTGAGCACTGTCCCTGGCTTCTTTTTTGCTCAAGGCTAGCACTCTGCCACTTGAGCCACAGTGCCACTTCTGGCCATTTTCTATATATGTGGTGCTGGGGAATCGAACCCAGGGCCTCATGTATATGAGGCAGGCACTCTTGCCACTAGGTCATATCCCCAGCCCCCAGCCCTCTTTCACCGGAGGACAATCAGACACGTCCGGGAGCTAAGTCAATGCAAAGTCTCCACATTTTTCTTTTTGTTAAAATCTTTTTTCTTTCTTTGTCCTTTTTTCTTTTCTTTTGTCTTGCATTAGACAATGTGGTGCCATTGTGATATAGTTGAAATCAGATGTAGAAATCTATAGACTTCTTTCTCATTGTTTCTGTGTGCTGTTATTTACTATTTTAGGGTTGGTAACTAAAGTCTAAGTATGTAATCACATTTTCTTAGATTTTTGTTAATCTTCAATGAAGTAGCCTGAAATACCAACCAGGTTCCCAAGATAGGAAGGACAGGACCTAGATACAGTACAACCCAGAGTCTTCACTCTGCAAAGTTATGTGAGTGATCTATTAATTTCAGAACTGTGAATTCAGTAGTTTGTGTCAGGAAAGGGTACTGTGACATCTCATTATGTTTTTGGTTTCAGTTCCTCAGACTCGTAGTAATGTTGAATATTTGTTAATGTTTGTTACATGTAACTATGAAATGAAGTTTGTTGCTGGTTTCTGTTTTTGTTTTTGTTTTGCCTATGAGTTACCTATTTCTTGTTGATTTGTAGGAGTTCTTTACATTTGCAGTACCATTTTTTCATTGTTTTAGTAATATGCTTCCAGCAATATTTTTTTCACTTGGAACCCATCAAGTAGGGTGCTGTGTGTGTGTGTATGTATGTATGTATGTATGAGAGATCAGGTTGGAACCCAGGGCCTCAGCATGCAAGCAGTCTACTCTTGGGCTTCAGTCCCCACCCCCCATTTCTTAAAGTTTTTTTGGGGTGGGGGATGAGGAGCTTTATTGAGGAGGACACTTGTTCAGCCATCACTGTACCACTTGAGCCATACCCTTAGTTCTTTTTTGCGTTGCTTATTTCAAGATAGAGTCTTGCTTCATGTCCAGCTGGTCCTGGACTATATTCTACTATTTGTGCTTCCCTTGTAGCTTGGAATGACAGGTATATACCACTGCACCCAGCTAGTGATCAAAATAGAGTCTGACAAATATTGCTATTCGCAGGGAAATGGTCAGAACTCGAACAAATAATGTTGAGTGAGACAAGCCTAGAACACAGAAAACAAAGGGGCATGATCTCCCTGATATATGACTGTTAACAAAGGGAGACAGAGAGACAGTAGAGACCAAGTCTGTGAAACCAAAAACTGCTTGTCAAATAGTATTCCCCACAGGATTGGGGCAGCGACCCAACAGTATGTAACTAAAACCAAACAATTACTCAACATATAAAGGTCAAAAATTGACCTCTCAGGGGAATACAATAGCTCAAAAGCTATGTTTGTACGTTCATATAAGACTACTGTCGACATATTGTCTAATATCAACATTACATTTAAAGCCCTAGGCGAACTTTCTTGGGCGTGGCCACGTGGCTACTGTATATATTCTTTTTTTTTTTTTTTCCAGTCCTGGGGCTTGGACTCAGGGCCTGAGCACTGTCCCTGGCTTCTTTTTGCTCAAGGCTAGCACTCTGCCACTTGAGCCACAGCGCCACTTCTGGCCGTTTTCTATATATGTGGTGCTGGGGAATCGAACCCAGGGCCTCATGTATATGAGGCAGGCACTCTTGCCACTAGGCCATATCCCCAGCCCCTGTATATATTCTTGATACATTGTATATTGTATATATGTCTACCTGACCTAGAGAAGGGATAGAAAAACAGGGCGTAAGCTATCACAAGAAATGTACACACTGTTCTACTATGTAACTGTACCCTTTTTGCACAACACCTTGTCAAAAAATTTGTGTTCAATTAATAAATAATTTTTTTAAAAAGAACCTGAAAAAAAAATAGAGTCTCACAAAGTTTTTGTTAAACCTGGGCTGGCCTTAACTGTGATGCTGCCCACTATCTGCCTCAGAAATAGATTGGACTACAGAACTGAGCCACTACATCTAACTTGTTTTGTTTTTTTGAGACAATCTTGGTAGGTAGCCCAGGCTGACCTTAAGCTGTGATTTCCTCAGCTTCCATGTTTTGAGGTTACAGGCAAGCCTGTGCTATACCTATGCCTGGTCATTTAGCCATTTTTTGATGACCAGACACATTTTGTGAAGTCAAGTATATTTTCACTTTTTGTTCTCTTTCTGTCTCTGTCTGTCTCTGTCTTTGTACAGGTACTTGGGCTTGAACTTAGGATCTGGGTATTGTCCTTTAGCTTTTTGCTCAAGGCTGGCCTCTACCACTTGAGCCACAGCTCCACTTCCAGCTTTCTGGTGGTTAGAGATTAGAGTCTCTTGGACTTTCCTGCCCAGGGTGGCTTTGAACTTTGATCCTGAGGATCTCAGCCTCCTGAGTAGCTAGGATTCCAGGGACGAGCTACCTGTCTGCTGTTTTCTGTGCTTAATTAAGCAACCCTTCCCTAATTTCAAGACAGTTTTGTACCAAAAGTTGGAAAACTGTTTATGATTTTTCAACTCTATGGTAATGATCTTTATACATAAGACAGGAGTCTTTTTTCTGGCCAGTCCTGGGCCTTGGACTCAGGGCCTGAGCACTGTCCCTGGCTTCCTTTTGCTCAAGGCTAGCACTCTGCCACTTGAGCCACAGCGCCACTTCTGGCCGTTTTCTGTATATGTGGTGCTGGGGAATCGAACCCAGGGCCTCATGTATACGAGGCAAGCTCTCTTGCCACTAGGCCATATCCCCAGCCCCAGGAGTCTTATTTTTATCATCCTTTCTGTCTAGACTATCAGTTTTCTAGATCTTCTTACTGGATCATTCTTCCTCTGAAGAAATGCCATATGACCTCTCTTCATATGAATCTATTTCTAGAGTCTATATTACTATGTTGTTAATTTTCTGTGTGAGGCATTTTTTTTTTTGAGTGACTGGGTGTATCAGTTTTCTTTGCCATCTTTGTTATTTGAATGAATAAACCTCATAAAATTGAGTTGAAAATACTTATTTCCTGTTATCTGAAAGTCAGTTTAATTGTTCTTTGAAATTCTAAAGTTATGAAAACAGAATTTTCTTTGTGAGAAAATAGCTACTACTTTTATTTATTTAATATGAATAACATTTTCAATGTTTCTTAGTTTTATTTTCTGGAGATGTGCCAATTTTGTCTGAAGTTTTAAACTTTTTAAAGTTTCATCGTTTTTAACATGATAGTTGTCTTTCTAAGCTTTGTAGTGCCTGTTGTAGTGTGCTATTTTCACTCATTAATTTTTTTCTTATTGTTAAAATGATGTACACAGAGGTTATAGTTTCATAAGTTAGGCATTGGATACATTTCTTGTACTGTTTGTTACCTCCTCCCTCATTCCCCCCTCCCCGCTCCCCCTCACAATAATTTTATGCTCAGGTTCTCTCTCTTTGCTAATTACTCCTTAGAATTTTACCTTTGTGTTTTCAAATAACCAGCTTTAGGTTTTGTGTTTATATTCATTCTCTCTCTCCCTTCCTCCCCCTTTCCCGTATCCTCTTTCCCTTTTTCCCTCTTTTCTTTCTCTCCCTCCCTCTCTCCCTCCCTTCTTCCTCTCTCTCAGCCTGAAGATCAAACCAGGACTTTGTTCATAGAAAACATACACTGACATTAAGCTACTTCCCAACACTCTTTTCTATTTTAATTATTGCCACTCATGTTGCTTTAAATATCATCATCCTTTCTTGGAATTTGTTTTCTTTAGCTATTTTTCTGAGTTGGGCATCTACCTCATAATTTTCTAGCCACTTTGTTGTATTTCACAGGTTATGAAATGGTGTTTTCCTTACTCAGTTTTAAGTATTGGGTTCTGTGGTTGTTTCCTTTTTTCTTTCTTTTTTTTTTTTTTTTGCCAGTCCTGGGGCTGGACTCATGGCCTAAGCACTGTTCATGCCTTCTTTCTGCTCAAGGCCAGCACTCTACCTCTTGAGCCACAGCTCCACTTTCAGCTTTTTCTGTTCATGTGGTACTAAGCAATAAAACCCAGGGCTTCATGCATGCTAGGCAACCACTCTACCACTAAGCCAAATTCCCAGCCCTGTAGTTGCTTTTCTGACACATACAGCATCATCTTTTTCTTTCAAAAACCTTTTTAGCAGGGCCTTGGTGGCTCATGCCTGTAATCTTTTTTTTTTTTTTTTTTTTGCCAGTCCTGGGGATCGGACTCAGCCTGAGCACTGTTCCTGGCTTCTTTTTTGCTCAAGGCTAGCACTGTGCCACTTGAGCCACAGTGCCACTTCTGGCCGTTTTCTGTATATGCGGCGCTGGGGAATCAAACCCAGGGCTTCATGTATTTGAGGCAAGCACTCTTGCCACTAGGCCATATTCCGAGCCCCATACCTGTAATCTTAGCTGCTTAGGAGACTGAGATCTGAGGATCACGGTTCAAAGCCAGCCTAGGTAGAAAAGTCCATGAGACTCTTACCACCAATTAACTACTAAAAAGCCAGAAGTGGAGCTATGGCTCAAATGCTAGCCTTGGGTACAAAAGCTCAGAGATAGTGAGTGCCCACACCCAGAGTTCAAGCCCCAGGACCGCCCTCCTCCCCCACAATTCTTTTTAGGACTGGTTAGGGATGGGCAGGGTAATGGTAACTCAGTGGTAGAGAGTTTGCCTGCTTGAGACTGTGGATTCCATTCTCATCACTGAAGCAGCACAAACCACAATTACATTTTTATTGTGAAGTATAACAGGTAGTCAGAGAACTACACAAGTAAATATTTAACACAAACGTCTTATAAACATCCCATAAATTGGTAAAGAAAACATCATCAAGAAATAAGTGATACATCATTGTTGTAATTGTTTTCAACATGCCATGTGAAACTGTACCCTTTTTTTTCTCTCCTATTCCCTTCTTGTGGTTTTACCCCTGCTATCACTTAGTTCCCTAGTCATTGAGGGGGGAAGGGAATGGGGATGGGGGAGATGGAGGAAAAAATGAGGGAGGAGGTACACTGCCTTACATATGAAACTGTAACCCCTCTGTACTTGACATTGACAATAAAGAAGAAGAAGAAAAAAAAAAAAGAAAACCTCATCAGTTACCAGTGTAGCACCTTTGTGTCTTATGTAATTCACTTTCACTCATCATTGACTATATTTCATTTCTTTATAGATTTACCACTCTTAGACATATCCTTAGATCTGACAGTTTAGTCTTGCCTATTAAAAATTACAAATCTTTGGCTGGGCATGGTGGCTCATATCTATAATTCCAGGTACTCAGGAGGTGGAGAATAAAAGGATTAAAGTTCAAGATATGCCCATGCAAAAACTTAGCAAGACCCTATCTCAACCAATAGATGAGTGTAGTTGCACATGCCTATGAAGCTGTTACATGGAAGGTGTAAGTAGGAACACTGAATCCCAGCCATCCTGGACCCCCCCCCCAAAAAAAGTGAGATCCTATCAGAAAGATTACTAAAGCAAAAAGGCCTGTAGTGTGGTTCAAGTGGTAGAATCACCTGCTTATCTTGTGTGAGATCAGAGTTCAAATAGCACTGCCACTAAAAAATTTATAAAAATTACAAATCTTATGTGTGTGTATATATGTCTGTATGTGTGTGTATGTTCTCGTACTGTGGTTTCAGCTTTGAGCCTTGTGCTTTCACTTGGCTTTTTCACTCACAGCTAGTGCTCTAATACTTGAACTATACTTTTTTTTTTTTTTTTTTGCCAGTCCTGGGGCTTGGACTCAGGGCCTGAGCACTGTCCCTGGCTTCTTTTTGCTCAAGGCTAGCATTCTGCCACTTGAGCCACAGCGCCACTTCTGGCCGTTTTCTATATATGTGGTGCTGAGGAATTGAACCCAGGGCTTCATGTATATAAGATAAGTGCTCTTGCCACTAGGCCATATTCCCAACCCCCTTGAACTATACTTTAATTTCCAGCTTTTTGCTGGCTAATTTGAGTCTTGAAGGGCTTGGATGATCGGTTCTGTGAGTGTTCCCACAGTCTGAATGCTAGTCACTTAAGAATCTAGTTTCAACGTATTTCCTCTGGCATCTGTATTTCTTGAAAATTAACAGCAGCTACAGAGGCTTGATGAAACTGAACTGTCCCTTTGGTAGGCCGTTGTTCAGTGATGTGTTCTTTCATCAGGAGTCAAATCAAATGCTTGGTTTTTGTTTCTTTAAAGATTTTTTAAATTAGCATACATTAGTTGTACAAAGGCAGTTTTGTTGTGACATTTCCACACATGCATACAATGTATCACATCAACCTTACCTTTTGTGAGTCTCCTCTTACTCCCATCCTCCTTTCTTAAAACAGTTTCAGCTGTTTCCAATGTTCATGCTCACACATAAAGTACTTTGACCACATTCATCCCAATTCCCACTGCCACTAACTCCCCAAACAAAGCCTGTTTTACCCTTTGTCATTATACTATTATTGTTATTACTATTGTTAAATATATATTCATTGTATCAAGAGTTTTTCCTGTGGTAGTTCACGTGTGTGTATTATAGTTTAACCATAATAATTTCCTCTATTGCTCTCCCCACTCCCCATTATTTAACAGTTTTCAGTGGGATTTCTTACCAGTTTCATATGGAGATGCAAAGTATTTGTGTATTATTCCCTTCCATCATTCTTTCCGTCTCCTCTTCTCTCCCTCATTCCCCCATACAGTCCTATTGTCATAATCAAGTTCTTCTAGGCATATAAATATACATGTATATAAATATATATTTAAATACACATATGTATGATACAATTTTTGCTCTTATTTGAGATCTTAGTATCTAATCTGAGATATTGAACCCCTAGTATTAAATAATTTATCAATTGAGGCTGAAAATCTGATTTACCAATCCTCCTTTTTTAAATTTCATTTTATTAGAAAGGTGATGTACAGACAGGTTACAGTTAACCTTGTTTTTCTTAATTAGTTAGAATATATAGTCTCTTGTTTATATATTGGTGCCCATTTCTAACGTTTTTTTTTTAAAATAAGAAATGTTGGTTTAAACACCTGATTCTTTTCCTTTTACCAGTTTTAGAAGTAATGAGATACATAAATGTAGGGTGAGAAATAGTATTTACATAGTTTCAAACAATCTTCCCACAAGATACATACTAATTTCCAAGGTAAAAATAGTAAATGATAGCAAAGCAGTCAGGTAGAGCATCTTAAGCAGACAACTTGCTAGCATCACTAGGAGTAGGACAGGTGAGTGCCATGTGCTTCCTGATTAGATATGCCACTTCTGTGGAAGTCCTGATAGAAGTTTATATTCTGATTTTGCTTGTAAGGAAACATCAGACAAAAAGACATAGGAATAGTCTATAAGTAACTGGTCTATATGCTTAAGAAAATTTGAAATCATGAAATGTAAAAACTAAAGATATGAAGTTCGAATTTAAGAGGACTGAAGCAAACACATAATAGCCAAATGCAGTATGTGATCTGGATTGATCTTAGGTCAGAAGTTTTCTTCTGCTCTAATGGGGATAGTGTTAGACTTTGATTAAGACCTGTAGATGACTTAACGATATAGTTATCAGTGTCAATTTCCTTCTTTTTCTTTTGGTGCTAACTGGAGTTTGAACTTGGGGCCTTAAACTCTAAGATTCAAAAAATAAGCTTTACCACACGAGCCATGCCACCAGTTCTGTCTTTTTGGTGGTTAATTGGAAATTATTGTCTTGAATTTGTCTTTGCAGGATAGCCTTGAACCTAGATCCTCAGATCTTAGCCTTCTGAGTAGCTAAGACAACAGATGTGAGCCACTAGCACCAGGCCTTTTAATTCTACTTCCAACAGCTTCCTAAATGTTGTGTCTTTACCTAAAAGGTGGTAGTTTTGAGAGTTTATAGCCAGATATAGTGGTGCATGCCTGTAATCCTAGCTACTTGAGAGGTAGAGTCATTCCTGCCTCATTAGTTCAAGGCAAAGTTAGTGAGACCATACTCTAAAGACAAAATAATAATATAAAAGAACTGGGGGCCTAACTCAAGTAGTAGAACACAAGGTCCTAAGTTTGAACCCCAGTAGAACAATTAAAGAAGAAAAAACAATTTGTATAGCCTAGAATACTCTAGCCTCTTCTAGAAATTTAGGATTACAGGTTTGAGCTACCCACACCTTGCTTTCATCTATACTTTGTAGATGAAAATCCCTAAAGCTCAAAGGTCAAATGACTTCATCATGATCCTGTAGCTGGCCAGAACATGATATTTGGACTTTAAAGGGCTTGTATACATTTGAATTAAGGCCTGTTCAAAGCTCATTTTTCTCTGAATATTTATTGCTCTTTAGTGAAAAAATGCTTTCAGAATGTTGTCATCTTATGATTTTCCTGACATCCCAGAAATCCACATTTATTTACCTATAATAGATAAAACACTAATTATGACTTATAGCTCTAGAGATGGAACACAAGGCCTTATGCAGGTTAGGCACATATTCTGCTAAACCACACTGCCCACTCACTTTGTGGTGAACTTTAATTCTGAAACCCTAAGCCCATACAGAAACAAAGCTGGCTAATGTTATTTTCTATGGAAGAGTGTAAAGCCACCTTGCAACCATCTGTACACTCAAAAGACTAATGCTCTTTAAAATTTTTTGTAATTGACAAAAGTGTATATATTTATGATTTATTAAAAAAGATAAAATATAGGCTGAGAAGGTAGGTGACTTAGTGGTAGAGTGCTTGCCTAGCATGCATGAAGCCCTAGGTTTGATTCCTCAGTACCACATAAAAAGAAAAACCCAGAAGCGGTGCTGTGACTCAAGTGGTAGAGTGCCAACCTTGAGCAAAAGCAGCTCAGGGACAGTGCCCAGGCACTGAGTTCAAGCCCCAGGACTGGAAAAAATATATTTACCCATTATCCAGTTACAGTAGAATCACAGTCTAGGCCAGTCCAGGCAAAAAGCAAGACCCTATCTTAAAAATAACCCATGTAGTCAGGTGCCAGTGGCTCATACCTGTAATCCTAGCTACTCCAGGAGACTGAGATTTGAGGATTGTGGTTTGAAGCCAGCCCAGGCAGGAAAGTTCAGGAGACTCTTATCTCTAATTAACCATAAAAAAAAAAAAGCTGGAAGTAGCGCTGGCTCAAGTGGTAGAACACTAAGCTTTGAGCACAAAAGCTCAGGGATAGCTCCTAGGCCCAGAGTTCAACCTCCTGGATTGCCAAAATAAATAAAAATAATCAGTGCAAAAAAGGACTGGAAGTATTAGAACTATTCCCCCAAATGTATTTTAAACTGTGACCCAGCTCCAGTGCAGCTGAACTCTAGGAGGACTGTGAATGAGCAGGCAATAAACATAATCTTCATTGGAAATAAACATAATCTTCAGTCTTGGAAATAACAAGCTATGATAAAATCATTCCACATTCTTCACATGCAAAGAAGCATAAAGGAGAATGCAGTCAGTATAAGTAGAATTTTTGATGACTTTGTTATTGGAGTTGGTACATGAGCACTAAAACAGCTCTTGCAAGCTGGGAGACAGTGGCTCATATCTGTAATCTTAGCTACTTAGGAGGCAGAGATCTGAGGATCCCGGTTCCAGCCTGAGCAGGAAAGTCTGTGAGACTCTTATCTCCAATTAACTACCAAAAACATTGGAAGTGGAGCTGTGACTCAAGTGGTAGAGTGCTCGTCTTGAGCACAAAAGCTCAGGGGCAGCATCCAGACCCTGAATTCAAGCCCCAGGACAGGCATAAACAACAACCATAACAAATCAGCTCTTACAGATATGTGAGAGAATTTATAGGAAATGGTAGTTAGAATAAGTGAAGAGATTAGACATTTAAAGAGATACTTGAAATCTCTAACAATTCAAGTGGAATTTATCAATAATGGTTCATCCAAACAGACGTGCCATATGTTAATAAGGGAACTGGGAGGGACATATATGGCAACTTACTACCTGTTCTTATTTTAAACAAAAATTTAAAGGGCAAAGTAAGCATATGGTAAAGGGTATTCAAGTCATGCATAACAAAATGGAGTTGTTTTATGGGGTGTAACAATGTGAAATAATTGAAAAGGCATGGAGACTGCCTATAGCAAATGAAATCAGTGATTGAAGAGTGATAGGTGTTTCTCAGTGGTGGAAATCTTACAGATGACTTTTCATTACCAGTTCTGTTTATCATGTACTAGATATGATTATCACTACTTGCAAGAAAAAGAAACAAAAAGCATACTTGTTAGAAAGGAAGAAAATTGTCATTATTTAAAAAATTGGTTTTGTATATAGAAAATTGTTCAAATGAATAGATGAGAAATGATGCTAGATAAAAATTAATATATGGGTTATGTATATGCTACCGCAATTAGAAAATGACATTTAAAATACTCCATTTTCATAGTAACAACATGAAATAATGAAGACTATCTAAAATAAGCAAGGTACCTACGTGAAAAACTACAAAAATACGGTGAGGAAATTAACTGGATAAGTAGAATATATTGTTTCTAGATTGAAATTTAAGTGTTAAATTTAAGTGAAAATCTCAATTCTGTAAATTCAATGTAATCCCAGTAAAAGTTTCAGAAAGCTTTTTGTGGGTGTTGGTAGTAATCCAGGCTTTGTCCTTCAGAGCATTCATAAAGAGTCAGAGATTTGCCTAGGCTGCATTTCGGCAGTTCAGAGTGTCATGTCTATTTGTGAAAAATACATTCACTTGTGGGGGTGGGCAATGAGGAAAACACCTCAGGCCACATATGTGTTCATTAAGTGACCATAAAATTGAGTGGTAAGCTCGAGGTGAGCAATGAAACTTTCTATCCTACTTGCTTATTCCAGTATGTCTTGGTATGTATCTTGCTTCTGTTACATAGAATTTACTTTTTTTCCATCCACATGCACAGTACATGAAAACTGCTTTACCTTACCTGTGATGACAGAGAACATCTATTTCAAGCATGCAAATGCAGTGATCATGGGCTTGGGCTCTAGAGCCCTGCAGACTGCCTAAGGTTCCAATCCTAACTCTGCTCTTACTATCTGTGTGGCTTGGGCAGGTAACTTAACCTCTCTAGCCTTCATGTCTATCTGTACAATGGAGATAATAGTAGCACACATTCCTGATTGCAATGCAGTGATGAGTGCATGCTGTCCTGAAGACTATAACTTCTTCCCAACATGGATGTTACTGTGAGCTGAGAGAGTTGGGATTTCTTCAAGGTGGGACAAGAGATTTTCCAGGGAAACTTAGGAACCCCTTTTACCTTTATCTTACATGTTAGAACTCGCCCTCAGCATGAATTGTGATTTTTCTGTACCTGCCTGGTTCCCATACTTGGTTTGTTTGGGAATAGGCAGTGAACAGTGGCTGCTTGAGGAACAGGCATATGGCAGGGAATGGGAGGTGGCCTGTGAGGCAGCAGGGCGCTGTGTTAGGAAAGATTTGTTTTTATAGAGGCAGTGAAGGCATGCAGCACAGATAGCTTGTGTGTGTTTAATGTGTGTAAGTACACATACCTCAGCCACCAACATCTCATGTACTAAGGGCCGCTAAACCTTCTCAGGCAGTCGTAGCCCTTGTGGGCTGGTGGGGGAGAATGATGCCTGTGCAGTCTCTGGTCCATGATGCTGCTTAGAGGAACACATTGAAGCTCCCATTTGTGCTGCACCCAGTCCAGGAACTCTTAGCTTTCCACTGATTACTACTTTGAAGGCTTTCAAGGAACTTTCTAGGAGGCTGATGGCCTCTCACTTTCACGTGCAGGCACAGCCTTGCAATTACCTTCCAGGACTACCAGAGTTGAGACAGAGATATCCCAGGCCTCACCCACCTACTTTCTCACAGAGGAGCTGCTCTTTCAGCAGCGGCTGCACAGCACTGAACAACTCTGTCGATACATCCAGGCCCCCAGGCAGCTGTGTTCCCTCCAGGAAGCCTGACTTATGGCAGGCAGCTTCTTGCTTGCTGCACTTTGCTCTCATCTATTGTGACTTCTTAAATTTTGTCGGGAAAACCAGTCACTTAAACATTGAGTCAATTGGTGAATTCTTATTTTTTTTATCAGGTGAACAAATACATCCAACCACATGGGTATTGCCCAGCCTTGTTCTCTCTCTCCCTCTTTCTCTCTCTCTTTCTCTCTCTCTTTCTTTCTTTCTTTCTTTCTTTCTTTCTTTCTTTCTTTCTTTCTTTCTTTCTTTCTTTCTTTCTTTCTTTCTTTCTTTTTTGTTTGTTTGTTTTGTTTTTTTGCCAGTCCTGGGCCTTGGACTCAGGGCCTGAGCACTGTCCCTGGCTTCCTTTTGCTCAAGGCTAGCACTCTGCCACTTGAGCCACAGCGCCACTTCTGGCCGTTTTCCATATATGTGGTACTGGGGAATTGAACCCAGGGCTTCATGTATACGAGGCAGGCTCTCTTGCCACTAGGCCATATTCCCAGCCTGCTTGCTTGCTTTCTTGCTTTCTTGCTTTCTTTCTTTCTTTCTTTCTTTCTTTCTTTCTTTCTTTCTTTCTTTCTTTCTTTCTTTCTTTCTTTTCTTTCTCTTTCTTTCTTTCTCTCTCTCTTTCTCTCTGCCTTCCTTCCTTCCTTCCTTCCTTTCTTTCTCTCTCTCTCTCTCTCTCCTTCCTCCCTCCCTCCCTTCTCCCTTCCCCCTTCTCCCCTTTCTCCTTTTGTGCCAGTCCTAGGACGTGAACTCAGGCTCTGTCTCTGAGCTTTTTCACTCAGGGGTTAGTACTGTACCATTTAAGCAACAGCTCCACTAATGTTCACTTTTTTGGTAGTTTATTGGAGATAAGAGTCACATGACTTTTCTACCCTGGCTGGCTTTGAACTGCAATCCTCAGATCTCAGCCACTTGAGTAGCAGGTATGAGCCACTGGTACTCAGCTTTGTCCAGCTTTGGGTGGTTTTTGTTTTTGTTTTGTTTTTTGGTCAGTCCTGGGGCTTGGACTCATGGCCTGAGCACTGTCCCTGGCTTCTTTTTGCTCAAGGCTAACACTCTACCACTTGAGCCACAGCACCACTTCTGGCCTTTTCTGGTTATGTGGTGCTGAGGAATTGAACCGGGACTTCATGCATGCAAGGCAAGCACTCTACCACTAAGCTATATTCCCAGCCCTGTCCAGCCTTTATAAACCATGTCACTTGACATTCAAACATCTGAGCCTGTTGGTGTATCTACCACCAAAAGAAGAGTGTGCACTATGTGTTAGAGACTTTAACATGGGAAGGACTTAGTTCCCCAGGCCCCATGCCCAGGAGCTAGTCTTTGAGAATCTACTTGCCCTTGTCCATTTCTTAGAAGAAGGGACATAAAAATTTAGTAAGTTCTGTTTTAAGAGAATTTGCGAAGTGTGTTTGAAATGGCATGTGAGCATCTAATATTTCACAGTAGTAATATAAAATTATTGTTCACTTGTGTATTGCAAATTGAGGAATATTACATACCCAAATGGTGCTTTAGAGAGCTTGAAAGATGTTTCAAGTTGTTCTGAAATGTTAATACCATCTCTTTTTCCTCCCTCTTTCTAGAATCTTTTCCTTCCTGGACATAGTAACTTTGTGCAGATGTGCACAGATTTCTAAGGTATTCACTAGAATTTTTAATAAATATACAGGTTTATTAGATTAAAGATGAGTTTTAGTTTGGTAAACTAACAAAATTAAAACATTTTCTTTTGTAGTGAATATAATGTAATAGCATACTTGTGCATTTGATTATTAACTTGATATATGTCAAGAATAAAAATTTGGCTGTGTGCTAGTAGATTCCGCCTGTAATACTAGCTACTCAGGAGGTTGAGATCTGAGGAACATGGTTTGAAGGTAGCCGAGGCAGGCTAGTCCATGAGACTCTTATCCCCAGTAAACTACTCGGAAATAACTGTGGTGGCTCAAGTGGTAGAGCACTAGACTTGAGCACAAAGAGGCTCAAGGACAGTGCCTACGCCCTGAGTTCAAGCCCCAGGATTGGCAAAAAAAAAAAAATAATAATAAAAAAGATTAAAAATTTGGAAATAGGAGCTGGGAATATGGCCTCGTAGCAAGAGTGCTTGCCTTGTATACATGAAGCTCTGGGTTTGAATCCTTAGCACCACATATATAGAAAGGCTAGAGGTGGAGCTGTGGCTCAAGTGGCAGAGTGCTAGCCTTGAACAAAAAGAAGCCAGGGACAGTGCTTGGGCCCTGAGTCCAAGCCCCAGGATTGGCAAAAACAAAACAAAGCCATTTGGAAATAAAGTTTGAGTCAAGACCTGAACAGGCTTAATACCTATCTTTTTTACCCTCATTGGTCTTCTTTTTTCTCTACCTCTTAGGCTTGGAATATCTTGGCCCTTGATGGAAGCAACTGGCAAAGAATAGATCTCTTTAACTTTCAGACAGATGTTGAGGTAAGTTAGTTAACTTTGGCTTGGACAAAAGACTTGTAAAGGGGAAAGTAAATGTTTCTCCCTTTCATGCCTAAGTTTTATTTTGCTGTATTTAGACCTAATAAATTGTCAGGGTGGGACACAGAAAAACCTGGAAGATACTTATATACAAATGTATGTATTTCTGTTTTTCTTTTTAAAATCAATATGATTGCATGTCACTCTTGCTTACATTTTGCCAGTCAGCTGTTTAAAGCTTCACACCTGCGCCATTATTAGTACCCATGTTAGGCCTTTAACCTTAGGAGACTTGACAAATATTTATTGATCTGAAAGATTCTCTAGGAGTTGCAGCTCAGCATTAAGAATGGAGCCATGATGGAAGCAGAGGCTGGAGATGCAGTGTCACCCAGCTCAGCCACTTGGACTACATAGCCTTGTAGTGCTTCTGTTTTATTATCTGAAAAATAAAGAAGCAAAGTAAGGGCCAGCATGCCTGTAATCCCAGCTATTCAAAAGATGAAAATTGGAAGTATGCACCTTGATGCCAACAAGGACAAAATGTTGATGAGACCCCAGCTCAAACAGTAAGCTTATTGTAAGGATATGTGCCTGTCATCACAACTAAGCCAGAGGCCATAGATAAGATTGAGACTGACTTCAGCAGAAACTGGAGACCTGACTGAAGCCAAAAAAGAGGTGGAGGTATGGATCAAATAGTAGAGCACCTGCCCAGTACCACCAAAAAAATAGAGCCTTTTATAATTCCAGAACTCTAGTATACATATCTTGAAATACATAAATATTTCAATTTCAGAGAGAAACCTGAGGAAAGATTTAAATAACTTAAATATTTAACAAATAATTATTACATTAATTTAATATTAAATTCCAGATTTCTAACTAGAAAGCAAGGAGAGAAGAGGGAGAATTAAGTGCATTGTCTGGAGTGCTGATCTAAGATCTTGAAATAATGAAGTATTACTTGCTCAGTGCACATATATATGTATATGTGTTATATATATACATATATATGCCTTATTAATGTTCAGCCAATTCAGTTACAGTGAAATTGCTTTTCTTTTTCCTTTATGGACCCAGGGTATTGCCATATAGCCTGGCCTGGCCTTGAACTTAAGACCTATCTCAAGCTCCCCCAATAGATGGGATTGCAGGTGTATATCACCATACCCAGTCTTCTTAGAATTGCATTGTAATTCAGTCACTCATGTAATATGTTTTATCCTTCTTGTAGATAAGGAAATGATTAGTCTAAGCAGTTTCCTGTGACTGACTTCACTTGGCATTCCATAGAAGAACCAGTAATGGAGCCCTTTTACCTTTCCTCTAGGTTAAAAGACTGGTCCCCATTCAAAACCAGTAGAGCAAGTACCTCTAGCATGTGGGACAGCACTCAGATTTTCCACACATGATTTGGAATTCTTTCATTCCTCTCATGTGGTGCTCCAGGAACTAGAGGATTCATGCATGTTCTGGAAGGAGAAATTCTGGTTCCTGCCTTAGGTTGTGGTCCCAGAAGTAGGTGAACAGAAATATGTTGGGCTATGGCAGAGTGCTTGCTTAGCATATAAGAGGCTGAGTTCAATCCCCGGTACCACCAAAAATAAATTAAAAAGTGGCAGTGATTGCAGTCACCCCAGGCAGACCTGTCAGTGTTCCATATCAGTTAGTGTAATTTCTCTGGGTGAACTTAGTGATATTGAGAGGAATATTAAATTCCAAAAATGTTCTTTCTAGCCATAATGATCATAATGCTGACAAAACTTTGGTAGAAAAACTTCTCTGTGGGGCTGGGGATATGGCCTAGTGGCAAGAGTGCTTGCCTCGTATACATGAAGCCGTGGGTTCAATTCCCCAGCACCACATATGAAGAAAATGGCCAGAAGTGGCACTGTGGCTCAAGTGGTAGAGTGCTAGCCTTGAGCAAAAAGAAGCCAGGGACAGTGCTCAGGCCCTGAGTCCAAGCCTCAGGACTGGCAAAAATAAAAATAAATAGAAGTACAAATTAAAAAAAATATATATATATAAAGAAAAACTTCTCTGTGTTACTTAATGTCTTCTCAGTTTTGATGATTTTTTTCCCCGAACTATGTGACTTTTCAAAAGCATAATGAAGAACTTATAAATTCAGATATTAAAAATATTATTTGGGGGCTGGGGATATAGCCTAGTGGCAAGAGTGCCTGCCTCGGATACACGAGGCCCTAGGTTCGATTCCCCAGCACCACATATACAGAAAACAGCCAGAAGCGGCGCTGTGGCTCAAGTGGCAGAGTGCTAGCCTTGAGCGGGAAGAAGCCAGGGACAGTGCTCAGGCCCGGAGTCCAAGGCCCAGGACTGGCCAAAAAAAATATATATATATTATTTGGGCTGTGTTACGGTGGCTTAGGCCTGTAATTCTAGCTGTAATCCTCAGGAGGCTGAGATCTGACTATTGTGGTTCAAAGCCAGCCTGGGCAGGAAAAAAATCTGTAGACTCTTATCTCCAAATAACCACCAAAAAGCCAGAAGTGGAGCTATGGCTCAAATGATAGAGCACTAGCTTTGAGCAAAAGCTCTCAGGGACAGTTCCCAGATCCTGAGTTTAAACCTGGCACATACAACAAAAAACAACACATTTCAAAATATACAATTTTGAAAGAGGGAAGGGGCCCTGAGTTCAAGTCCCAGGACTGGCACAGACACAAAAATACTATTTTGAGCTGTGGCCACTGGTGGCTCATGCCTATAGTCCTAGCTGCTCAAGAATCTGAGATCTTCTTCACCAGCACAGCAACTGACAAAGGCCTAATATCCGTCATCTACAGAGAACTCAAGAAACTAACCCCCTCCAAACCCAGTCAACCAATTGTTAAATGGGCAAAGCTAAAGAGAGACTTCATAGGAGAAGAAATTAAAATGGCAAAGAAACATATGAGGAAATGTTCAACATCCCTGGAAGTAAAGGAAATGCAGATAAAAACAACCCTGAGATACCACCTCACTCCAGTCAGCATGGTCTATACTTTGAACTCAGGCAACAACAAATGCTGGAGGGGATGCAGAGAAAGAAGAACCCTTCTTCACTGCTGGTGGGAGTGTAAACTAGTACAACCACTCTGGAGAACAGTATGGAGGTTCCTCAAAAAGCTCAGCATAGACATATCCTATGACCCAGCCATACCACTCCTAGGCATCTATCCTGAACAACAGGATCCAGGATACCACAAAGACACCTGCACATCCATGTTTATTGCTGCACAATTCACAATAGCCAAAATATGGAAACAACCCAGATGCCCCACTACAGATGCTACAGATGAATGGATCCAAAACATGTGGTACCTGTACACAATGGAATACTACATAGTAATTAGAAATGATAAAATAATGGCACTTGCAGGGAAATGGTCAGATCTCGAACACATAATATGGAGCGAGACAATCCTAGAACACAGAGAACAAAGGCGCATGGTCTCCCTGATATGTGGTTGTTGGCGGGGGAGGGGGGGGACGGGGAGAACAATAGAGATCATGTCTCAAATGACAAACTTCTTTTCAAATGGTATTTCCACATGTTTTGGTCAGTGACTTTACAGTATGTCTCTAAAACCAAACAATTACTAAATAAATATTAAAAGGTCTAGGATAGACCTATCAGAGGATCACAATGGCTCAACAGTTATGTACATATGATTATATAAGATGAGGCTAAGCAAAATGAACTCCAAGAGATGAAAACAGGAAGATTTTTATTGTTGTCCTTACGTTGAATGTACTAATGTACTAGGTGAACTTCCTTTGGCATATCCCCTGTGGTCACTGATTTTGGTACACTGGATGTTGTATAATATATGCTTATCTGAACTAGGGAAGGGAAAGAAAAATGAGGGAGGGTGTAACAAATAAGACAAGAAATGTACTCACTACCTTATTATGAAGCTGTACTCCCTCTGTACATCACCTTGTCAATAAAATTTAATTTAAAAAAAAGAATCTTAGCTCTTAAGATCACTTTTGAAACCAGGCCAAGTAGGAAAGTCCCTGGGACTGTTTACCTTCATCAAAAAGCCAGAAGTGAGGGCTGGGGATATGGCCTAGTGGCAAGAGTGCCTGCCTCGGATACACGAGGCCCTAGGTTCGATTCCCCAGCACCACATATACAGAAAACCGCCAGAAGCGGTGCTGTGGCTCAAGCGGCAGAGTGCTAGCCTTGAGCGGGAAGAAGCCAGGGACAGTGCTCAGGCCCTGAGTCCAAGGCCCAGGACTGGCAAAAAAAAAAAAAAGCCAGAAGTGGAACTATCTCAGATCAAGTGGTAAAACCTAGACAGTGTCCAGGTTCTAAGTTCAAGCACCAGTACTTACATAAACAAACAAAAAACATATTTTGTGTAAAATCACTTTTTTTTTGCCAGTCCTGGAGCTTGAAACTCAGGGCTTGAGCACTGACCCTGCTTTCTTTTGCTCAAGGCTAGTACTCTAGCTCTTAAGCCACGGCACCACTTCTGGCTTTTTCTATATATGTGATGCTGGGGAATTGAACCCAGGGCTTCATGTATGCAAGGCAAGCACTCTACCACTGGGCCATATTCCCAGCCCCTAAAAATCACTATGTATTCATTGATGGCAGAATTTTAACTGCTGGCTTCCAGCTACCTGCTGTATATTCATATTGTGGATATAAGAAAGGAGAGGCCAGTTTACGGTTTGCTAGTTGTTTAAACAATCCCATGTAAAACCTGGACTAGCCAGCTTCAGGGTTCAGTCTGATTTCATTTTGTTTAGTTTCCCTTTGGGAGTAGCATATTAATCAGTACAGGTTGAATTCTGAATCAAATGCTGAAGGCCCTCACAATCTTTAAACAGGTCCATCTAAGTGCTTAGCCTGGGAAGCATTCTGTGGCTGATCAAATGGTCTCGACGACCTATTTTGCAAAGGAAATAGGATTAATAAAAAGTCTGAGGACAAGGTAACCCAAGAGTCAGGATGGACACGCTAACATCACTTACTGTGTGCCAGTACTGTTTGGGGGACTTTGTATGAATCAAATTCTCAGAACCAAATTAAAGAAGCTGAGGGCACAAAGTTTGAGTAACTTTCCAAAGTCCCTCACCTAGTAGAAGAGTGTGGGTACCTTCAGCAGTGGTTGTATGACCAGTGAGATTCCAAGAAAAGGCAGAATAAAGTGTACAGTGGCAAGGGCTCATGGAGTCTTTTCTTAGTTTTACTCTATCCTCAGTACATCTGGTTTCTCTGTGGTAAGGGATTTGTAAGCCTTCAAAAGTTGTACATCTGTTGTCAGTCTTAATGGTTATTTAAAAAGAAAAAGAGGCTGGGACTGTGGCTTAGTGGTAGAGTGCTTGCCTAGCATGCATGGAGCCCTGGGTTTGATTCCTTAGTACCACATACACAGAAAAAAGTTGGAAGTGGCACTGTGGCTCAAGTGGTAGAGTGTTAGCCTTGAGCAAAAGAAGCTCAGTCATGGTGCCCAGGCCCTGAGTTGAAGCCCCAGGACTGGCAAAAAAATGAAAAAGAAACAAATGATATGTTAATCAAAAATTTTTCTTTTTAGCAGTACTAGAGTTTCAACTAAGGCCTTACACTTCCTAGGCAGGCACTCTACTGTTGAAACATGACTCCAGCCCCCCTTTTCCACTGGTTATTTCTTTTTAAAAATTGTTTATTATTATAAAGGTGATGTACAGAGGGGTTACAGTTACATAAGTCAGATAAAGAGTACATTTCTTTTTGAACAATGTCACCCTTCCCTTGCTCTCTCCCAGTTTTTCCCTCCTGTCCTGGCCCACAAGTTGTATAGTTCCTTTTCAGCATCCACTGGTTATTTTTGAGATAGGATTTTGCTTCCTGCCTGTGCATGTGTTTGGTCAAGGTCTGCCTATTTTATACTTCCAAACATAGCTAAGAATGACATGCATAGGCCAACAGCTTGTGTTGAGATGGCAGCTCCCAGACTGCTCCTGTTCCTCCTGCTGCTACTCCACTTCCTTTGCCGCCACCTCTCCTCCCTCCTCCTCCTCCTCCTCCTCCTCCTCCTCCTCCTCCTCCTCCTCCTCCTCCTCCTCCTCCACCTCCTCCTCCACCACCACCACCACTTCTCCTCCTCTTCTTCCTCCTCTACCACCACCTCTCCTCCTCCTCTACCACCACCTCCTCCTCCACCACTTCCTCTTCTTCCTTCTCCTCCACCTCCTCTTCCACCTCCTCCTCCTCCTCCTCCACCACCACCTCCTCTTCTTCCTTCTCCTCCACCTCCTCTTCCACCTCCTCCTCCACCACCACCACTTCTCCTCCTCCTCTTCCTCCTCCTCTACCATCACCTCTCCTCCTCCTCCTCCTCCTCCTCCTTTACCACCACCTCCTCCTCCACCACCTCCTCTACTTTCTTCTCCTCCACCTCCTCTTCCACCTCCTCCTCCTCCTCCTTCTCCTCCTCCTCCTCCACCACCTCCTCCTCCACCCCCACCACTTCTCCTCCTCATTTTCCTCCTCCTCCTCTTCTACCACCACCACCACCTCTCTCCTCCTCCTCCTCCTCCTCCTCCTCCTCCTCCTCCTCCTCCTCCTCCTCCTCTACCATTACCTCCTCCTCCACCACTACTTCTTCCTTCTCCTCCACCTCCTCTTCCACCTCCTCCTGTTCTCCACCTCCTCTACTACCACTATCTCCAAGGCTTGAATTCAGGGCTTATCTGTGCTCTCCCTTGGCATGCTCTCTCATGGCTGGTGCTCTACCACTTGAGGCACTCCTCCAGTATTTCCAAGGCTCTCTTAAGCCCATTTTAGGCTTTTTCCCTCCCACTAAAGCCCTTCATTCTGAAATATATACTTGCAACATACCATATAGTAGATAAGCTTGAATATTATGTTTGGAAAGGATTTGCTCTTCTTTCTCTTAGTTGCAAACATATTACTATGGTTTTTATTTCTTTAATATCAGTACAAGAACTTTCATGCCAAAGAAAAAGGAATAGGAATTATATATAAATGTAACTACCTTGAAATGGGGGAAAATATGTTGGGTGTTCATTTGTTGACATTATGTGAAGATTTTTTATTTGTTAGGTATTTAAGTACTAGATTTCCAAGTCATATTTCTTTTCCCTATAGTGATAGTTATTTTAGATTCCTTAATTTTGCCTAAAAACAAGGAATTCAGCCAGATGCTGATGGCTGTCGCCTATAATTCTAGCTACTTGGGCTCTGAGGTCTGCAGAACTTGGTTCAAAGCCAGACCAGGCAGGTAATTTTTGTGAGATTCTTATCTCCAACTAATAACTGAAAAGCTGCACATGGAGTTGTGGCTTCCATGCCAGCCGTAAGCAAGAAAGTTAAGGGACAGCATCCAGGTCTGGAGCTCTGACCTTGGTACTGGCACATACTCACAAAAAAAAATAATGAATTCAAATAGTCCTAAAGAAAACACAATAAATGACTAGTACATATGTCAAAGTTTGGATTTTGAGCTTAAGATGCTAGCCATGTAGCAGTGTATGAGCCCCCACTGTACAAAGTTGTTTTTCTTTTTGAAATGAACATCACCTCATTTTATTCTCTTCATAAGCTTAGTGCTGGACCACATGGCCCTTTCTCTTCTTGTCTCTTCCCAATTGAGAATGTGTGCATCTCTTACTAGCCAGGTTTCCCTGGCACCTGTGGCACATTCAGTATATCCAGTCTTTCCCCAGAATGTGGCTTCATGTGCCCTCCACAGCTGCTCTGTGTCCCCTGAGAGGAGTATGGAAGACCCACACTCCTTTTGTTTGCTATATATCTCATGGGGACCCTGTGGGTTTTAGGAATGGTCTGGCATTGTGGGTGGGAAGGGACAGATAAACATGGTGATTCCATGTCCCACATAGTATTGCTGTCTTAAAGTAAGAATAATATTCCAAACAAAATAAAATGCCATTTTTTGGGGGTTTTTTTACCAGTCCTGGGGCTTGAACTAAGGGCCTGAGCAATATCCCTGGCTGCTTTTTGTTTTGTTTTGTTTTGTTTTTTTTTTTGGCCAGTCCTGGGCCTTGGACTCAGGGCCTGAGCACTGTCCCTGGCTTCTTCCCGCTCAAGGCTAGCACTCTGCCACTTGAGCCACAGCACCGCTTCTGGCCGTTTTCTGTATATGTGGTGCTGGGGAATCGAACCTAGGGCCTTGTGTATCCGAGGCAGGCATTCTTGCCACTAGGCTATATCCCCAGCCCCTCCCTGGCTGCTTTTTGCTCAAGGCTAGCACTCTACCTCTTGAGCCACAGTGCCACTTCTGGCTTTTTTCTATATATGTGGTGCTGAGGAATGGAACCCAGGGCTTCATGCATATGAGGCGAGCACTTTACCACTAGGCCATATTCCCAGCCCCATAAAATGCCATTTGAGACAGGATCTTGCTAGCCTAGGCTAGCCTCAAACTCAGATCCTTCTGCCTCTACTTCACACACTGTGGCCCCTGTTAAAATGCTCTCCCATTTTTTGTGTGGGTCCTGGGGATTGAATTCAGGGCATGGGTACTGTCCCTGATCTTTTGTTGCTCAAGGCTAGTGTTCTACCACTTGAGCCAAAGCTCCACTTCAGCTTTTGGTGGTTATTTGGAGTATCATGGACTGTCCTGCTCAGGCTGACTTTAAACCATGATCCTCAGATCTCAGCCTCCTGAGTAGCTAAGATTATAGGTGTGAGCTGTAAACACCTGACTTAAATGGCATACTTTTGCCATTTCCCCTATTGAGGAGGTAGGGGACATTCCTTTGTCTTAGCAACATCTCTGCTGGCCATGGCTCTTTCTCTGGGGGAGAGACCCTGTCTGAAGGGTCTGGGCCACTGCTTCCCCACTGGTACTAGATGGCTGTAGTTGCCTTCTGTGTAATCACAGAGATGTGCTTCTAAAGGACACCCTGCCCTCTGGACAGCCTTCTTTCCTGCTGTTGTATGGTGTGGCCCACAGGAACAGAAAGTGATAGCATGGTTGTCTCCTGTCATCTCTGCTTGCAGTTGACAGATCTTTTTCCAAGTGAAGTAGTCTTCGTGGGGAACTGCTAAGAGGATGGGGGGAGCTTTTAGAGTGCGTCTCTGTCATGATTAGCAAAGTGGAATAACTTTTTAAGTAGCACTGCTGTGCTCTGTGGCAGTGTCTTACTGCTGACCTTGAAAGCCTTTGGCCGATGGCGTAGTACTGTGTCAGAGGCATTGCATAGGTTTCCAGAGGACAAAGAACTTTCACTGAAGGCCTTCCATGCTTCATCCCCTTTGTGCATCACAGTAGACACGTGTGGGCTGAAGGTGCCAAAGGAGTTTCAGTTGTAAGCCTGAAAAAAAAATAGTGTTTGAACACGTCAGGTCATTTTGCTATTATACAGCCTGAAAAAGTGACCCCTTTTCCCACCTGTGTCCACAAGGGTCGTGTGGTGGAGAACATCTCGAAGCGGTGTGGCGGGTTCCTGCGGAAGCTCAGCCTGCGGGGCTGCATTGGCGTGGGAGACGCCTCCTTGAAGTGAGTCCGCAGGGGACCCTGGCAGGGCGGCTTGTAGCTGGGGTTTTTCTCAGCAAAAATAAACAAGCATGTTGCATGCTTTCTTATGTGGAGTTCTTTCTGTGGGTTTACATAATGAGAGAACCATGCCTTTGGAGTAACAGATGAGTCCAGTGTTGTTAGAGACATGACCTCAAGTCGGTTGCTTCACGCGGCTGATGTCAGTCTGTCCGGAGTATCAGTGATTCATTGCAGCACTTGTATGAGAGCTCTGCTGGGTCACAGGAAGTGCCTGCCATCTTTCAACATCACCACGTGATACTCTCCTCTCTTCTGCTTTTTTCACTTTCCATCTCGTTTCTTACAAAATTATACTAATTTGTAAAAAAAATTCTTTCAGAAACTTTCATAGCATAGCTAGAATTTTGTTTTTTCATAGTGGAATGGATTATTATATTTGTTTTTAAATCATAAGTAATATAGCTACCCAACTAAATGTCTGCTCATTCTTATACAACTTATAAAATACTTGTAACCAAAATATGCAGCAGTGTCATCCCCTAGAGCAGGCTTCAGCTGTTCACTCTGGGTGCTGTGGTGACGGGAGAGCTCTGCTGTACTGCCTTGCTGTCAGAGAGCCCGGCACTGCATGCATATCACTAATCCAGGAAGAAAAACTTCATGCCGTATGAAGTCAAAAAGTCCTAAGTTAAACCATCATAAGTGAGGAACCATCACACTACGTACTCAGTCATATGCTCGTGGATATCTGCATTCTTTCCAGTTTTGGCTGTCACACACCAAAAAAAGAGCTGGTATGAATGAGTACTAGCCTTTGTGTGACTATTTTTCATTTCTTCTGCATGAATCCCTGGCCATGTAATATCTAGATCATTTGGTAGGTACAGGTTTAATGTTTTGTTTAGTTTTGTACTAGATTAGGGCTTGAACTTAGGGTCTAGGCACTGTCCCTTAGCTTTTTTGCTCAAGGCTGATAGCACTCTACTGCTTGAGTCATAACTTCATTTCTGGCTGTTTTGGTGGTTAATTGGAAGCAAGAGTCTCATGGACTTTTTGACTCAGGCTGGCTTTGAACCTTAATCTTCAGTTCTCAGACTTCTGAGTTTCCCAAGTCCTGGGATTACAAATGTATGCTTGCCATGCTTTTCTTTTTAAAGACACTTTTACACTATTTTCTGAAGAGACTGTATCATTTTAAATTCCCATCAGTATTATGTGATACTTTGATTCTGGCACATTCTAACTATCTCTGGAATGTTCAGTCCTTTGCCGTCTTCTGATTGTGTGCAGTGGAACTCACTGGGGCTTTAACTTGCAGTTCTCTGGTGATTAATCTGTTGAGCCACAGCTCCACTTCCAGTTTTCTGGTGGTTAGTTGGAGATAAGAGTGTCATGGACTTGCCTGCCCGGCTAGTTGTGAACCATGATCCTCAGATCTCAGCCTCCTGAGTAGCTAGGATTATAGGAGTGAGCCACCAGCACCTAGCCCATTTGCCCAATTTTAATTAGGTTCTTTTCTTTGACTTTTGAGAGTTTTAAGAATATGTTCTACATACAAGTCCTTTGTCAGACATGTCTTTCACAAATATTTTCTCCAGTCCATGGCTCATCATTCTTCAATCACCTATTAGAAGAAAAGTATTTTGTCTTTTGTTTTTGCCAGCCATGGGGCTTGAACTCAGGGCTGGAGCACTGTTCCTGGCTTCTTTTTGCTCAAGGCTAGCACTCTACTTCTTGAGCCACAGCGCCACTTCCAGCCTTTTCTATTTATGTGGTGCTAGGGAATCAGAACCAGGGCTTCATGCATGCTAGGCAAGCAGTCTACCACTAAGCCACATTCCCAGCCCAGAAGAAAAGTTTTTATGAATTTCAGTTCACTTTGTCATTTACAAAAATCTAATGGAACATGCTTTGGTATCAGGACCGAATCCTGCAAGACACTGTTGAGGTTGCATTTCAGGAAGATGCAGGTGACCTGAGCTGGCTTTGTTGAATATGTTAAACAGTAAGCCATTGGCTGGGATGGTTAGTTTTCTGTGTCTAGCCTGGCACCATCCACAGATCACTGAGAAATTTGCCCTTTTTCACTCAGTAGGAAATTGAGCTCTTGATATGAAAACTGCTGAGCCTTCTCAGTGGCCAGGGTGTTTTCTCTAGACAGGCCACAAGTGCCAACATAGCACAGTTCTCCCTTGTTTCAAATCCATTTTACTGTAAGAAGGAATAGGGAGCCAAGTCTTCAATCCCAGATGACTGACTGAACAAGGAGTGGCTAACAGAGGATTGGTGGCAAGTCTGCAGCTTTACTTCCCAGACTAGCTTTAGTGCCCCTGTCTAGAGCTTCATAAAAAGACAGATTACCAAGCCCCACTCTGCATCTACCATCAGAATCTGCCCAGTAGATCTGAGTTATGAACACATCAGTTGAAGTTTGAAATGCTCTGGTTATGTATGCCCTCTAGTGGCTGCCTAGCAGCTTGCAGGGGGTTTTAAGACTTCCTTGTTTTTAGGACCTTTGCCCAGAACTGCCGAAACATCGAACATTTAAACCTCAATGGGTGCACAAAAATTACGGATAGGTAAGTAATGAGAATCAGTTTGGGGACTTGGTGGCCATGAGGAGAGCAAGAGGATAGAAACATGGTTGAAAATATCTTTAGTGTGTCTGCTTTGTTTCAGCACGTGTTACAGCCTTAGCAGATTCTGTTCTAAGCTGAAACATCTGGATCTGACCTCCTGCGTGTCCATTACAAACAGCTCCTTAAAGGGCATCAGGTAAGCATGCCTGTTGTTTACAGCTGGCAAAATACTCAACACATAGAACATTCTGTGTGTTGGAAGCTTTCCTAATTGTCTCATTGGAGCAAGAAATAGGCAGCCTGGATAGGTCCTGGGTTGTTTCCCTCCCTGTATCACTTGTGCCAAACTAAATTCAAAGGTGGTAATAAGCTGTCTGCAGGAGAGGCTGGACAGAGCTGTTTTTGTTCCTTGCTCTCTCAGCGAGGGCTGCCGAAACCTGGAGTACCTGAACCTCTCTTGGTGCGATCAGATCACGAAGGATGGCATCGAGACACTGGTGCGAGGGTGCCGTGGCCTGAAAGCCCTGCTCCTAAGGGGCTGCACGCAGGTAGAGGGTCCATACGGCTGGCCAGCCTAGGGTTGTGTTTCTTGCTGATGCGTTTTCTTGGTGCTTGATTTGTTCTCTCACCCGAATCGCATCCTTCTTTTGTTTTCTCTGTACACTCAGTTAGAAGATGAAGCTCTGAAGCACATTCAGAACTACTGTCACGAGCTTGTGAGCCTCAACTTGCAGTCCTGCTCAGTAAGTAGCAGCTTCCTGCCACTCCTGCTCCTGCTCTCTTGGGAGTTGCAGAGTGGCTGGCCATGTTGCCTTCCATACCCTAACTTTTCCTCCTCCGTCCAGTGTGATTGCCAGGAGATGGGAGGATAGCAGTAGGCATCACAATAGAGCCACTGACGTCTCCAAAAATGATGGAAATGGGGCCTCATGCCCTCTAGCAGGCATTCTGCCATTCAAGTAATATCCTTAGCCCTGTTTTGTTTTACTTTTCAGATAGTCTCTCCTTTTTGTTTCTTGCCTTGGACCACAATCCTCTTATATTCTTCCCATGTAGCTGGGGTGACTGGAACACACCAACCTACCTGATTTGTGTGTTGAGGCACTTTTATTATTATTATTTTTTTGCCAGCCCTGGGGCTTGAACTCAGGGCCTGAGCACTGTCCCTGGCTTCTTTTTGCTCAAGGCTAGCACTCTACCACTTGAGCCACAGCGCCACTTCTGGCCATTTTCTATATATGTGGTGCTGAGGAATCGAACCCAAGGCTTCATGTATACAAAGCAAGCGCTCTTGCCACTAGGCCATATTCCCAGCCCAATTTGTGTGTTGAGATGAGGTCTTGGTAACATTTTACCCAGGCTAGCCTTGATCCTCAAGGCTCCTGATCTTCACCTCTCAAGTAGCTGACCTCAGAATCTTGATGCTTTTCAAAAGAACACTGAGGAAGACAGGAATTCTGTGAGCTAGGTACTAACTAGTCATTAGGTCTGAACAGTTCATAATAAGTCTTTTTGATGCCATACAAATTCAGATCTTGGGCGCTGTCTCTGAGGTTTTTTGCTCAAGGTTAGCCCTCTACCACTTGAGTCAAAGCTCCTTTTCCAGCCTTTTGGGGAGTTGGAGATAAGAGTCTCATGAACTTTCCTGCCTGTACTGGCTTTGAATCACAATCCTTATTAGCTTTCAGTTTTCTGAGGAGCTAGGCTTACAGGCATGAATGAGCCAACAGTGCTGATCAGGTCTTATGGGTTTTTTTTCCCCCTCATATAAATTGAGGGTGATTTATTATGCCTCTAATTTCTCAGTGGATAAAATGAAATAAGAGGTGCAGAAATGACTTGAGAAACCAAAGGCATTGACATATGAGCTAGGTGGCATTCTCACCAGGGTTCACGCAGCTGAGTTTCCAAGGGAACAGATCTTGAGAGAGTTCTTGCATTTGGCTTTCCGTGAATAAACTCCTGATAGTGGTAGAGAAAACATGATCTGGACACATCTCCCTTTGTGGGCCTGGAACATTCAAAACCAGACCCTTGAATTGAATGTAGGATAGCACTGGCAGATGGCTACAGTGTCCTTCAGATACACGTTTATTTCTCATGAATTCAGTGAGGATGGTGTTTTGAATCTTCATGGCTGAATTACAATTTTAAGGAATTTGTCAGTAACTCAGTGATGCATTCGATTTTCCTGTTCTCTACATCATCGAGGAAGTATTCAAAGACATCCATGATATCATGGTGAATGTCTAAGGTATTACCCTGCAGACAGTCAAATATTAATGTCACCTAGCTAGGAAGTCTTTGATTTTTTTTAATGGCTACAGGTGGGGAGGTGGAATTTTCACTGGTAATACTAAAATATTTGAAAGCAATGCAGAGATAATGCAAGTCCCTGCCTGCCCTCTGCTTCTCCCGTTTTGTTGAAGTTATTAGGCTAACGCGCTGGTGGCCAGCCACCCAGCTCAGTGCACCACAGTGGATCCTGTTTTTCTGCTGCTCCTGCCTCAGTGCTGCTGTCGCTCACTTTCCTCCCTGTGCTGCTCTTCCCAGCGCGTCACAGACGAAGGCGTGGTGCACATCTGCAGGGGCTGTCACCAGCTGCAGGCCCTCTGCCTCTCGGGCTGCAGCAGCCTCACCGATGCGTCTCTCACAGCCCTGGGGTTGAACTGCCCAAGACTGCAGTGAGTATGCCACCCACACTTTTTGTCTTGTGACCCAGAGCCTGGCTAGGCTGACCTCGAGCTTCCTGCAGCAGGTGGAACACTGGCCAGCAGGTGGAAGGTGGGGTTGGAGGCAGAACTTGGATTGTCTGGTCAAGTGAGGTGGGCAGTGAGGAACAGCCTTCGATTAAGGGCGTTTAGGACATGTGGGAACATCTAGCTCTTAAGAATGAATCTCAAGTGCTGTGTTCTGATGAAATCGTGCATTTGCCCTGAGTTGCCAGATCTCCAAGGGCCCCTCTCCACCGCTGCTAGTGGACAGAATGAGGGAGCCCTTCAGCCACCTCCTTATTCACCGTCCTCCCCAGGGAGAAACTGATTTTAATAAGCACCCGTTTGTTTCTGATACCTGTGAATATTAAATGTTTAATGATAATAACAAAATTAAAAGCATGCAGAGCTACCTTTGAACCTTCATGGCTCTGTGCAGGTGCTGCTGGGAGTGTCAAGGAGGAACAGGTTCAAAGGGAAATCACACCATTTGTTCTGGGTCTTAGGATGAATAAAAAATAAATGAAAAAAATTGAACTTACATAAGTTGGTTTTAGAACCCCTATTCAAGAGACAGAAAAGAAACTTATACACCAATGAGACAGATCCATTTTCAGGTGTATGTCATTTTTTTTTCTTTCGGCAATACTAGGGTATGAACTTGAAGCTTTGTGCTTGCTAGGCAGGCATGCTACCACTTGAACCATGCCTCAGACCTTTTTGTTTTTGGTGGTTTCCCAAGAGAGTTCTGCTTTTTGCCAAGGCCAGCCTGGCCTGTGGTCCTCCTTCCTACGCTTCTCAGGATGACAGGTGTGCACCACCATGCTCAGCTTTCCCTTTTACTTCCTTCCTCCATTCCTTTCTCTCTTCCTCCTCTTCCCTCTTTCCTGTCTCTTCTTTCTCTCTCCTCTTCCCCTCTTCCCCTCCCAGTTTTGAATGTCCCCAGGCAGGTGCTCTAACATTGAGCCACGTTCACGGCCCACGCTGGCCAGCATTAGTGGCTGAGATGAGGCCTGGTGAACTTTTTGCCAGGGTTGGCCTCAATCTCAGTCTCCCAAGTAGCCAGGACTGCAGCATGAACCACCATGCCTGGCATGTCACTAAACTTTGGAGAATCCTGTATTCTGTTATTGCCCATTTTCTTACAGTTGTGTTAGAGAAGATGCTAGATAATTTTAAATTTTCTGCTTAGTAGAATTTTGGCGGTTAAAACTCATCAGAGGGCTGCGAATTGGTCAGTGGTTGAAAAGTATGTTATACATCCGTGCAACCCTGAGTTTAGTCCCAGAAATCTCTCCCCATGCAAGACTAAAAGCACCCCAACTCTGGGTGCTCATGGCTCATACTCATAATCCTAGCTACTCTGGATGGCAATTTGAAGTCGGAAAGGCCTGTGAAATTCCAGCTCCAGTTAAACAGCATAAACAGAGTTGTGATTCAAGTAGTAGAGTGCTAGCCAAGCAAGCAAGTACAAGGCCTTGAGTTCAAACTCCAGTACAGCCAACAAAATAAATAAAGCCCCCCAACTCACCAGAGAAGGGTCAGAGTTACTTCTGTAAGGACCAGTCTAAATTAGAAATGTCATTCCTGTATTTATCTCTAGTAAGTACAAAAATGGACTGGGTTTTTCATTGTCTTAAATAGGAAGTTGGATCACTGGAGATCTCAACATACTGTCGATCCTGGGCTGGGGTGGAGCCAGTGGTAAGGGCTTTCCTAACTGGCCGTACTCCATGCTAAATAGAAACAGTACCTGGAGAGGATCCCAGATTTACTTGTGACATTTGGGAGGATACCTCAGGACAGTGATCACGGTACCCCTAAGCTTCAGGACCCTTACCCTCCTGCAGGTCACTGTGTGCATCTGTCCTCCTTGGGGCTGTTAGGGCGGTGGACTCAGGACTGCAGCGTGTGTGTCTGTGTTAACCACGTGCTACTTTTTCTCCCTGCATGCCCCTCCCCAGAATTTTGGAGGCCGCCCGATGCTCCCATTTGACTGACGCAGGCTTTACACTTTTAGCTCGGGTAAGGCATAGATTTTTTTTAAAAAAGCAAACTGTAAGTCACCTCCCTAACTTAAGGTCCCTTGGCATGGTTTTGGGGGGTGCAAAAAAACTGGCTTCAAGAAAGACAAGCACAAAAGCAGAGTAGAACTATGAGAGTAAGTCTGGTATGTCTTCCAGTTAGCCAGAAACCTAGGGAGATCCTGTCATTCGGTCAGGTAGAAGCGCTTTCCTCTGTGGATGGCAGCTCAGCCTCCCTGCAGCTGCTTCTGTTGGGCCCGGTTCTGCCCAAGGCTGTCCTTAAGCTGCCTGCAGCCCCTAGCCTGGAGTCACCTCTGTGGTTAGGGAAGGCAGAGAAGCTCAGTGCCCTGAGGGACGGTGTGCCAGCCCTGGACAGCAGTCTATGTCTTGCACTCTTTCAGAACTGCCACGAGCTGGAGAAGATGGACCTTGAAGAATGCATCCTGGTGAGTAGACAGGTGCTCCAACCCCCGGCTCTGCAGACAGCTGACGTCACCCGTGCTGCCTGCCACCCCACCTTCCTGCCCAGTGTGTGTGTGGAAGGAGGGGGCAGGGCGGGGGGCGGGGGAAACGCCGCCTTGGGATATGTAAACACTGGGTTATTGTAGGTCCAGGACAGAACTGCTGCAAAGAAATTCAAGGCAGCTTTTTTTTTTTCCCAAACAGAAAAAGTGTCTTTTATTTCTAACAGAACTTGAGGAGAAATAATCTTGCATGCCCAGAGCTAGGAGGCCTTGAGAGAGTCCTGGGGAACCCTCTGTCCCACCCCCTTTGTGTCTTGTCTCTAGGCCTCCCTGGGCCCAGAGGTGTCCTGCCTCCCCAGAAGTGGGAGGAGGTTGTGGGTGCAGGGGTGCTCCTGGCTGGATGCCTGGGACATTTTTGCCTCTGTGTTCCCTGGCCCCCCTCTCCAGGTATGGAGGAGCAGGGTTAGGGCTTCAGTACTGGTGGGTGCCACACTAATGTGATCTTTCTCCCCAGATAACAGATAGCACGCTCATCCAGCTTTCCATTCACTGTCCCAAGCTGCAAGCGCTGGTGAGTTTGAATAATGTGGGGTGCATCCCACCCTGCCTCACCCTGCCTAGCTTCTGAACACTGCCAGCGCTGCTACTTTCAACACCTCCCTGGGCTGCGGGGGGAGGCAGGGTAACCAAATGTTCCTCTTCTCATTGTATGAGGTGAGCCTAATGGGGACTGTGTGTAGATTGCTTCTGGAAAGTTCATATTCCTCCTGTCAGGCAGTTAGGGTATTTCGGTGTTAAAATCTAAGACCAAAGACCGGCCCTATAAGCATGTTTTGTGCCAAGTGTTTGGAGGGCGAGGGGGAGTGTACCTGGCCAGCTGCAGCAGCCAAGCCTTCCACTGGAGCGGGAAGTGTCATGGCCGTTAAGCAGCCTGTGTGGGAATCCGCTCTGTCACCCTGTGACATGGGCACTGTTCGCAGCATCTCATGAATGAAGAAACTCAGGCACAGTGGTTAGCTGCTCAGAGACCAGGCTCCTGGCCTGTCTTCCAGCTGTGTGGTGCTTCACAGTAGCTTTCCTCAGGCCAGCTTTCTCCTCTGTTGTCTTTGAAATTTGTTCTCTTCTTAGAGACTAGGATTCTGTAACATTAATGTCTCAGTGTCTTTTTTGGGGGGGAGGGGTAGTACTGTGATTTGAACTTATGGCCTTGTACTTTACTAGTTGAACTATACCTTCCTCTCTTCTTTTTGTTTAAGCCATTTTTTTAGGGCCTCAGTTTTGTCCAGGACTGACTTTGGGCCATGATCCTCCTCCCTTTGCCTCCAGCATAGCTTAGGTTACAGAAGGGTTTGATCATACTCTGCTTCTCCTTGTTGAGATGGGGATTTATTTGTGTCCCCATCTTTTCCTTCCTTCCACATCCCCTCTTTTCCATCAGGCTCAAATGCAACAAGGCTCTGGATACACCTGAGACCATTTCAGTTTCGGATCGGAAAGCAGAGTTTATCCAGAGTCTCAGAAAATTATTTTCCTCTATGTGTTACACAGAATTTTGTAGTTATGATACTTTTGTCCTGGTTGGTTTGGATCTGGTTTGGGGACTAGTTGAACTGAAACCCGCTTTTTGTCTCTCAGAGATGAAACTTTTGAAGTCCTGTGCTTTATTTCCAGCTTTAACCTCTTACCACTTCTCTGCCCATGGGTTTTCTGTCTCACCCCATAACACTCTAGGCTTACCACCTCCACAAGATCTCCTCACAGCAGGCATCAGCCTCAACTACTTCCTCTCTACCCTCTTCCTCATGAGGTAGGGCCCACTTTCTTCTGTCTCTGTCTTCCAACAGACAATGGGACTGTAAATTTTTCTCCTTTTGTCCCCTATTTTTTGTTGTTGTTTTGGACTCAGGGTCTGAGCACTGTCCCTGGCTTCTTTTTGCTTAAGGCTAGCACTCTGCCACTTGAGCCACAGTGCCACTTCCAGCTTTTTCCATATGTGGTGCTGAGGAATTGAACCCAGGGCTTCAAGTATACGGGGTGAGCACTCTACCACTAGGGCACATTCCCAGTCAAAAGCCGCCCCCCCCCCTTCTTTTTTTTTCTAGTCCTGGGCCTTGGATTCAGGGCCTGAGCACTGTCCCTGGTTTCTTTTTGTTCAAGGCTAGCACTCTGCCAACTTGAGCCACAGCGCCACTTCTGGCCTTTTTTATATATGTGGTGCTGGGGAATCCAACCCAGGGCTTCATGTATATGAGGCAAGCACTCTTGCCACTAGATCATATTCCAAGCCCTTGTCCCCTATTTTTATGTAAACTACTTCAAGAAACAGGACTTAGGGCTGGGGATATGGCCTAGTGGCAAGAGTGCCTGTGTCATATACACGAGGCCCTGGGTTTGATTCCCCAGCACCACATATACAGAAAATGGCCAGAAGTGGCGCTGTGGCTCAAGTGGCAGAGTGCTAGCCTTGAGCAAAAAGAAGCCAGGGACAGTGCTCAGGCCCTGAGTCCAAGCCCCAGGACTGACAAAAAAAAAAAAAAAAAAAAAAAAAAAAACAGGACTTAAGAGTGAAAGTAGGTTATTATAGAAACTAGAAATCACCTAGGTGTAGTGGTACATACTTTTAATCCCAGCCACCTGGGTGGTAGAAGCAGGATGAAGAGTTCCAGTCCCATCTGGAATACAGAGTGAGGCACTGTCGTAAAACAAGAAGCTGAGTGCTGGTGGCTCAGCTATCTACCCTAGCTACTAGAAGGCAGAAATCAGGAAGATCTGCAGATAGAAACATAAGGCCCTATCTGGGTGTAGTGGCATGCACCTGTCATCATAGCTGGGAAATGTAAATAAATAGGAAGAACACAGTCCAGGTTGGCTTGGACATACATACAGGCAAGACTCTATTTGAAAAGCAAGGCAAAAAAAGCTAGTAGCATGGCTGATAGAGCACCTGCCTAGCAAATGCAGGGTCCTGACTTCGACCCTTAGTACCACCAAAAAGCAAAACAAACAAAAAATAAACCTAGAAATCTAAGACAAAAACTCTTAAGTAAAACCTCACAAAGAGCTAGGCACCCCCGGGCTCATGCCTGTGATCCTGTCTACTTAGGAGGCTGAGATCTGAGGACCATGGTTTGAAGCCAGTCCTGGCAGAAAAGTCCCTGTGAGAATCTTATCTCCAATTAACCACTCAAAAACCAGAAGTAGAGGGGCTGGGAATATGGCCTAGTGGCAAGTGTTTGCCTCGTATACATGAGGCCCTGGGTTCGATTCCTCAGCACCACATATACAGGAAATGGCCAGAAGTGGCGCTGTGGCTCAAGTAGCAGAGTGCTAGCCTTGAGTAAAAAGAAGCCAGGGACAGTGCTCAGGCCCTGAGTTCACGGCCTAGGACTGGCCAAAACAAAAACCAGAAGTGGAGCTGTGGCTCAAAGTGGTAGAGGACTAGCCTTGAGCAAAAGAGCTCAGGGACTGTGCCTAGGCCCCAAGTTCAAGTCTCACGACCCCCGCCCCCCAAAAAACCCACAAATAACAATTAACAGAAAAGCAAGATAACAAATTACAGTGGAAGTCTTAACTTGGGGGACAGACCTGACAGCAGGGCTCACGGCAGCTCCCAGCCCGGTCTCTGGGGAGAAGAGGAGGCAGTGCTTTTGGTGGAAAGGGCTCTTCCTAAAGATCTGCAGGCAGGAAGAAGTGAAGCCAGCTGACTGCTTCAGCCCAGTTCATAGCTTCCAGTTTCCCAGTTCTGCTCTTCCCTAAGCAGAGCACTGTGCACACACTGCCCCTTCTGGGAACCCTCTGGGATTCCCACACAGATTATTTGGGGAGTTAAATACACATTTGCATGGAGAGTCCCAGATTTAGAAGAGTGCAAGAGAGTAGAAGTGGAAGATGTAGAAAGTCATGAGACTTGAGATTTTAGCTTGTAGAATGTGTAATGACAAGTTCTGCTGACTATAGGGCTGATTTCCTCTTTGATATCACAGCTACTAAAATATTATTGTGCAACTCACTGTTTCAAGAAGCTACCCAAGCAGCATTTTAGTTTTTATAATAAAAGAGAGCCAGGTGCCAGTGGCTCACATCTGTAATCCTAGCTACTCCGTAGGCTGAGTTCTGAGGACTGCAGTTCAAAAGCAGCTCAGGCAGGAAAAGGCCAGGAGACTTGTTTCCAATTAACCACCAAAAAGCCAAAAGCAGAGCTATGACTCAAGTGTAGAGCACTAGCTTTGAACAAAAAGAAGCTCAGGAGCTGGGCACTGGTGGCTCATACCTGTAATCCTAGCCATTCAGGAGGCTGAGATCAGAGGATTGAAGGATTGAAGCCAACCCAGGCAGCAAAGTCTATGAGACTCTTATCTCTATTCACCAAAAAGCTGGAAGTGGTGATGTGGCTTAAGTAGTAGAGTGCCAGCTGTTAAGTTGAGAAAGCTGAGAGCTTGAGGCCCAGTTAAAGCCCTAGGACAAGCACATTAAAAAGTAATTTAAAAAGAGAAAGAGCTCCAGACATGAACAAAAAGGGAATAGAGTCAGAGAGAGAGAGAGAGAGAGAGAGAGAGAACAAGAACATCCCAAATACTTCAAATTAAAAACCAAATTTATTACTTTCTCAGTTGTTATACAATTGTAGTTTTCATCCTGTCTTGTCAAAACACCATTATATTATATGGAAAGCTGAGACCATTAGGTGTCACATGAGTTAACTCTCCCTCAAAAATGACAGGTATACACATCTGACACCAGATGACACGCTGGTAGAAAGCCTGGCTTCTTCATGTATCTATGTGAGCATTCTCTCACAACTCTGATAATCAATCACATGAACAACATCTGCTTCTCACTCCACAAGCCAGCATCATCACCTACCTTCCCATATCACCCCTTCCATCACTGGCTACAACATTCCATGTCAGCTGCCCATTCTATATCCCATCCCTCTTCTCCAGTCAGCCTAAGTGCTGTGGACGGACACACACACACACACACACACACACACACACACACACACACACCCATTTGCTGTTTTCCTGTGTGAGCCTCAGCTACTGAGCCATGCCGGGGTGCACTCATTGCAGGCCCTAGAACCCTGGGCTTTAGGGGGAGAGGAGAGGAAGTGGAACAGAGGCAGAGGCACTGCAGAGGTGCTAGGGTGATCCTCGGCACTGACTGAGGGCTGAAGGCTCAATCTGTTGAGCTACTGTGTTGGAACAGTAAAGTGGCTCCCAAATTGGGGAACTTGGCTTAGAAAGTAGATCCATCAGGCTAATCTTGACACTCAAGAAGTTACTGAGAAAGACAAAAGCACAGGTCCGAGTTCAAGCCCAATACTGGCAACAAATAAAAAAAATCTCCACCCTTCATCTTGAACTATGTTTGATACCATTACCCACCTTCTTTTTTTTGGCCAGTCCTGGGGCTTGGACTCAGGGCCTGAGCACTGTCCCTGGCTTCCTTTTTTTTGCTCAAGGCCAGCACTCTGCCACTTGAGCCACAGTGCCACTTCTGGCCGTTTTCTAGATATGTGGTGCTGGAGAATTGAACCCAGGGCTTCATGTATACAAGGCGAGCTCTCTTGCCACTAGGCCATATTCCCAGCCCCCCATTACCCACCTTCTTATGCTCTTTGGATGGCTTGTGTTTGTCAGTTGTGGGGCTTGAACTCAGGGCTTGGGTGCTGTCCCTGAGCCTCTGTGCTCAAGGCTAGTGCTCTACCACTTCCGGATTTTAGTGGTTAATTGAAGGTAAGTCTCATGGGACTTTTCTGCCTGGGCTGGCTTTGAACCATGATCCTTGGATCTCAGCCTCCTTAAGTAGCTAGGATTACAGGCATGAGCCACTGACTGGTGCTGGGCTGGACAGGATATATTTTTCAATTTGTGTGTGTCTTGGTGGTTTTACTGTACTTGTGCATCCTAGGCAAGTGCTGTTACCAAGTAGACTGAGTTACATTCCTGGCTTTGGGCTTTTTTTTTTAAAGAAACTTTTGGTCTTGTGAGTGGGCTGAGATTACAGTAGAGCACACTATGATGGCTAATTACCTTTTCAATTAGATCTTGACAATTTTATGTAACATGGATATGTAACATGGATATGGGAATGTAACATGGATAGTGGGATTACTGTCCATCACCTTACTGTTTCTCTGTTCTTCCTTCCTGGTTTTAGATTATCTGAGTGCATTTTGTTTGTTTGCAGTCTTTTCTCTGCACTGATTTAGTGGCAGCATGTTTATCCTTGGATCATGGCAGTTCTGTCCTATAAGCCCATGGCTGTTTTTTTTTTTTTTTTTTTGGCCAGTCCTGGGCCTTGGACTCCGGGCCTGAGCACTGTCCCTGGCTTCTTCCCGCTCAAGGCTAGCACTCCGCCACTTGAGCCACAGCGCCGCTTCTGGCCGTTTTCTGTATATGTGGTGCTGGGGAATCGAACCTAGGGCCTCGTGTATCCAAGGCAGGCACTCTTGCCACTAGGCTATATCCCCAGCCCCCCCATGGCTGTTTTTCTCAGTGGACTGCAGTTCCAGGTCAGCCTGGACAAAAAAGTTGATAAGATCCCATCTCAGCAAACAAGTTAGGCATGGTAACAAGCCCCTATCATCTCAGCTACTTGGGAGGCCTAAGTAGGAAGACTACGGTCTAGGCTCTCCTGAGCAACAAAAACATGGGATCATCCCTGAAAAATAATTAAAAACAAAAAGTGTTTGGGGTGTGATTCAAGGGGTAGAGTACTGACCCAGCAAGCATGAGGCCCTGAGTTCTGTACTGCCAAAACGAACAAATGTACCAAAAACCTAAACGACTGATTTCCTTTGTAAGTGTTTGGTGTTTTTTTCCCCCAGTCCTGGGGTTTGAACTCAAGGCCTGAACACTGTCCCTGGCTTCTTTTTGCTCAAGGCTAGCGTTCTGCCACTTGAGCCACAGCGCCACTTATGGTCTTTCCTATATATGTGGTGCTGAGGAATCGGACCCAGGGCTGCACCTATACAAGGCGAGTATTCTACCACTAGGCCATATTCCCAGCCCAATTTCCTTTATAAATGTACAAGAAAGTGAAAGGCTGCATTGGACCTGGGCATGGTGTTGCATGCCTATAACCCCAGCAGGTAGAGCCTGTGGCTCAGGTCAGCCTATTCAAATAGGGTCTTGCTTCTTTGGGAAGGGGCGGTGCTGGGCCTCAGGCTGTTATTCTCCTGCTGGACTCTGAAGTAGCAGGAGCCACCACTCCTGGGTTGTAGAGATGGAATCTGACTTTGCCTAGGCTGGCCTTGAACCTTTATCTTCCCAGTCTCTTTCCTACTTTGCTCCTAATCTTTCACACTTCAGGTCTGGGGGGCTATGTATATGCATACATCTTTCTCAGGTCAAACCCTGTGCTGGGCACTCAGCATTTGCCTTGACTCCAATCAAATAATCAGTATGATTTCAATTCTTGGCTTCATTAATGCAGAAAAATGTAATTTTACCACCAGTGCGCACACATGGCCTGACTGGGGGTTGGAACTCTTAATTTGAAAAAAATGGTAAGAAACTGAACTAGGCACCATTAAAAAAAAAAATGATCGGGACATGGAGTCAGTACTGTCACTGGCCTGGCCTCTTTTCCCACAGAGAATTAGGGAGCAACTGTTCCGGGGGAGGGGTGAAACTGAATTTCCTACGAATCATACTTATCTTTGTCGTCAGAAAACTGCCTAGTTGCAGCAGGCCCATGATCAGAGGGTGCCAGGGCTTTGCGTGCGCCTCCCTGATTTAGCAGTCTTAGCCCATATCATAGGCTGGGTGCTTAGAACAAACAAATTGCTCTCTCATTACTGGCAACTAAGAGGTCCTGAGATTTATGGGCTGGCAGTCTGGGAAGACCTGTTTCAGTTGTGCCATCCCATGGCAGAAGGGCAAGGGGTCAGGAATCCATAGCCTTGAGCTCTTTTTAGTGTGCATGAATCCACTTTGGCAGGTGAGCGTCCATTAGAGCTCTACCATTGCATTAGGGCCTAAACTTGCAGCATATGCGTTTAGGGGACAATTACCTTGGACACAGCTGCCATGATGCACGTACCAGGTGAACATCTGTGAACATCTGCCTTCTCCCTATCCCAGAGCCTGTCTCACTGTGAGCTCATCACAGATGATGGGATCCTGCACCTGAGCAATAGCACCTGTGGCCATGAGCGACTGCGGGTGCTGGAACTGGACAACTGCCTCCTCATCACAGACGCAGCCTTGGAGCACCTGGAGAGCTGCCGAGGGCTGGAGCGCCTCGAGTTGTACGACTGCCAGCAGGTCACTCGTGCAGGCATCAAGCGGATGCGGGTAGGTGGGGGAGTTTCTGCCCCTATGAACCAACATCCTTTCTCCATTCTGTCCTAAGCCAGTGGTTATGCCACCTGGCCCTATTTACAGATATGGCATCTTAAACTTATTTAATTCCTTGCTCTGGCCCCAATCCAGAAGCTTCAACTGGATCTGAGGTAGAACTTCCGTGAGGTCTAGTCATCAGCACCCTTATAAAACTTGCCACTGTGTATTCCACTGAGAACAGAATCACATTCTTTTTTTCTTTTTTGGTACTGGGGATCGAACCCCAGATGTTACACTTACTAGGCAAGCACTTTGCCACTGAGCTACATCCCAGCTCGAAATCTCATTCCACACAGAATCACCTGCATCATCATCTTGATTTTCTAAGTTGAGGCGATTTTCATGTACACCCACTGATGCTATCAAGGTTCTTCAATTCAGATCACCAACAAGGCTGGTTACTATTACATGGGGACATGGGGTGACAGGAGCAGTTCTAGCTGATGGCAGGTACTTATGCAGAAATTGTATTTGAACTATGCCTAGGATTAAGGTAGGCTAAGTTTTAAATGGACTACAGGTTTTCACTACAATCCTAGGGTTAAGTCTCCCTTTATTCTTCCAGGCTCAGCTTCCTCATGTCAAAGTCCATGCCTACTTTGCCCCTGTCACTCCGCCGCCAGCTGTGGCCGGAGGTGGACAGCGACTGTGCAGGTGCTGCATCATCCTGTGAGGGCAGCGGCTGCCTGGGCCCAAGGAGTGATGAAGACGCTTCCTCTAGTGAGGACCAGAGACTTCCAGACTCCTCCACTGTCACCCAAACCTGTCGATTCTCCATTGGGAAAACTTACAGGTAAAGGACTTCGGTGTGGATTGCAGTAACTGGCGATAGCTCTAACCTGTACTACGCTGTAATGCAATCAAAGCCAAGCCCTGTAGCAGCACATGGCAAGAGTGGTCTAGTGCAGCCAAGACTGAAGGAAACCAGGATCCCTTCAGAGGTGGGGACCTGCTCTTGGGGTAGTCAGCATCCCTCACACACACCATCAGTATCAGCACAAACTGAACAGCAGAGCAACCTGGGTGTTGTTTTTTGTTTTTACCTAATCCTTAAGCCAGTGGCCTACTTCGTTTAATTAGCAGGACGTTTCCACTTTGTAGATTAAACAGCAACTTTATCAAAGTGACTACTACAAATTCATGATGCCTGATAGTCTTACATGTAGAAACGTATGTGGAAGGCATGTTAACAGATTTGCGTAAAACACCAAAGAAAAGACTGAGCTGGGTGAAGCAGGGTCTTCGCCTTCATTTGTATCAACTGTTACATCCACCTCCAGGGACCAAAAACCGAATAAAAAGTTAGGTTTGTGTTACCTAGCTGGGAAACAGAAACACTGATATGCTATACAGCATATAGTGTGTTTTTGTTAAGGTGGGGGGAAAACCAATTTAGGAGATCTTATCTTAAATATGGAATTGATTAAAGCTTAAATTATAATCAATTAAAAATAATGGATGGATGCATGTAGAATGGATGTGATTTATTTTCTCAAATTTATTTAGATATCAGGCTATGCCACAGCGATTCAAAAACTTAAAACTCAGACCAAGGCTGGGAATATGGCCTAGTGTTAAAGTGCTTGCCTCATATACATGAAGCCCTGGGTTCGATTCCTCAGCACCACATATAGAAAAAGGCAGAAGTGGCACTGTGGCTCAAGTGGTAGAGTGCTAGCCTTGAGCAAAAAGAAGCCAGAGATAGTGTTCAGGCCATGAGTTCAAGCCCCAGGTCTGGCAAAACAAAACAAAACAAAACTCAGATCAGTAGTGTTGGGATATTTTAGACTCATAATATAAAATGAACAAACTATTGAAATGTTTAACAGATTACGTCAAAAAGTGTTACTGTAATCTTCCAGAAGACAAAACTAAGCAAAATGATTTCCAAATTCAAACCTAAAGTTACCTTAAATGTGATGAATTCTTGCTGTGTTGTCCACATTTGTGACCTTCATTAAGATTAGAACTCACCACTACCTTCATTGTTTAGGTGTTAATGGTAGCTGACCCTTCCTAGCAACCAGTCCCCCAACTGAAGGGCTGAGAACTTGTGAGAAGTACAACAGGAAAAATGAGAGGTCTTCTATGACTGAGCAATTAAGAAGTGTGTTAAAGACACACTGCCTCAGCTACATTCTGGGTGGAAAAGGCAGACCCATACATAACTGCCACGCTGACTCGGCAGGACTACGAGTATTAAAAAGCTGATGACTTTATTGCCTTCTTATATGCTCCAGTATTCCCTGATTTAAGTTGCGTGAAAACCATAGGTTATTTAAATACATACCCTGCAGGATGTTTTGACTGATGCAGGAAGTCACGCAAATAAACAAATGAACATATTACAGGCTTGGTTTCAGTGATTTAGTTTGTTTAAAAGTGAAATGACCAGTGCCTTGATACATTTGTCTTTTGCGTTAGGATACAAGCTCTCACAGCACTAGACTAGATGCTGCGTGGACCATGTCCTCACTCACAGACAAGGCAACTTCTCATAAGGTCATCAAGCTGCTGGGACTAGAGGACCCACATCTATAGTATAGCTCGAGTAATGGAGTACGTGCCTAGCAAGCACTAAGGCTCTGGGTTCCATCCAAGTCCAAGAAAGCATGGTCAGTTCCTCGGGTACGTTGTGTTTATCAGCTTTGAGAAGATGAGCTGCTCACAGAACAAGATGCATGAGAGCCTGACCTGCAACACTGGAGCTAGAGTATGTGAGGCTATAGGGCTTCAGCTGACACAGCAAAGATGTCCAATGACACACGTGTGGAAAAACAATGGTAAAACATTTATTATACAGAAAGTGTACATCCTACTATTAAAAAAAACAAAGTAGCAAATTTGCTGGTGCCACAATTTAACCTGTTTCACTGCTGCTCAGTATAATTTCAAGTTTGAGCTTCTAAATATTTTTACCCACTTCTAAAACCTGATAAGGAATTCAAAATAGCACACAGCATTAAATGACATTTATTGTTCCATAAATCATGAGACCCAAAAAGGAATGCTAAAGAGACAAGCAAAACTCTAAAACAGGAGATAAAGTTCACTTCCTTCCAAGTGACTAGTACAGAAAATGTGATCAGTCACATGAAAGCAAAGGGCACAGAATAGAAAGGATGAGTGTGTCCACACAGTGCCTCTTTAGAGCAATCCCTTTTACAAATAAAAACAAACGTCAAAGTTTGCACTCAAGTGAAGTAGTTTGTCTTCTGGGACATTTAAGATTTCAAACTTACAATAATTCCTATTTCCACTGGAACAAGAATGAGACTCAAATAGCACATTCAAAGCCAAAAAGCTTGAATACATGGATAGATAGAGGTGCTATCATTAAAACACAACTTTTAAAAACAAAAATGCAGTCTGATACACTACAAGCCTAGAAATGTTTGGTGATGTACTGTGAATTCTGCAAAAGTTCTGGGTAAAGGGAGGATTGTTATCACTTTAGAAATGGTATGTTATTAGCACACAGTATTTCATCTTATGAGAGGCACACTTCTTATTTAAAATAAAACAGCCGTGGTTTGTTTTTAAAAGCCCCTTAACGATCACCAGAATGTCTGTCCATGATTGTACTGAAAGAAGCTCGGCATTCAGGAGATGTAAGGATTATGTATGTACATTTTAGTGTCTCACATGTCTAGTGTTTCCATGAGTAAGTTCATCTCATTCATAATGCCAACTATAACTGCTCCCTCTAATTAATCACCTATTTCTAATGTTTGGGGTAGGGCTTTATGAGAGATTTTAGTAACAGAGCTGGGGGTTGAGTTGTGCACCAGTAGTCCCAGTGACTACTCTGGAGGCTGAGACAGGAGGATCGCCTGAGCCCAGGAATTTGAAGCCAGCCTGGGCAACACAGCAAGTCCCTGTCTCCAAAAAACTGTTAAGAAAAAGGGATGGGGAGTGAATGAAGACAGAGAAAAGGAGGAAAATGGAAGAAGGGGAAAAAAAAAATCACATTAAATTTAAAGGACAAGGTGGCATCAAAAAATGAAAACCAGAAACTAAAATGTTAAGAATGGAGGCAGAAGCAAAAAAGTTCAATTGATCTGTGACAAAGCAAAAACACAAGTCTTTGTACCTATTAGGATTTACACTGATCCTCTCACCAAGGTACTCCTGATAATGCAGTTTGCGTCAAGCCCGGCTGCTTGGATCTGCCCCAGTCTGTCAGGACTCCATCATGACTGCTCTGGAGAAGGCGCTGGCCTCTTACCTGCCGCCGCCTGCCGCGTCCTCACGGCATGCGTGCCTCTCTCCCGCACTCATGTTCACTCGGGCTCCACAGCACTCCCGTCTCCTCCCCACGTCAGCACGAGGGGCAGGCAACAGAAGCCAAACTGGCACAGAAAGGTAAAAATGCCCACAGGAAAGTTTTTACATTCATTTCCAAACTGCATACAGTGTGAAGAGCCAGTAGAGGCTGCTTCTGGAACTGTTTACTGGCCTAGACCCCAGCCTCCGGGCCGGACACCGCCTGGTATGCTCACTGGCACGAGGCTGCTTTGCTATGGCAGTGACGGTGAGGAGATTTGCCTCTCGTACAGCTCATTAGGAAGGTCATATCTTGTGTTTTCAATATGAAACATCACTTATGGTAAAATCCAATCCCAAGACTTGTTGGATTCAGTCTTCACACACTTGTAAGCGTGACTTTATTTGGTACTGATTATAGTTCAGTCTAAGTAAGATGTCACTTCAAAATTATGTGGATACCATCATTATTTTCAGCTGTAAAAAAAAAAAAAAAGTATTTTTACCTGAGCTTAGGAGATCTAAAACCTTAGGAGTATAAAATCTAAAACTCTGAAATATACAATGTCTGATTCTAATTCAGAGGTTGCCTTTACTAATTTTAGAGAAAAAGAGTGGATTAATTTGCAGAAGCTCCCCTTCACTTGGCAGTTTCATGTGCACATTTCCCCTTTAGACAGGCTGCAATGCCACCTGGCTGGCTCCCACCCTGCTTGCCGGGTCTGCAGCTGGGGGGAAGGAGAAGGACCTGGCGGCAGAACAAGTCAAAGCAATGTGCCAGGGCAGAGGTGGAAGTCAGCCAGGCACAAACCAGACACAACCTGAGGGTGCAAAGGTGAATGCACACACTTAACTGCCTACTTCACATATTTAAAATGGAACTTAACTACTTTACTCCAACCTCACCTCTGAAGAAACCACCACCCGCCCAGTTGTTTAACTAAAACAAGCAGTCACAACTCCTCCCTCAAATGTGGGTCCCAGTGTGTCCTGCCCATAAACCTGTAAGATCCATCACCTGTGGCCTGGAGGTATCTCTGTCCCATCCTGCCACCTTCACATCTATCTACACAGCGTTGTGAAAACAAGAAAAATTGAATAGTACTCCTTTGTATTTAAACTTCACTGACTTCCCAATGCATTTCAAACAAAATCCAGTCTTCCATCATGGCCAACTGACTTGCTAGACCCTGCCTTTCTCCTTGACTTCATCCAGCTCACCACCTTCACTTGCTCACCGGATGACCTCTTGCAGGCCATCACAACAGCCAAGTGCATGCCCGCACACATTGCCTGCCCTCATTCCTCAAGCCACTGCCACTGCCTCAGGGATGCCATCCCTAATAGCTCTGTGTCCTCCATCCCACATCTCCCCTTAAACCACACCTTCTTATTCTCATGACACTTAAAATGCTGATCATTTTTGTGTATCAGTGGCCAGTCTGAGTTTGTGCTCAGCAGTAGAGAGTTGCAAGAACTCTAAAAGCATGACATCTGACAGAAAATAATAAAATGCTGGCTGAATGAACAGATTTTTTTGTCAGTTCCTTAATTTGTTCATTTGTTAGAACCGTTCAAATAAACTCTTTAAAATTAGCCAAGACAATATTTTCAAGAGTAATAAGCACACAGAGCTGCTAGAGACACACACACTGTCTTTCATGAATACAATATTTCAAGACAGACGCACACCAAGTACCTTTTACTGTGGAGAATAAAAAACAACTCTCATCTTGGAAGTTTTGAACCATCTAGAAGAAAGCAGACATGTAAGTATAATTAAGACCCAACAGTCCTTTATCTTTTTTTTTTTTTTTGCCAGTCCTGGGCCTTGAACTCAGGACCTGAGCACTGTCCCTAGCTCTCTTTTGCTCAAGGCTAGCACTCTACCACTTAAGCCACAGTACCCCTTCTGGCCATTTTCTATATATGTGGTGCTGAGGAATAGAACCCAGGGCTTCATGTATACAAGGTAAGCACTCTTGCCACTAGGCCATATTCCCAGCTCCCCCAGTCCTTTATCTTGTGACTAGAAATGACTTGAAAAAAATAAGGAAAACCTCTATTCTTCTCCCACAAGTACAGGATTCAGTTGTCAAAATAAGCCATAAAGACCATGTGAGCTAGCACACCTTTACGCCTGCCAAGTTACTAGCTGGTCTGAGAGGTGACCCTCTGGGGAGAACTCCCTGCTGGGGCCTAAACATTCTGTCTTCACTTGCTTGTGAGTGGACAGGACAGGGGAGGGCGGAACTGTACTTTCAACCTTAACAGGTTTTTTTCACACTGGTCAGCAACTAGACAAAAGGAGAACGTAGCTAATGCCTCAATTTATTAAAAGTGACAAACCCTGTCCCTAGTCTTCAATTCTTCCCATGAGTACATGAATTCACAGGGTTTTCTGACTAGTACACATCTGATCACTGATGCCTGTAACTCATATTCTCACAATTTTGATCCCCAACCCTTTGAAAATGTTCTTATGAGTATTTCTAACAGTGTGAAAGTAGAACGCGAATGAGCCTGCCTGTTTGGTTTACCTGATCACTAACAAGAATGTGGATGCCGGTGGGGCCCTGTCTGTACACCTGGGTAATTTTGTTGAAAGGAATATTAAACACCGATGCAAGCTTTCGAGCCACTTCTGAGGCAACCATTTCTTCCAAGTAGATTGCATGATAAACTGAAATTAAAACAGGAAAAAACATCATTTTACTAATTATCTATGATCTGTTTGGTACTTAGGTGTATTCAATCAAGTACAAAGATAAAATTTATAAATGGGACAAATTAACATTTCTCATTAACTTAAAAGTCTACAACTACCCAAAGGAAAAGAAACATTAACAGTAGTCCCTCTACAAAGTGACTTAAAATTAGTATTGTTTTTCTGCACTGTCCTGACAAACTGCAGGAGAATGGGATGGGCGGAGGCTCTGCAGTAGAGTGCTCGCTCAACGTGTTCAATGGATTGGGCCACGTCCACAGCGCCACAAACAAAATGAATGGGGACTGGTTGCAAACAAGCATGGGGGGACCTTTGTGGGGTAATGGGATTTATATTAGATTGTGGCAATGGCTGCAAAACTAGGCACATGTACTAAAGTATCACTGAATTTAGGTACTATTTTTGGGAGGAATTACGCTATGCAACTTCTTTAAAGTTATTTGATTTAGTAATCCTACTACTGGGAATATATCCTGAGTAACAAAAGTTCTACCCCCCCCCCCGCCACATACACAGAGCAACACAGGTAGACACATGAAAAGCTAGGGATATGGCTGGGTGTGGATCACCCTGTTAACCTAGTCACTCACGAGGCAGAAATCAGAAGCATTACAATGACAGGCAAGCCTGGGCAAAAAGGTACCTGACTCCATCTCAGCAAAGAAACAAGGCACCAAGGAGGTAAGGAGGATCAGGTCCAAGGTGGGCCTCATTCAAAAACACAAAATCCTGGCCAGGCACCAGTGGCTCAGGCCTGTAATTCTAGCTACTCAGGAGGCTGAGATCTGAGTAGCTTTATTTGAAGCCAGCCAGCATGGGTAGAAAAAAATCCATGAAACTTTTTTTTTTTTTTTTTTGGCCAGTCCTGGGCCTTGGACTCAGGGCCTGAGCACTGTCCCTGGCTTCTTCCCGCTCAAGGCTAGCACTCTGCCACTTGAGCCACAGCGCCGCTTCTGGCCGTTTTCTGTATATGTGGTGCTGGGGAATCGAACCTAGGGCCTCGTGTATCCGAGGCAGGCACTCTTGCCACTAGGCTATATCCCCAGCCCCATGAAACTCTTTAACACCCAAATCAGAGCTATGGCTCAAGTGGCACTAGCCTTGAGCAAAAGAACTGAAGGATAGTACCTAGACCCAGAGTTCAAATCCCAGTACCATTACAAGAAACAACCCCCAAAATGACTAAAGCAAGGGAATTGGAGAAGCAGAAGGTCCTGGGTTCAAACTCTAGTAATACACCCTAGTAAAATCAAAGAACACTACTACCACCACCACCACAAAAACTGGTAAGGATAGAGAAAATGAATCCTGACCTTTCCTTATAAAATGTTCCAGCCACAGTCCACCCAGTGCCCCCTATTTTGGGGACATATAACTTAACATACAACATCTTCATGGCATGCATCTGTAGTGAGTCTCAATCACGTAGGCCCTGGCTCAATCATGGAATCAAGCCATCCATAAATCAGGAGTATCATTGCTGAGAACTTTGCTTCCCCAAACAAGCAAAGTTGTGTGATTATAGAATATGTCTGCTAATATATGTCTGCTAATGAACATCGTCACAGTTATCATTTACATACCATCTCTGGTTATTTTAGCACTACAATGACAGTTAAATGTTTAAGAGGCCCTATGGTCTGAAGAGTTTGATATTTACTATATGCCCTCAAACAAAAGGTTTGCTGACCTGATCAACGGTTACGGTCTACAATATTTCCACACACCCACCAACATTCATGTTGGGAACATACCTTCCAAAAGTCTTTATCTTGCATATAAAGAATATGTATATTTAAGATTGTAGGGAAATACATGAATAGCTCCCTTTTCGAGTTTGAATGACTTGGATGGAAAAGCTCAGAATTGTGACTACTATCCTTGCAACGTCTCAGTAAAATCAAAAACATAAGATCATTTGTTTTTGGTGGAACTAGGGTTCAAACTCAGTGGTCACACTTACAAAGGCGGTGCTCCAACACCCCAGGCCTACTGTATTTTTCAGGAGCCTTGCCCACTTGTTATCAGGGCAAATAAATGCCTCCTCGGATTCAGTACCATGTTTCTCTGCAAAGTCCTGAGTGTGCTGCATTCACTCGACTTCAAAATGGTAGACAAGGGAGACAGACCCAGCCACCTACCACACAATGAGGGAAGATTTTAAGAGTCCCTCATATTAAGTGTTAAGGCAATTTTGTGTGTGTGTATTGTGTTGCTGAGGACCAAACCAAGGGTCTTGCATATACTAGGTAAACACTCATCATAAAACTATATCCTCAGCCTGTGTCTAGCTCGCTAGGGAGGGACCTTGTTTTCAGTTTCCATAAACCTGAGGTTTAATGGGGAAGAAGGAATCGAATCATCTAGCATTTAAACCTCTCTTTTACATGGTAGATATTTCTCCACAACTTGGGCTTGGGGGGAAGAGACAGAGAGAGACAGAAATAAGAGAGACACAGTATGGTTAAAATGACAGAGAAAGGCAACTTAGCTAGCTTCCTTTGCCCCAGGAGCCCCTACTACTTTCTGCTGCTGTTAAGACCTGACCTTGTCCTTCCTGTTGCTGATGATCTTAGACAGTGAGAGGAATGCACCCCTCTCTCAGTACCCACCGTAGGATGTCCCACCGCTGCTCTCGCCATTGCCTGCGGCATGCAGCTGCCCTGGCAGCGCTGGGCTGCTTGGCTGCTCCCGACAGACATAGATGGTTAAACGAGGCCTAACTGACCTGCAATCAGAAGATGCCACTGATGAGCCTGGGAGAGAACTTGCCTCAGCAAATTCACAACGAGAACTACAGGAATCTAAGCTCTAGTTCCTTAGGAGAACTTTTGTTTTTAACATGTTATTTCATTATATAAGAGAATTTACAAATAAAAATATAAAAACCACACACCTCACACCAACTATCACAGGTGCTCTAATATGATGATCCAGACTCTAAACCATCGAGATGGTCTGTCACATGCTGGTGAATTTAAGTTTCAAGATAAAGTAAGCAATTTAAAATCAGTAGGATTCAATTTTAATGGAATTCTCACACAAGTCTAGAAACAGCAATGATAGTATAAGCCAGCACAGTTTACAGTTCTATCATTTAAATTCACAATTAGCAGTTTACATTTTAATAGCTGTTTAATAATAATAATGACCTTGAAAACCATAGATTCTGTTAGCTCACCTAAATTAGAAGTTTTGTTTTCTTGGCAACAAACCCAGTCGTCTTCAAGAAATCAGTACTGCCCATGTGCATTGCTACCAGTCTTAGTCTACCTCTGCCCTCATCAGTGCCTGCATCATATCTGGGCCTGCCCTGAAGGTGTACACAAAACAGTCTTCTCGTGAGCATGAGGCTGCCGATGCGTGACGGCGCACACAGGCACACGCCAACCTAGTGTGGAAACACACTGCCCAAATCCCCCGCGCAAAGAAAGCCACGTTCTTATTTCACACAGAACAGTCCACACCATTTTACCTTGACTTCAGTGAATTATAGAGCCGAATTCCATCGGCTGCACCACAAATTTGAACTAAATCCTCTTTTGACAGCTTTAATAAGTCGGCACCTAGAGAACAATGAAAGAGATTCTTCTCAGATGACTAAGAAAAGAACAGATATGACTGGTGGATTCACAGACATCTGTCTTCACATAGTGAAGTGTCCTACATGACAATGGCAGGTATTCTGAATCCATCCATTCTAAGCAAAACAGAAAGACAACATACACCCGTCCCTCAAGAGCACCAAGACAAGTGCTGGCCTCTGATGTCCTGTGGCAAAAGGCGAAAGGAGGACATTTTTAGGAAAGGAACATGGAAGCATAATGACTCAGCCACATAAAATAGTATTTATCAAAATGAACTCCGGAAAATGGAAACCATAGATTTTTTTTTCTTTGTTGCTGTTTTTGTTTTCTTTTTGTCTTGTTTATCTGTCTTTGGGAGGGTAAAAGGAGGGAATTGAAATGGAGGGACAAAGGGTGAACAAATTCAGCAATGGTACTCACTGGACATTACGTTGAAAATGAACTATACAACTTGTGGGTGGAGACAGGAGGGAAAACTGGGAGAGAGCAAGGGAAGGGGTGACATTGTCCAAAAGAAGTATATTCTTTACCTGACTTATAATAGTAACACTCTGCCCCCAAATAAGCTAAGAAGTCCAGAAGCCCAACACCAGTGAGCAAGAACTAGAGAGCTATTTCCAGTGTAGGACTACTGCACGACTACGTTTTCTCACTGCTGGGCTGTGCCTGTGGCTAAGCAACCTCAATCCCAGGTAGATAAATCTTCATGACATTTTCATCTGTCCCTTTGTTTTACAAAGGAAGAAATGGAGTCTATCATTTGGGTAACTTGCCCAGTGTCACTCCATGAGCCGGTGTGGCAGAGTAACTAAGCTCTCTGCTCTCTTACCAGTCAAGGTGCACTTTATTAGAGACTTTAAATCTGGAATGAAGGCCTGACTTCCATATAGAACAAGATAATAGGGTTATCTGTTTCAATGGGAATTAACTAAATAAAGATCAGAGAAGTGTAATTCATGACAAGCATTGGTGGAATTTTTTTTAAGTGGAATCAGAAGCAGAGAAAAAGGGCCTTTCATTTCTACTGGGGCCCACTGTATACACCTGTGAAGAAGGTCCACAACTGTGACAAGAGGAATGTGTGTACACATACTCACACACGCCTGAACCAATACAGAGAACTGAAAACACCAGCTTACTGCAGCCCTTCCTTATACCTGATTTTTCCCAAGAGGCTTCACTGTGCTACTGGAGATGCTATGGTTGAAGGACTGTGCCAATGGGGAGCCATAGCCAGCTTTCCACTAGCCCTTCACCAGTCCCCAAGTTAATGAAGAGGGAGGGGGTCAAGCAATGTGATTACTGCTCACAGTGACAAGAACTCAGTATTTCTAGACACAAATATGTGTCTACCTAACATCTCAGCACTCACCAGGGGGCCTCCATGAACCAGCTCTCAGAGCCTTTCCTACTGTCTAGGTATTTCATCTTCCTGCCCTGAAAGTTTAAGATGTCTCTCCCTCATTCTGAATTTTATAATTTCTTGTTTTTCACATATGAAAGGTTTTACTCAATTATATAAAAAATATAGATCCTAGCTGGTAAATCATTTCCATCCGGTACTTTAAATTTTAGAGTCAAAGAGCTACATGATAATGACTACTCATTGCACAAAAACAATATAATAAATGACAGGAAACCATGATGCTCGTGAAATAAAGCGTTCCTTCAGGCAAGGTGTGAGCACATATGGTCTGTCCTCTTTTTTTTTTTTTTGGCCAGTACTAGGCCGTGAACTCAAGGCCTGAGCACTGTCCCTGGCTTCTTTATTGCTCAAGGCTAGCACTCTGCCACCTGAGCCACAGCGCCACTTCTGGCCATTTTCTGTATATGTGGTGCTGAGGAATCGAATCCAGGGCCTCATGTATAGGAGGCAAGCACTCTTGCCACTAGGCCATATTCCCAGCCCTGGTCTGTCCTCTTAAAGGAGAAACTATTTCAACAGCCCCACAAGCTCAAAGAAGAGCTGCCACTTTGCTGTGACCCAACCAAAATTACCTGGGGGCAATACAGGATTAGTACATGTTGGTGTGTTTTGTGAGGAAAAGGACAAGGGACAAACCTGTTTATAAGATGCTGTCTCTTCCCACCTGTTATATCAACCACTGTTTTCTGAATAGATCGCCCGTCTCATCACCTGGGCAGCACTCTTTGATCCCTGTTAAAATCCTACCCAAGCACTCCCTGAGCTCCTTGTGCAAGAATTGACTGCAGTATATATATATAAAATCTACACTAGAAAACATTACTCTGAAAGGAAAAGGACGAAGTTACAGATACACTTGGGAACTTGAGTAGATCTTGACATCTTTGAAAGCTAAGAAATAAAAGCCAGTCTCCAAAATTCATGTTCTCATTAATTTCTGATTTCATTTACATAGCATTCATGAAATGGTAAAATCACAGTGTTCAGTGGTATGGAGGATAGGAGCATAAAGGGAACAGTAGGAGGAGGGACCTTGTGATGATGCCCTAAGTCTGTATTCTAACTGCAGTGGTGACCACACAGGACATGACAATGGCACACAGTGCCAATGTTCACTTCCAGGGCCTGAATTTGTAGTACAGTATGTGAGAAAACTGAGCAAATGCATACTGGGACCATCTCTGTATTACTTTTACAACTTATTGTGAAGCAAAATGAAGTTGAAATGAAAAATTACTACACCAACCTAAATACACATACAAATGAGGAAAATATGACAAGATTGTCAATGGAACTGATGTTTCCAGAATTTGGTGAAATTTGTCACACAAGACATCATACAAGGATACTGAAAGATGGATACAGTATTTTTTTTCAGCTTCATATGTATAGTCTTTACATAATTTTAAGGTCAAGAGATGTACATGTATTGCTTAGTGGTAGAGTGCCTGCCTAGCATGCATGAAGCCCTGGGGTGGATTTTCCAGTACCACAAAAACTGAAAAGGCCAGAAGTGGCATTGCAGGCTCAAGCGGTAAAGCAGTGGCCAGGCCGAGTTCAAGCCCCACAACTGGCAAAAAAAAAAAAAAAAAAAAGGTAGACATGCAAAACACTCTTTTGTGGGCATACACATTGGCATTACCTGAAAAATTAGAAAACAGTCTTGTGTAAGAAGAGAATCTGTTTTTCACTAGCCATTGCTGTGCTTCCTGGGTTGTAGCTGAAGGCTGAATTTGCTATTAAAAAGAAAATGTACATAGATAAAACCATTCAAATGTTAAAAAAACAACCCAAATCACTGTGATATTATAAACAGCTCTATCTATATACTTATCTCTTTTAAACTTGGGTATTTTAAAATTTTTATATAACAAATTTTCTACGTATTTTATTTTTTTTAATGTTTATTTCTTTTTTGTGCTGGATCTGGGGCTTCTACTCAGGGCTTGAGCACTTGCCTCTGAGCTTTTTGAGCTTAAGGTTAGTGCTCTACCACTAATTCTTAAAGAAATAAATTGGAGGTAAGAGTTTCATGACCTTTCCTTCCTGGGCTGACTTTGAACTGCGATCATCGGGTCTCAGTTTCCTAAGTATTTAGGATTACAAGTGTGAGCTGCAAGTGCCTAGCCATGAAAAATATTTTCAAAAATCCTCCAAATTTGAAGTAAGCTACCCAAGAGTCAGACGTCGGTGGCTCATGCCTGTAATTCTAGCTACTAAGAAGGCTGAGAGCTGAGGATCACAGTTCAAAGACTAACCATGCAGACAAATAAAAAAGACTCATCTCCAGCCAGAAATGCAGGTATGGCTCAAGTGGCAGAGCACCAGCCAGCTTTGAATGAAAAATCTAAGGCAAGAATACGTGGCACTGAATTCAAGTCCCAGTATTGGGGTGAGTGTACACATACACACTTTCCCCTACCCAAGAAGAATATGAGTCTGATTACTCAGTGACCCATATAATTAATGATTCAAGCCCTTCTCAGAAACTTGAAAGTGCAGGCCCCTAAAAGCATCTGATAGTTTGAGGGAAAAGATACTTACTTCACTAGATGCCTGTGAAACTCCATCTCCCTGATGATTTGGGGAAGAAGAATTGCTGAAAAAAAAGGAAGCAGTTTTGTAATTAAAAAAAAAAATCACAACACTCAAAGGTAATAATCTAGATAACTTCAAAATAAGATAGCACTGTGGAAGACAGCTGCATAAGCTTGCAACAAAAATGCAACACACAGGTTAGAAGTCAATGTAATGATGATGGCAAGACAAGGATACATAGAAGATCATGTCTTATGTGCCTTTGTCTGTTCTAATGAAAAATTAAAGTTTTGCCAAAAGTCTCCTTCAATTCTTCACAAGGGTGGATGCCAATTAGTTAGGGAAAAAATCCACAAGAAATCAAATAAGATAAATAACTGCTGGACAATTTGAAGAAAATGAGTTACACAAAATAGTATAATCATTATAATCAAAACTATAAAACGGTATCTTCCTTGAATTAATACATCTATCTATGAACAAGCTGTCAGGCTCTCACCTGTCCTTCTTACTAGCACTTGGGAGGCTGAGAACAGAAGATGTGGCTCAGGGTAGCCAGGGCAGAAAAGTTACTGAGACTCTTTTTCAACATACAGCTGGGCACAGTATTCCATCCTTGTCATCCTAAATGACATAGGAGACTGAGCTTGGAAGTTCCAGGCAGCCTGGGCAAAAAAGTCTGTGACACTCCATCTGAGCCAAAGAAGCTAAGGATGATAGCGCATCTTTCTCATGCCAGCTACCAAATGGGAAACCATAAATAAGAGTAAAACTGAGGCCTGCTGGGAGCCAGTGGCTCCACACCTGTAATCCTAGCTACTCAGGAAGTCTCGGAGATCTGAGGATCACAGTCCCAAGCCAGCCTGGGCAGGGAACTCTAAGACTCTTATCTCCAATGAACTCAGAAAAAGTCAGAAGTGGCACTGTGTGGCTCAAGTGGTAGAGCACTAGCCTTGAGCAAAAAGAAGCTCAGGAACCGCCCCCAGGCCTGGCCCCCCCCCCCAAAAAAAATCATCTAGGCTCTTGCTCTGGTAGAAAGCAGATTTTATCAAAAAATAACCAACTTCAACAAGGGCTGGAGGAAGAGCTAGCCAAGAATGCCTACCAAGTGTAAGGCCCTGAGTACTGCTTCTCCCTTTAAAAAACGGGAAAAAGAAACCTGTATGGCCATCCTTGTTTCTAAGGTAAAAGGAAAATGGAAAACAACTCCATAGAACATATAGCACTTCCTGGATCCTAATTCCTTACTTTGATTGTGCTGATTGCTTGTGTTCTCCACTCAACAGCACTGAAGCTCCTTATGCACCTACACAGTGCTGGAAACCCAGCGAGTTCTAAGGGAATTATCTACTCAACTAGCCAGCACTTGAGTTTACATTTCACCTCTGAAGTCACAAGGATTGTCTAACATGATTCTGACTGGCTCTGAACCTCTTTCCATGGTAACAAGCTGTCTCTCAGTCCACGAGTGTTCTTATTAAAAAGCACAAGCATTTACATGAAACTGTGGCCACCTCCATGGCCACATTAGCATAACTAGAGTAGAAAATCACAACTTTTTCCTTTGCAGTCTTAGCATTTACAATTTTCTTCACCAATAAAACAAAAACAAAGGGCTGGGGATATAGCCTAGTGGCAAGAGTGCCTGCCTCGGATACACGAGGCCCTAGGTTCGGTTCCCCAGCACCACATATACAGAAAACGGCCAGAAGTGGCGCTGTGGCTCAAGTGGCGGAGTGCTAGCCTTGAGCAAAAAGGAAGCCAGGGACAGTGCTCAGGCCCTGAGTCCAAGGCCCAGGACTGGCCAAAAAAACAAAAACAAAAACAAAAACAAAAACAAAAAAACTTCCTTAAAACAAGGAGCTTGCCAAAGACCTGAGTAGCTCACGCCTATAATCTTAGCTACTCAGAAGATCTGAGGGTCATGGTTTAAAGCCAGCCTGTGCAGGAAAGTCTATGAGTCTCATTTATCTCCAATAAACTACCAAAAAGCCAGAAGTAGAGCTGTGTGGCTTAAGTGTTAGGGCACAAGCTTTGAGCAAAAAAAGCTCAAGGTTACAGCCCAGACTCAGAGTTCAAGCCCCAAGATCAGCACCATAAGCACAGAAACAAACCACAAAAACAAAAAAACCCAAGCCATTTATAAACTTGGAATCAGTTTTCCAACAGAAATAGAAGGGCAGAGCATCCACCCACCCCTGGCTCCTCAGATTCTGAAAACCATCTCCTGCTCCCATCCTGAGCTGCCTACACTCTCCTCTGTTTCCAAAGCCTGATAACAAAGTGAAACCCACCACTCCCATTTTGAAAGCCATAGGAAGACTGTGGAAACTGAGCAGGGGTGAGGCATCTTTTTGCTGCCAAGAACCATTTGGATGTTAGCAACACCATTGCAGGTCACACAAAATGACCAATACAGCCGTGGACATGAGATGAAAAGCACATGTGTCTGCCTTGTTATGTATGAAACAATTTTGTGAGGCTTTAATTTAAATAGGCATTCTCCACCCCTGCTTTAAAAGACTTAAGCAAGATAGTATATGTCTTGAGAAGGAAAAGAAATAGGACAAAAGATAACTACTTTGTTATGACAAAAGACCGAAGTTCTTTGTAATAAAATGTTAACATATTCAAGTCACAGTTCACTGTAAAGATACTGTTCTTCTCTGTGAAGTCCATTAACACTCTTCAGTATTTCAAAGACAGTACTATAAAACTGGGAGTAAGGGAAGAGGTGACATTGTCCCCCCAAAACATTGCCCTTTACCTGACTTAACTGTAAACCCCTCTGTAGACCACAATTTAGAAACTTTTAAAAATACCCTTTCTGAAAATGCTCTAGTTGTGGAAGTATGAAGCACAGAGGTGAGGTGCAAAAAGAGAAGTATCAGGTGAAAAAGACAGTGACTGTCCTGTGACATCAAAGTGCTGTGTATTTCATACCACTTTACTTCAGACACACACACACAAAGGTTAACCTGAGAGCTGGTGGCTCAGGACTTGTAATCCTAACTACTCAGGAGGCTGAGATCTGAAGATTGCTGTTGGAAGCTGGCTGGAGCAGAGAAGTCCAAGAGCCTTTATTTATTTTTTTAATCTGTTGTGGAGCTTGAACTCGGAGCTTGGGTGCTATCACTGAGTTCTTTTTGCTTAAGGCTAGCACTCTACCACAGCACCACGTCCAATTTTCTGGTAGTTAATTGGAGATAAAGAGTCTCAAGGTCTTTCCTGCCGGGGGGGCTGGCTTTGAACTGCGATCCTCAGATCTCAGCTTCTTGAGTAGCTACGATTACAGGCGTGAGCCACCAGCACCCATCTCCAAGTGACTCTTATCTCCAATTAACTAGCAAAAATTTTGCCAGAATTGAAGGTGTGGCTCAAGTGGTAGAATGCTAGCCCTGAGCAAAAAGCAAGAGCAAGAGGCCCCGAGTCCTAAGTTCAAGCCCCAGTACCAATACACACACTTTTTAAAAAAAAAAAGACTCTAAAACTCAGGGCATGACACAACTGGCAGAGTGCTTGCTAAGCAACAGGAAGGTCCTGAGTTCAATCTCCAGTTCTGCAAGGAGAAAAAAAAAAAAGAGAGAGGTCGCTAACAATGGGACAGAGAGAGTTGAAGGAGCCAGCACACTGGTGAGGCCCAGGCATGCGCACACACAGATACCTGTCTGGGATGCTGCACGTGCTCTGTTGTGAGGAGGTGAAAGTGGGCGCTGGGGAAGGGCTGTTATTCACATAGGCTGTGGGGGTATCAGGCCACGGAGAACACTAAGAATAGAAACAGAAAGAAATTAATGATATGCTTTTACATCTGTGGGAACAATATTCTTGCAATTCACTCTCTAATCTGACCAAATACAAGTTTACAAAATGCAAAACACCTCACAGATAAATTAAATTTACCCTGCTAGGTGTGTCTAGACATTAATGTTAGAGAAGACCTGAAGTAATAACTTTCTAAAACCATTTTAAATATAGACTTAAGTCTAACTGCTTTTACCTCCTTAACCTGTATCCTGTCAGCTCCCCAACAGGCAGGTCAGGAACAGCAGAGACAAGAAAAGTCTCACAAGCAACATGCAACAGCAGTTCATGGTGACCTGGACTGTGGCTGAGTCCTTCTTCCTGCTGCTTGTCCCCTCTTCTCCAAGAAGCAACCTCAACAGTACCCATGTGTTTCCTTGATAATTCTTAACATAAATAATAATTCCTAAGGAAATATGGGCTAGACCAATGTCAAAGTAGAACAGCAGTGCTGCTCTACCATGCCCTGTGGATAGAGTGAAACTAAGTTTTCAGCCTTAAGACAAAACTGTTGCTATAGCCACTAGAGCAAAGACACAAAGACACAATGAATAGGATCATTAGTAGAGGTGAGAAAGCCAAAAGTAAAGAGTGTGCTATGTGGAGAGTCACATTTCTCCTGACTATTCTCAAGAGTGACTAGTAAAAAGAAACTGACAGTAGAAACCAAGTCTCACTAACAAGGCTTGCAGCTCATACTTACACCCATCAAAAGTATGGATAGAAGAAAGAAAATAGAAAACAGAACAAACATTCTTTACAATAGTCTATCTGCTCAAAAATAGGAAAAACAATTGCAGACACTTTCTACTATTATCACCTTGCAAAATAGAATTCTAACTTGGCTGTTAAGCTCTGATAAGGTCATTCCACTGGCATATACAAATTTCAATATAAATGATAGCTTTCACAATAATGCCCATTCTTTTAAAATTTACAGCCTTGAGACATGTATGGCACCAGCACTTGATGGGCTGAGATTAAAAGATCCAAGTTCAAAGCCAGCCTGGACTATACAGAAAATTCCAGACAGTCCTATGGCCACACAGCAAGACACTCTCAAAAAACTAAAACTAGTCAGGGCACTGGTGGCTCACACCTGCAATTCTAGCTACTCAGGAGGCTGAGGCTACTCAGGAGGCTGAGATGTGAGGATCGCAGTTCGAAGCCAACCCAGGAAGGAAAGTCCATAAGACTCTTTACCTCCAATTAACTACTCAAAAGAAGCTGAAGTGGTGCTGTGGCTGAAGTGGTAGAATGCTAGCCTTGAGCAAAAGAAGCTCAGGGACAGCACCCAGGTCCTGAGTTCAAACTGGCAAAAAAAAAAAAAAAAAAAAAAAACCCTAAAATTAAACCAAATAAAACAGGATTTTTTTATTTATCTGTCAAAGAAATCACTACAGTTTATATTTTAAAGAATCCAAAATTCTGTGAGCTAATGTATCTAATAACTCATAGATGTCATACATGTATTATAACACCTACTACCTAGATTTTCCTCCTAGATAGACATCTTCCTTCCCCAATACAAATGATCACATCACAGAATAAAGTGAATATCTAAAGTAATGTAAAGCTATTATTATTAAATTTGTCTTCCCAAATTTGCCTTGGTAATTACTGTCAATTGTTTCAGAAAATGAAGCCACCAAAAACGTTCAAATTAGAATGGTCAAGTAAGGTACAGAACCCAATACTACTCATGCTCCGGATAGACCTAACTGCATCTAAATGCATATAGGGTAAGCCTCTACCACTGAGCTCCACTGCAGTCCAGATGTGTTGTTAGCAATAGTCCATGCACACTGCTTCTGTTCCTGAAGACAGTTGTAATGCATAAGAGCTATGGCAATACCATGTACCTGTACAGTTACAGCTTCAGTACCCCGTGAACGAGCATACTAAAGAATGATGACCCAACATGGGCTGCCGAACTTTGCAGCTTTGTTGTGAGCCAAAGATCAACAGGCACTGGTGCTACAACATAAACTCTAGCAGTCATTAAGAATTGTTGGATGGCCTCCAGCTAAGGGGCATCAGCTGAGCAGGCCTTTACACCATCATCTCCCCTTAGAATAGCAGGTGCCTTGGCAGTCCTCATTCCACTGTCTGTATTCAAGGTAATGGTCTCAACCCAGTACCTATGGCTGCTAGGCTCCCACATCTGTGAAACTCAAGAGGGTAGTTTCTAAGGCAGAGGTGACAGAAAGCTGTCGCCAATGGGAGAATGTTTTAGAAGATGCTCAAAATGGAAACATGAAACTAGACATGTGTCCTTTGGAAAAGGAAAAGTGCATGTGTGCAAGACCTGGAGCTTGCTAACAAAGTGCTGATCACCTAATCTCTGGTCCTCTGCTCACAGCCAGCATGGATCCTACAAGCCGTTTTCATGCTCTGTTCTCTTTTGTTGGGATGTTTCTCCTGTATCCTATGCCCATTCTTGCCCCCCACAGCAGCTGTCTTAGTATACTGGGTAATTCTTTGTTGATTAAATGTTGCTATAATCCCACATGGGCAGGCATGGGAGATGAACCTCAGGGAGGTGAGGATCACTGTTTCCTTCCTTCCTAATAAGCTGTGTGTTTGCTATTTACGCAAAGCGCAGTCAGTCATACCTTCTCCATCACCCACTCACCATTTAAGATCCATATTTAAGTTTTTCATCTGCTAACATAATCCTAAGTAGATGTTTAAATGCTTAAAAAAAATCAACAGATACACATAAAGGGCTTCTGTGGTACATCATCTGACAACAAATAGAAGCGACTATTCAGTGTGGGACCATTTCATTCAGAGCCTTTTAGATTTTAACAGTAGTGTGAATATCACTTGCACTGAAAGTCAATTTAACTGCTAAGTAAAGAAGTACACAATATGCTGTAGACTTTCTTGCAGGGGATTAAACTTACACTCTGCTTTTTTTTTTTTTGCCAGTCCTGGGCCTTGGACTCAGGGCCTGAGCACTGTCCCTGGCTTCTTCCCGCTCAAGGCTAGCACTCTGCCGCTTGAGCCACAGCACCGCTTCTGGCCGTTTTCTGTATATGTGGTGCTGGGGAATCGAACCTAGGGCCTCAGTGTATCCGAGGCAGGCACTCTTGCCACTAGGCCATATCCCCAGCCCTACACTCTGCTTTTTAAAGACAGGTTTCTGAGTTCTGAGTTCTAGCTACCTTTTGCAGCATCTTACTCAAACCAAACGCAGGCAGGGTAGCAAGAAAAACACTAGAAGATGTGAAATCCCAGGTCAGTAAACTGCTGATGTTTTGCATATTTTAGACTTGAGTTAAGAAGCATTAAAAATTTACCAACAACTTTCTCATCTTCAGATCAACAAATTTATGAATTCCAGAACCCATTTCTTTTAATTAGCTAAATTGTTTATAACAAGCAAGAAAAAAAAACCTGGATCACCTGAAATAAATTAAGAATGTTTGTGTGTTTTTAGGTGGGAAGTCAGAGGACAAAAACAAAATTGGAGGGGTAAATATTTGGGGGAAAGGAGTATCAGTGGTTTGACTTAACTCTTGACTTAAGACTTTTAGAAAAGGCCTAGTGTAAGACAGTGAACCAAGATGAGTACATTTCAGGTTTTCACATTAAAAAATACTTAAAACCACTACTCAATGCTTTCAATTAGAAATGAAATTTCTTGTGATTGTGTACTGGTGACAGTGACTTTCAAGGTCTATAGATAATCAGAGATACATATGTACAGGAGTGAAAATTCCATTTGGTTACCTTAGTAGAAATACTGTATCAATGAAGAAGACTCCTCTTATTAATACATGATAACAGCTATTAAAAATTGTTTATTAGTCTGTCTTCCTATGTACTACAGATATATAGCTGACCTTGTGTAACAAAATAATCCCTTTGTGGACTGTTAGATGAAGAAAAGCTGTATTTAATCTGACAAAGTTCATACTTGATCAAATCCCTCTGATGGGGGACCTGGGCGGGAGGGGGCGCTAAATGCCGCAGGTGCACCACTTTGGCCTGAAGCATTACATCACAAAGCAGTTGCAGAAAGAAAAATCTATGCAGTCACAGATGTTTTTCTATCAATGCTGCCAAAGAGGCTTTTAAAGCACAGACAGACAGACATTCTTATACTGCATGCAGGACAATGTAATATAGAGAATTGCACTTGTTATTGTCAAGCTTGCCATCATTTCGGTATCCACAAAATTTTCTTAGTAGGCACATACATGAAAAAGCAAACCTTTTTAAAATTGTATAAATATAACTTTAAATATATTTTAATAAAATATTTCCAACTAATTTCAATGCTTTGAAGGAGTTATGTGTGTGAGAGGAGGAGAGGGAGGGAGGGAGGGAGGGAGGGAGGGAGGGAGGGAGGGAGGGAGGGAGGGAGGGAGGGAGGGAGGGAGGGAGGGAAGGAAGGGGACAAGGGAACAAAGAGGAAACACAGAGTTCTGAGTGTCTTCTCTTTCCCTCTAGAACCACCCAATATGGTCAACATTGTTTTTGCTTTGACTTAAAGTGTTAGATTTAGGAAATTTTCCTCAGAGAGGAACAAACACAAAGCAGGAAGTCTATAAACAAAAACAGATTAAATCAAGACATGAACATCAAAAACAATTTGGCTTTACTTTTCCGTGGAAGCTGGTCCTATATCTAACACTGCACAAGGGTTCTTGCACAATGAAAAGAGAAGCAGAAGCCCTTACACTGCCTCGCTTTGCCAGAGAATCACCGTAGTCTGCTGGCAAAGTCCGCTTGCTGGACTTTTTCTGCTCATGTTCAACTGCATCTTCAATTATAGGCTCAAGCCTCATCTGGACAAACACCAAAGATTGGGATCAATGTCTTTTTATTATACAAAGAAAGATCTCTAATACCCTGTTTCATGTCTCTGCAGTCCAATTAAATAAACGTATGACCAACTGGATCCAAAGTTAAAGGAAATGCAAAACCCCAGCAGTGACAAAAATTGGACATTCTAAGCCCCGACTTAATCTCTTGCTAATGTCAGGGTTTTAAGGTCTTATTTCTGAGACCTGATTGGGATTTCAGCATCTTCATTCAAGATCCCACCCAGACCACTAATCCATAAAAAAAAAAACCCAATTTTTAAACAAAACATTTCCCCACAAAATTTTCAAAGAATATCATGTCACTCTACCACCCAGTACCCGCCCCTCCTTTTTGTTGTGAAACTCATCTGAGAGGTAATGCTAATATGTAATCCTCTGCTTCTCTTGCAAACCCCAATGCTAGATGTTTACCTCTGTGAGGATTGTGGTATCATAGGATGGCTGATACTTTTCTTTTTCATGAGCTGTTCTCTTTTCCATCTTTTCTCGGTCAGTTTTTTGTTTCCTATCTGCACCTTTAGGCTTAAAGACAAAGTAGATAATTTTATTTACCGGGCCATAAACAGTATCAAGTGAAATATTATTGACAGTCTGGTTTCTACCTCCTACCTTAAAAACTTTGATTTGGCAGCTAGCTGAGTGAAGGTGATCTGTGTATTCCCCATTTTCATTCTGCTTGAAAGTGTCGACCTGGATTCTAAAAGGCACTCCCTTTTCACCTCCGTGTTTCCGAGGAGTGAATTCTGTGCTGATACAGTGGACCTGTAAAATAATCAGCTGAAACAGACTCAAAGTACTTTCCTAGTACGGTCTCTCTTGGATGTCCTGCTGCCTATTATACACACATTCAAGATCCTTTTAAACAAACTCCAACTATCAACCAACTAATTTCATAAAGTTCTTAATATGTGTTCAATACACAACTTCCTAAAAATCCAACCATGAGTTTCTGGACTTACTAATGAGTTCTTCCTACATTGTCATGCCTCTCCTTTAACAAAGTACTTCAACCAGGAAAACAAGAGCCCAGCAGCTTCCTATGCACGGCACCTCCCTCCATCCTGAACAATATATACTCCTGTTGGGCTGAGGGTTGTGAACCCTGTCCATCTGTTTTCTCTACTGCTACTAAGCCTGTACCAGCCAGTCAGTCATCTTGCAGCACGCATTCTGCTGCTTCTGCACACATACCAGTTTGTAAAACTTTGTATGGAGAACTTCCAATAGCCCACAAAGCCTACTACTTGTTCTACCTGTACACACTTAAACTCTTCAGGGCAACCTTTAAAAGTCTATTCAGGATCTGCTCCCTCCCAAATATAATCATGGGATAACAGCCTCAAGCTACCATACAGTAAGTGGCAACACCACGGTCATTCCTAAATGCCACATATACCCTCTGTAAATAACTCACATGACATGAAAATCAATCTTACCATATAAATGCAAAACCTGGGATTATTGCCACAACTTACAAGTTATTATAACATAACTGGCTATCCCACATGACAAGCAACAATAAACGCTTTTCCTTTTCTATGTAGATTGCCTACAAAGTAGTTTAAATTTCACTACCTACAAGTTTATGCAAACTAAGTATTGGAATTAGTATTTTTTAAACACATATAACAATATGTTATATAACAGTATGTTACACTACAAACAAACAACAAAAAAACTGGGCACCAGTGGCTCATGCCTGCAATCCTAGCTACTCAGGAGGCTGAGATCTAAGAATCACAGTTTGAAACTAGTCTGGACAGGAAAGTCCATGAAACTCTTATCTCCAATTAACCACCAGAAAATCAGAAGCAGTGATGTGGCTCTAAGTGGTAGAGTGCTAATTTTGAGCAAAACAGCTCAGGGGCAGCACCCAGGCACAGAGTTCAAGCCCCATGACTGAATTTTAAAAAAAATCTCTGCTGGGTACCAGTGGCTCATACCTGTAATCCTTGCTACTCAGGAGCCTGAGATCTCAGAATCATAGTTCAAAGCCACCTGGCCAAGAAGGTCTGTGAGACTTTGATCTCCTATTAACTACCAAAAAAGCTGGATGTGAAGCTGTGGTTCAAATGGTAGAGTACTAGCCTTGATCAAAAAAGCTCAAGGAAAGCACTCTGGCTCTGAGGTTAAGCTCCAGGGGAGACTGCCCCCCCCCCAACCACAGACCCCTCTTAGACATTAGACAAAGTTGGTGTGATAAGTATGCTAACAATAAGAAAAACTACTATTAACTATTGAAGTCCAGGTGTTGGATACATAGAGAATTTATTGTGGAGGTTTGAAATTTTAGTATTAGCATGTTTAAAATAATGTTAGAAAGAATTTTAAAACCTCAAACTAGCCTTTTATATGGCAGCTTTCAAGAAAAATACATCGCATGACCCATTTTAATGATTTTGACTAAATTTGGCAAAAACAGATTTTGAACAATGTTTATACACTATCACAGAACTTTATGTGACTAACATGACAGAGTCAATGAAATCCATTTTTACTATATGTTTTTTTAAAGACAGAAAATACCTTAAAAATAAGGATTTATTCAAAAGTACCTCCATAAATCAAGAATTCTATCTATGACCTTTTAAATGATGGTCAGTGTACTCTAATAACATAAAAATCCAAACCTGAATGAAAGCAGACGTGCGTTTTGCAGGGTCCCACAGAAATTCAACTGCATTTAGCTGGCTTGGATTTGTCCTTGTGTCAATTATTCCCACAGACATTGGAATATCTGTATGTCGAAAAAGAAGTTAAATAAAAATGCATCCATTTTAAGAAACTTGCCTGGTGTGTTGGTTCATGCCTATAATCCCAATTACTTGTAGGCTGAGCCTCAGAAATGGTTTGAACCCAGGAGTTCAAGGCCAGCCTGGGCAGCATAACAGGACCTCAACTCAAAAGTACCCAAACAAACAAACAACCTTACAACTTATTGCATCATGTTCTAAGGAAATAACTACATTTACAGTCAACCTTGCTATTGATACTGAAATCCTCTACCATGGTATTTTATTTTATTAAGAATATAATGGGGGGCTGGGGATATAGCCTAGTGGCAAGAGTGCCTGCCTCGGATACACGAGGCCCTAGGTTCGATTCCCCAGCACCACATATACAGAAAACGGCCAGAAGCGGCGCTGTGGCTCAAGTGGCAGAGTGCTAGCCTTGAGCGGGAAGAAGCCAGGGACAGTGCTCAGGCCCTGAGTCCAAGGCCCAGGACTGGCCAAAAAAAAAAAAAAAAGAATATAATGGGGGGCTGGGGATTTGGCCTAGTGGCAAAGAGTGCTTGCCTCGTATACATGAAGCCCTGGGTTCAATTCCCCAGCACCACATATACAAAAAATGGCCAGAAGTGGCGCTGTGGCTCAAGTGGCAGAGTGCTAGCCTTGAGCAAAAAGAAGCCAGGGACAGTGCTCAGGCCCTGAGTCCAAGCCCCAGGACTGGCCAAAAAAAAAAAAAAAAAAAAAAAAAAAGAATATAATGGGGCTTAGAATGTGGCTGAGTTGTAGAGTACTTGCCTAGCATGCATGAAGCCCTGGGTTCAATTCCTCAGCACCACAAACAGAAAAAGCCACAAGTGGCACAAAGGCTCAAATGGTAGAATGCTAGCCTTGAGCAAAAAAAAGCCAGGGGGACTGGGGGTGGGGGGGGAGAGACGGACATACATAATGGATGATGTCAACTGAGGATCAGTTAGCTCCAAAAATAAATAAATAAGTATCAAAATTCCTTGTTCAGAATAAGTTGGCACCAAAAGCTACTTTACTTTTTGTTGTCTTTTTTTTTTTTTGGTACTGCTGATCGAACCCACAACATTGCATTTGCTAGGCAAGCACTGTGCCACTGAGCTACATCCCAGCCCTGCTACTTTACTTTTTAAGCATAAAACAACTGTCAAGGCAAAGGATCTACTAACACCAAAACTTTCCTCATGTAATTAATCATTTCCATATCTTTTGACTACCACGTGTACCTAAATCAAGAAGTCTGTCTCCTGGGCGATTCCACTTCCAACCTTCAAGCTGTTGATGCTCTGTATATTGCAGACGTCTATCATGGAATACAACCCTTATGATACTCTATGGAATAAATGGGAAAAATGAATATATTTGACCAATTCCATTCTTATTTCTCATGTGTTAATTAACAATAGATCAACATGCAAAAACACAATCTGCTCTACTCTAATTGTTCTATCTACCTGCTATTTTGCTCTTAGACACCTGGATTATGACACTTATTTGGTGCAAAGATTTATAACTCCAAAGTAAGAAGCAGAAATAAAGTACTTACTGACGAACAAATATTATAAAAGAACTTGGAATCGTAATTCAAAATTAAGGTACATGTGCATAAACAAAGTGAAGAAGAATTACATTGCTATAAAGAAAAGTGCCAGATGCACACAGAATTATGAAAGTTTATTATAAATAGAGATAGAGCTCTCCAGGCACAGTGGTAAAACTGTATTAATTTAAAATAATAATGAGGAATGTGATAGCAGATGCCTTTAATTCTAGCACTCAGGAGGCTTAGGCAGGAGGATCTGAAGTTCAACACCAACCTGAGCTACATAATCAGATACTACAACCACACAACAATAGTAGTTAATCACTCAAGTTTCTTTAAAAAGACAGTCATTCTATCAGCTAAATGGCAAAAAAAAAAAAAACCCAAACCCAAACCATATACCGCTCCATTCCCTCTAAAAGAAAATCTAAACAAAAAATTTATTCACAATTTTTAACTTGCAAGTGAATTATCTAAGTTGAGAGAAAGGAAAGAGAAAGAAATAGCTAAAGAAATACCTTTATTATTAGAAAAATAAAAGAAATAGGTAATTTTATCCTAACACTCAAATTTCTAAGGGAAGGCATTACTCTTCAGCCCCAGCTCCAGACACTTCATCCATGCCTCCTTTAGCTTCCACAAATTTGGGATACCAAGCACTGCCTTATTCCAGAAACAGGGTAACAAGTGGTCAAAAATCACACCAGATTTGCCTGTAATCCTTGCTACCTAGGAGACTAAGATCTGAGGATCCCAGTTCAAAGCCAGCCTGGGCAGGAAAGCCTCTGAGATTTTTTTTTTTGGGGGGGGAGGGGTTGTTGTAGGACTGTCCCTGAGCTCCTGAGTAACTAGTAACTAGCATTACAGGTGTGAGCCACCAGCACAGGTCTCTATGAGACTCTTATCACCAATTAACCGTGAGAAAACTGGAAGTAGGCTATGGCTCAGAGTGACAGAGTGCTAACCTTGAACACAAAGAACTCAGGAACAGTGCCCAGGCCCTGAGTTCAAGTCCCACAACTGACAAGAAAAAAAAAATCACACCAGATTTGAACTAATTTAATGTTTCTGACATATTTTTAAGTAACTTTCTGAGACTATTATGCACAAGGTAATTATAGTCTCATAAACTCTGCTAGTTTAAGGAAATTTGTTAGCAATACATAGATACCTTTTAGTTCCTCTGCTTTCCCCACGTTTTAAGTATTAGCCACAACACAGTGGGTATTTTGTATGACACCACTTGAAAGTAGCAATTTTCTTCTTCTTTTTTGAGGTAGTTAAAATAGAGGCCATGCCAGTGTTCAAGCCAGTATGGCCTGCCTAGAAACCCACCTCACAAGGTCTCCTGAGGTGTGCCACCAGTTGGGGCACCAATGCTTGTGATTCACATTTGTTAGCTCATTCACATTTCACTCTCTAGTTCTTGGTAGAATACAGAGCACAAAAGAAAGCACAAAAGAAAACATCATCACATTGATTCTTTTACGTTCAGCAACTACGCAACTATATCCACATATTAAAATGAAAATAGTAGAAATACACATAAATTTTCTAAGCCCTACTTCAAAAAGTAAATAGGAGATAAAAAGATGGACAAAACAACAAAAATACAAGATTATTAAAAACAAAAAAACAACATTCAAGGTGGAGTGCTAGTGATTCACACCTATAATCCTACTCAGGAGGCTGAAATCTAAGGATCACAGTTCAAAAGCCAGCTTGGTCAGTAAAGTCTGTGAGACTCTTACCTCTAATAAATGACCAAAAAAGCCAGAAGTGAAGCTGTGGCTCAACTGGCAAAGTTGATAAAAAAGCTCAGCGACAGCACCTAGGCTCTGAGTTCAAGCCCCAGGACTGGCAAAAGCAAACTAAACAACAAAAACAGCAACAAAATCCTCAGGAAGGGAGAAAATTGTTATCTCAAAGTTCTGACTAAAAGAAGACTGACTATACCTATAGAACTAGCAATACAGGGGGCACAAGCCAGCTTCAGCTATGTAGTAAGTCTAAGGCCAAGCTATAAAGTGATACCCTGTCTCAAAAAGAAGCCCAGGAACAAGAAGAGAAAGTACATCTTTAAATATACTCAGCACAATTAACAAGTTCCAAACAGCTGGAACCCGTGGCCTATATAATTTACCTAGCTACTCTGGAGGCTGAGACCTGAGAGCTAAGCTATGAAGCCAGCCTGGGAAAAGTCTAAGAGACTTTACTTTCAATTAACCAGCAAAATGTCAGACTAGAGGAATGGCTCAAGTGGTAGAGTGCCAGTTGTTAGAGAAAAAGGTGGAATGAGAGTTCAATGTCTTGAGTCCAAGCCCCCTGGTCTGTATAGGTACACACACATATAAACAAGTATACATGTGTACACACACACAGACACACACACACACACACACAGTATAGAAGGTTATTATAGTGTGTTTTAAGGTTGTTTTTAGATTCCTCTACCTGAAGGAGGACATGATTTCCAAAATTTCATCATATAGTCCTTGGTAGTAGCAGAGATCTGTTTTGAACCTATTTAGGTGGCAAAAATTTAGGTCAGGGTTTGTTTTTTTTCTCCCACTGCTAAATGAAAATGACAACTGCTTCAGAACTGACTTCTTTCAGTTCTTTGAGGAAACTGAATTTGGGTATTTGATATGCATATCTTAGTTTGGTCATATTCCTCTGCACACTAAATGATCATAACTAAATGAATTGAAATAAAAATATTAATAAACCCTAAAATCCAACACACATACACACACAAAACACAGGGTACAATAGAGGAAACAAAATTGGCAACTTGTTGACAACTCTTTAAAAGTTGGTAAGAGAATAAACGTATCATGACAGCTTGGGATAGATAGCTTTAGGACAGATAGCTTTATTTTTCATTTACTACTGAATATATATCACATGTACATGTGGTCCTTGCACCATTCTACTTCTGGGTATTCAAATTTTACCATAATAAAAGGTTAAAAACATTGTCAGACATTTTTGGATCTGGTTTTAAAGCTCTGTTGTAGAATCAGAAATTTCTTGCTCCCAGGAGTAAGAGGGGACATCCCACTAAAGGCCTCAACACAAGATTCATCAAGCCCTATTCAATATTATCACAGAATCCACAATTAAAACTATTCTTCCACCCAGTTACAGATACTTTAAAAAAAAAACATGTTATGGTAATCAAGTTTAACTTTCTCACACTTCCTCTGGGGGAAAAATATACTGCTGAGGTTGGGAGCATAACTCAATGGAAGAAAACTTGTCTAACATGTATGAGGTCTTAGGCTTGATGCCTAGCAATAAGAAGGGAGAAGAAAAACACGAGGAAAAAGAGGAGGAAGGAGAAAAGTATTGCCTAGTCTAATAACTAACTGTAGTACAACTGGCAGATTTATCCAAAAGTGACTCAAGAAGCAATCAGCCATCTAGAATCAGAGGATGGAGAGAATCCTCAATATTTCTAAACTGCCCAAACAATGGGATGGGAGAGCTGTTAGTTTGGCTACTAGATCAACCCATGAAGAGTTGTCAAGAGAGCCAAGCAGAATTCAATGAGAGCAGGACTTACTGTGAGCAATGCTGGTGAGCTTTTCCACCAGGTGTCTGCAACAAGTCAGAATGCCAAGAGGAAAAAAAAAAAAACGACAGCCTAACGCATCCTCTATGGAAATTACCAACCCCACTGATTGGGCACAGTTAAGACAGAACCAAAATGCAGATAATAACTATGTAAATGGACAAATAAGACTATCTCTGTTAGAAATTCATTGGAAAACCCAGAAGTCAGAAGAAGCCTGGGAACTCACTCTGAGCAGACAAGAAACCATCCAGTAGTAACAAGATCATTTGTGCTTCTCTCAAAGAGAAGAAAAATATCTAAGCTCAATCTCTTGTAGGACTGAAGTTTTCCTGCCTCTTAGAGTGAGAAGGGGCTTGAGATAACCCAAAGGTTCTCATCTTAAGACTTCCGAGTGCCAAGCAGCTGTGTCTCCCAGACAACATGCCAAATTCAGACTGCCATGATTACCAAGCAGTGTGAGCATCTATTCCCTCTACAAGACTGCATTTTCCTCTAAAATGACAGAGCCAATAGATAGAATCTCTCCATCCCGACAGCCCAGCAGTACCTGGGCCATGACATGCCATTCTATGGGAAGATGGAAAGATGAAAAGAACTCATGCTTGTTGGCCTCTGAAATTTTGCCTTTCCCCAAATAAACTTCCTTCCTCCTTGAACTTTGTCCTGTGATGTTATGTCAATGCATGACAGGAAAATAATAGAACCCGCTGGCCTAATAGTGGAGGGTCAGGGATGGTTCTAGACACATCCCAAAAGGCTAGCCAGACAATGGCTCTCCTATACCAGAGATGACTCATTCCCTTGTTCACCTGTTAGTATGGGCAACAGACTGCCAGTTGTAGTCAATGAAATTTTAGGAAGTGGCTCACGCCTGTAATCCTAGGTATTCAGGAGGATGAGATTTGAGGATTGTGGTTCGAAGGCAGCCTGAACAAGAAAGTCCATGAGACTGTTATCTCCAATTAACCATCCAAAATGTCAGAAGTGGAACTTTGGCTCAAGTGGTAGAGTGTTAACCTTGAGCAAAAAGCTCAGGTACAGTGCCCAGGTCCTGAGTTCAAGTCCTAGGACCAGCAAAAAGAAAAAAAAAGTGGAATAAAAGGGTTTTTTTTTTTGAAGTTTCATATTAATTTCATTTCCCCTCACATTATCTTTTACTTCTGAAAAGCAGTTTACAGATTTTGTTGTGATGAGTTTTGTGCCATCACTGCAACTAACTTGATAATGCTTTCTGGCTTCCAATGAAGCTGTAATCTCCACTTTACAGATGCAGAAACAAAAATTTGCTCAGAAAGTCAGAAATAATAGCCATAACTTTCTAAGGTGAAGTATAAATATTTTAAATAAGAACTCTTGCAGTGAAACTGATTTTATTAATCACTGCAGCATTTTTAAGGATTAAAATACTGTTCATACCTTTACCAACTTTCCACTGATCTCAGGCATATCTCCCATTTTCCGATTATCCAGCATCCGAATTTCATAAGACTGACCTGATATAAAGAAATTAAGTATCAAAAACAGTTCATGTGAAGGAAATTATTCTGTTCAACATAATTTGTTCTCAGACCATACAACCACTTGGTGTTAATTTAGCATAAAAACAACAGGAGGATAATGGTCCAGGGTAACCTTGGGCAAAAAGTGAGACTATCTCAAAAATAATAAGAGTAGCTAGGTGTCAGCTGCTCCTGATATAACCCGATCTACTCAGGAGACTGAGATTGGAGGATTGGGGTTCAAAGCCAAACTAAGCAAACAAATAGATGAGACTCTTATCTCCAATTAACCACTGAAAAGCTGAAAGTGAAGCTGTGGCTCAAGAGGTAAATTAGTGCCAGTAATGAATAAAAGAGCCTAGTGAGAGCAAGAGTCCCTAAACTTAAGCCCTAGTTAGTACTGGTGAAAAAGAAAAAAAAAAAGTAGGACATAAAAATGTGCACTAGGGATGGAGAATAAAATGTGGCTCAAGTGGTAGAGTGCCAGATGAGCAAGTTTGAGACCTTGGATTCAAATCTCAGTATCATTAAAAAAAAAAAAAAATGAGGTGTGTGGGGGGGAATTATAACACTTGTTATGCTTCAAATTCACAGCAGAAACTACATTCATCAGTAGTATCTACTGAAAGTACTAAAGACTTACACAGGTTTAAAATTTCTATTTGTTCCTTGCCCATAATTCTTGTAAATTACATGGTTCCTTGAAACACTGGTCTAAGTTCTAACTGAAATATAAAGAAGGTGCAAAGTTAACACAAACAGTAACATTCTGCAAGATATGAATCCTACCTTTAGTTTTCCCTTTTGAATTTACCTCCCATACTTTTTTCCTCCCCTTTTGGCTTAGAAACAGAAATATAGTGACAGATTTAAACAATGCAACTGCTCTGAGTTCATGTTCACAGCCTTTGCACATACAGACTGTAAATCTCGCTTCTTCACATGGACTACAGAGCTACACAGAGTTTAGGAAGTGACAGCATACTCTTGGCTAAGTTCAAAAAGCCTTAAGAAACTATTTCTAAGACCCTAACTTTAACCTAGTAACAGCCACCGAAAACAGAAGGAATTACACTATGGAATATAATGAAACATTAAAATTTTAATTTTTTCAATCTACAGTTTATTGACACTGAACAGAAATTCTAAGTCAAGACGCGCAATTTTTAGGACCTACAACCTGTTTGTACATTAACTAATACTGGCTAATTAATATTCTTTTTTTTTTTTTTGGCCAGTCCTGGGGCTTGGACTCTGGGCCTGAGCACTGTCCCTGGCTTCTTTTTGCTCAAGGCTAGCACTCTGCCACTTGAGCCACAGCGCCACTTCTGGCCATTTTCTGCATATGTGGTGCTGGGGAATCGAACCCAGGGCCTCATGTACATGAGGCAGGCACTCTTGCCACTAGGCCATATCCTCAGCCCATGGCTAATTAATATTCTTAGCAGAGTATTCTCCAAGTAGAAATTGGCTTCCAAATGAACAGACATTTAAAAAAAACAAGAGCAAGGCGATGATGGTCCAGTAGCAGCAATGAGCCAGTCCACACTGTGCGAGGAGATTAATTCCCACTCACATCACTGAGTGAGCAAGGGTCAAAGACTGAGACCCCCAATTGTAAGATCAGAGACAACCTATTCCAGCCAGAAACTTGCTCAAAGGGAAGCCATTACTCCGGATTGGGACTACAATGTTGACTCTAATTTTTGCAAATAACTACATAAACATAAATAGGTCATTACAAATACAGTTTCTAACTTCTGTACCTCTATGGTTCAAAATAATACAAGAAAGTAACGCTAATACAGCAAGAAATCTTGTTTCAACTTCTACTTGACAAAGATTGAATATTTAAGTTTTTTCTTTATAGCATTCCACAATGGGAGATAGTCTTCATTAATTGCTGCCCGAGAGGAAAAGATGAACAGTAAGCCTAAGGAGAGGCTACTAGAAAAGATCAAGTTATAGCGAAGAACAACATTCAGCCCTGACCTACCTGCCACCTCTCCTTAGACGGTGTCCACCTTTCAAAAGGTGGCGATGGAGGGATGAGGATTTAGTCCAGTAGCAGAGCACTTGCCCTACATGTGCAAAGCCTGGATTTGATTCTGGCACCACATAAAAATAACAAAAAATAAAACGAAAAGGTGATAGTAAGGGAAAGTTTACCTAAATGATATTCAAAGTAATTAAAAAAGAAAAAGAAAAAAAAAAAGGAAGCCAGAGGCCTATGACTCACATCTGTAATCCTAGCTACTCAGGGGGCTGAGATCTGAGGATCACAATTTGAACCCAGTCAAAATTCTTCAAGCTTCTTTTTTTTTTTTTTTAAGAAGTTATATGTTTATTCTTTTGTCCATTCTTTTTTTTTTTTTTTTTGGCCAGTCCTGGGCCTGAGCACTGTCCTAGCACTCTGCCACTTGAGCCACAGCGCCCCTTCTGGCCGTTTTCTACATATGTAGTGCTGGGGAATTGAACCCAGGGCTTCATGCATACAAGGCAAGCACTCTTGCCACTAGGCCATATCCCTAGCCCTTCTTCAAGCTTCTTATCTCTAATTAACTACTGAGAAGGCCAGATGTGAGAAGCTTTGGTTCAAGTGGTAGAGTGCTAGCACAATAGTTCAGGGACAGCACCATGCCTGAGTTTAAGCTCCAGGACTGGCAATAAAAAATAAAAAAATAAATTGAAGTATGGTGCCCAAACCAGCAGCAGTATCATTTGGAAACTTATGAGAAATACAAATTGTCAGGCCCTGTCTCAGACCTGCTGAAGTAAAAAACTAAGAGGCACAGCCTTCCAAGTGGTTCTGATACTTGCTAAATGTTGAAAAACCCCTGCTCTACCAAATACAGTCAGCTAATACCTTTTCCTATATAAAGAATTCAGGACATTTTCCTGGAAACAACTTCATACCAAAAGGCTCTTAGTGGGACTGTGGGTATAAACTCAATGGTAGAATACTTGCCTAGCATATATATAAGCCCTGGGTTCAGTCTATAGCACACACACACACACACACACACACACACACACACACAGCACTTACAGGTCTTAGTCAAATGGTAAGAATTAATCATTTTCTTTCAGTAGATGAACAGATGCTATAGGATGTATTAGGAAAAAATGCTCCCCTAGACAGCCAAACTAAAGATGAAAACAGCCTGTACTAAAAGGGTTGATATTAGGGTCAGGCATGATAGCTCACAGATGTAACTCCAGCTACTCCAGAAGTAAAGATTGGGAATATCCAAGTTCAGAAGCCAGCCAGGGCATAAAATGAGTCGAGACACCCATCTCAACATATATGGCTGGGCATAGTAACACTCCTACTACTCTAGTTACTAAGAAACAAAGGTAGAAGGATCTGGGTCATCCCTGGGCAACAATAAGTAACCCTATCTGAAAAATATCTAAAGCAAAAAAAAAAAAAAAAAAGTTTCAGAGTATGGCTCAAAGAGCACAGTGCTCATCCTTTCAAACCCTAGTACTGCCCAAACCAGCACATATAATTCCTTATACAGTATCATTTTCTACAAGTTTCATACAATATTATATTACAAGTAACTCAGCTACAAAAATCCTTGTCAGCTCCAATAATTTCATTTTTTGTATTAAAATTAATAACTAAGTTTATCTAAAGCTGTTTAAATAGTGCTGATTCCTTTGGGAGTAACCAAAATTCATTAAGCAGTCACCTGTTTTGATAAGACTGCAAATCTTTTACAATCTAGGATATATCTGGCTCCATTACTATAAATACGATCCGTGAATATATTTATGTTCAAATGTACTCTGCAAAGAATATATATATTCAAACATATATATACAAGTATATATACACACACAGGATCAGGATTAGGTGACTATGTAAGAGCAAGTTTTGGCGAGACAAGGTGGCTTCTGTTGTTATGCCATATGTTGTATGTAACTCAGGAGGCTGAGGCAGGAGAATCAACAGTTCAAAACCAGCCTAGGAAGCCAGGTGCTGGTGGCTCATGCCTATAATCCTAGCTACTCAAGAGGCTGAGATCTGAGGATTGAGGTACAAAGCCAGCCTGGATAGAAAAGTCCCATGAGACACTTATCTCCAATTAACCACTCAAAAACTAGAAGTGAAGTTGTGGCTCAAAGTGGTAGGGCACCAGCCTTGAGCCCAGGGCCTGAGTTCAAGCCCCACAACCAACAAACGAACAAATAAACAAAACAAAACCCCAAACTAAAATAAAAACCCACCTTATAGTGTTCATGGCTAACTTGGATTATATAATGAGACCTTGGATAATACATGGACACCCTGAGGAAGAGATGGAAGAGAGAAGAGCAAAAAAACAAAGAAAGAAAAAGTAATTTTGACTGGCCCCTCATAACTTAGTCAGCTATTCCCCCTTGAGAAGAAATATTTCCTTTTTTGTCTTTAGAAATAAAGTTACAAAGCCGGGTGCTGGTCAGGAGGCTGAGATCTGAGGATCACAGTTTGAGGCCAGCATGGGCAGAAAAGCCCTATGAGACTTTTATCTCCAACAAACCACTCAAAAACTGGAAGTGGCACACTGTGGCTCAAATGGTAAAGCATTAGTCTTGAGCACAAAGAGGCTTAGTTCAATCAAGCCCCACAATGGACAAAAAAAAAAATTCAAGTTGTAATTCACATGAGACTTAGCTCAGTGGTGGAATGCTTGCCTAGCTTGAGTGAAGCCTTCCCTGGGTTCCACTATCATCCATCCTCGAATTTATCTATAAATCTATCTTTGCTCTTACATTGTTTCTTTTGAGATTTTTAAGTCTAAAACCAATTAGCAAATACATTTCTCAAGATTCTCTGAAATATGAAATTTAAAACCACAAAAAACTGAATCCTAAGCAACTATCAAGTGCTAAAAAACAACAACAGAAAACAGTGAAGTCTTATCACAGGTGCTACAGAAAGAGCTACCAGAAGATAGATTTCTATGATTCTAAATAAATATGTGAAAAGTTATTCTTCTACATTTCAGAATACTAATCCCAAATAGTCCAAAATCTATTGCCTTTTCCAAACCTCAAGGAATTTACGATACTGTTTAATGAAAAAATATATCACAATACATTTTTTAAGAGCTATATAGTATCACTTGGGCCATGCCCACAGCCCTTTCGTTTATATTTTGTTTTTGTTAGGGGTCTGAGCTGGCCGCTGATTATTCTTTTACCTCTGCTTCCACAATAGTAGATGGGATTACAGGCATGCACGTGCCACATTGCCTGTCTCACAAGATACTTCCCATGTCCCTTAGGTCTAGGGTTTTAACTGAGGGCCTTATGCTCTACCACTGGAGCCATGCCTCCAGCCTACCATACACTCTTATGTAAACACATGCATAAATTCAATTTTGTAGAAAGAAAATATACATACAATGAAATATACTGAATGTACTGTTAGCTGAAGTCTTTCAAATAATCTCCAACTTTTCTATAATTAAGCATGTCCTTTTTTTAACAATGCCTATTTTTTTGTAAAACAAAAAAACCTCAACATGCTTTCAAAGTACATATCCAACAAATCAATAAGTAAGATAAAGTACTTTTTGTTTTACAGTTGCAAAAGCTTATATAAGGGCTGGGGATATAGCCTAGTGGCAAGAGTGCCTGCCTCGGATACCCGAGGCCCTAGGTTCGATTCCCCAGCACCACATATACAGAAAACGGCCAGAAGCGGCGCTGTGGCTCATGTGGCAGAGTGCTAGCCTTGAGCGGGAAGAAGCCAGGGACAGTGCTCAGGCCCTGAGTCCAAGGCCCAGGACTGGCCAAAAAAAAAAAAAAAAAGCTTATATAAACAACCTTAAAGCAAAGGGGAGGCATTGTCTAAAAATGTATGCATTACCTGAATTGTGAAATGGTAATCTCTCTGCATAACATCTTAATAGTAACAATAAAATTATATTTTAAAACACCTTGTACTTGGGTTGGGAATGTGGCTTAGTGATAGAATGATTGGCTAGCATTCATGAAGCCCTGGGTTTGATTCTTCAGTACCATATAAACAGAAAAAGTCAGAAGTGGCACTGTGGCTCAGGTAGTAGAGCACTAGCCTTGAACAAAAGCAGCTCAGGGACAATGCTCAAGTCCCAGGACTTGCAAAAACAAAAACAAAAACTTTACACTTCTTAAAGGTAAACTCTAGATATGAATAAACTTTTACATAATTTATTAAACCAGACTCCATTCGGATGAAGTTTAAATCTATTTTCAGCACAAACTTGTCTCAAGTCCAAGACCCAGGTGGCTAGCTGGACTTCTGATTCATTCTCAAGTTCCACATTGAAACCACTGTCCCTAAAAATAACTGACATCCTTTCCTACGTGCTCCTCCTTTGATGAAGGCTGAAAAACCCTAGAATACTGTCAAGATCCTGCTTATTGTAAATTCATTTCCACAAACTATTACTATATTGGCACACAGAATTCTTGAAATTTTCATTACCAACAACCTATGCTACAATGCCAGAACCTATACTTCAGATTTTTACAAGTTATCACTTGTCAATATGTGAAATGGCCATACTAACCTTGGTTCAAGTAAGTGAGTGTCTCATCATGCAGTTTCACTGCAGGTGACGTTGCAGCACACATCACATACTGAAAGGGAGGGTGCTTAGTTTCACCATCCAAAGGAAGGCTGGAATCTTCCTGCTTGAAAATGGGCAATGCCAAAACATCACTGGAAAACAAAAGCACCAAAATTGTTCTTATTTTGGCTTTATTTATTTCTGAAAGCAATTTAGGGGATCTTATTTTCTGTTTCCCTACTTCTGGGACTTTATATATAGATCAGAAATGATACAGAGAATAAAGAAACCGTTAATACTAATCTAATTCACCTTAAAAACAATTCTCTAATGGAAACAATTCTCTAATGGAAGACATGATAAAGGAAGATAAAAATCAAGAGAGTAACCGAGGGTGTAGTTGAGTAGCAGAGGACTTGCCTAACATGAATGATTCTTAGCCACCACTAAAATGGTATTTTTCTTTCAAAAACAGTAAAATACGTTTTATGGCTTCCTTTTAAATTTTTAAATTTTTTAAGGTAGCCAAGCTTGGATAGCTGTTTTCAAATGCAGGATCTATCTTTGCTGCCAAAGGTAGGTCACGCTGGCACTATGGAATTACAAAGAAGCATTTGATTAAAATGGCACTTTGTAAAAAGTTCCCTGCTAGGCCTGGCTACTGCTCAAAACACAAAAGGTTCATGACTAGTCTAAAACAATGCCTTGTTCTGCAAAGCAAACATTAGCAGGAGAACCAGCTGCTATTTTTGTAACAGGGATAACTTGTGGAGTTGGGAAGGGGACTCAGACACTTTCTGCAACTTGATATTCTGTAAGTCTGGTCATTAAACGCACATGAATATATTTGGCTTGCTTTTGTTAGTAGTGCTTCACTGAGAGATAATGAAAATAATATAAAAGGCATCCTTTGTCTGAATTTTTGTTTTGTGCCAGTACTAAAGACTGAACTTGTGGCATTACACTTAGCTCACAGCTAGTGCACTACCACTCCTGTCTCCCAATTCCAGCTTTTTGCTAGTTAATTGGAGACAAGAATCTCTTGCAGTGGACTGGGAATATGGCCTAGTGGCAAGAGTGCTCGCCTCATATACATGAAGCCCTGGGTTCGATTCCAGAAGTGCCAGAAGTGGCACTGTGGCTCAAGTGGTAGAGTGCTAGCCTTGAGCAAAAAGAAGCCAGGGACAGCGCTCAGACCCTGAGTTCAAGGCCCAGGATTGGCCAAAAAAAAAAAAAAAAGAGTTTGGACAGTGGAGGGGGTAACAAGCTTGACAAGAAATGAACTCACTATTTTATGTATGTAACTGTAACCCCTCTGTACATCATCTTGACAATAAAATTTAAAAAAAAAAACTCTTGCAGATCTGTCTACCTGAGCTAGCTTCAAACCTCAATTTTATTAGCTCTCAGCCTATTGAGTAGCTAGGATTATAGGAGTGAGCCACTGTATCCTGGTGTTTGTTTTTGGAGGCAAGATCTTACAATGAAGCCCAGCTGACCTCAAATGCACAAACTCTCCTGCATCTGTGGTTTTAAATGCATTCATAGGTGTACATATCTGTACAATCATTATTACCATCTAACTCTAGAATATTTTCTAACTTCAAAAAAAAATCCCACTCTTGGGCTGGGGATATGGCCTAGTGGCAAGAGTGCTTGCCTCATATACATGAGGCCCTGGGTTCAATTCCCCAGCACCACATATACAGAAAACGGCCAGAAGTGGCGCTGTGGCTCAAGTGGCAGAGTGCTAGCCTTGAGCAAAAAGAAGCCAGGGACAGTGCTCAGGCCCTGAGCCCAAGCCCCAGGACTGGCCAAATAAATAAATAAATAAGTCCCACTCTTAAGGATTCCAATTTCTCAGTCTTGAGTCCTAAATATCAGTATCTTCCAAGAGCTTGGAAATATTACTTCCTGTCCATTTATCAAATGCCATTCAGTATTAGGAAACTTGAGCCAAAGTCTAGTCTTTTAGTCATGTGAGCTTCTTCTGTTACATGGGTAAATAAGTGGACCACCTTACTATATACTGCATAACTGAAGGGTTCACTGGGATTGAAGCTTTATTTATTTATTTATGGCTAGAAACTAGAATTTACAGAAAAGTACTTAACCCAATGAGTGTTACTTGTTAATTTTACAAAATAGATATATTTCAACATTTGAGATTTTTGAAGGCAACCTTTTTTTGAGGTTCCTCCCCACGCATCACCCCCAGTACTGGAGCTTGAACCCAGGGCCTGAGAACTGTCCTTTAGAAGTTTTTACTCAATGGGTGGTCTACCACTTGAGCCACACATCCATTTCTAGTGTTTTGGTGGTTTCTTGGAGATAGGAGTCGCATGGTCTTTCCTGCCCAGACTGGCTTTGAATGATGATCCTTATATCTCAGCCTCTTGAGTAGCTATTATGAGTATAAGCCACCAGCACCCAGATTCCAATGAGTTCTTATTAAGAGTTTAAGATTTTTATACCAGCACCCAGATTCCAATGAGTTCTTATTAAGAGTTTAAGATTTTTATTCATGGGTCTTCTTCATTACAAGATGATCTCATGGACAACAACATAGAATCTGCTAGGTGAAGATCATAATTCATAGGTAATCTTGCTCAGTTTTTACACACATTTGCTCACAAAAAGTAAAATTAAAAGCTGAGTGCCCATGGCTCATGCCTATCCTAGTGCCTCAGGAGGCGGAGATCTGACAATCATGGTTTGAAGCCAGCCTTGGGCAGCAAAGTCCGTGAGAAACTCATTTCCAATTAAGAACCAAAAAAGCTAGGTGGCAGTAGCTCACGCCTGTAATCCTAGCTATTCAAAAGAGGCTGAAATCTGAGAATCGGAATTCGAAGCCAGCCCAGGCAGAAAAGACCCAGTGAGACTCTTCTCTCCTATTAAACACTCAAAAACTGGAAGTGGTGCTGTGGCTCAAGTGGTAGAGCACTAGTTTTGAGCACAAAGACTCTGAGGCACAGCCCAGGTCCTGAGTGCAAGCCTCACAAATGACAAACAACAAAACCAGAAATGGAAGTGGTAAAATTTAGCCTTGAGCACAGCACCTAGACCATGAGTTTAAATCCCAGGACTGGCACATTGAAATACATGCACATGCAGACAGACAGACAGACACAGATAGACAGATAGACACACACACACACACACACACACACGAAAATTCATTCAAGTCTTTTGTCTGACTCTGTGACTGCAATCCCTCTGTACATCACCTTTACAATAACAAAACAAAAATTTTACCAAAAAAATGTTATTTAGGGGATATGAATGTGGCCTAGGTCAATCCTCAGGACTGAATAAAAAATTATTTAGCAATGTAGACTACCAGGGATGCAACTGGGCCAATATTCCTAATGTTTGATGCAGTGTGTCGTATTTTTTAAAAAATCTCATTTCCCTATGATTACAGCATGTGGGAGGCTGAGGCAAGCCTGAGTTACATAAAACAAAAGCAAAAACAAACAAAAACCCTCCCAGACACAATAATGGTCACCTATTCCCACCATCCCAGCAACTCTGCCTACTCTGGACATTTAATGCAAACAGAATCATACAATTATATAGTCTCTTGTCATGAGCTTTTTTCATTTAACATGTTTTCAAAGTCCATTTATATTATAGCATATATCAGAATATCACTATTTTTTATACCTTCATTCCATTGCATGGACAAACCATGTTCTGTATCTGTTCAGGTGATGAACCTCTGTTGCTTCTTTTCAGCTATTATGAAACGCTATAAACATACATTCATATGTTTTTGTGTAGACATGATTTCAATTCTCTTGGGTACATACCTAGGAGAATTATTGGACCATGTGAGCAAACTGGTTTCCAAAGCAACTGTACTTTTTTTGCATTCCCATCATTAATTTATGAAGGGTGATTATTAATTCCCAATACTTGTATACTGGGAATTCCTATGTTGATTCTTCAACAAAAAGTAAAATAATACCAATAACCAAAACCAGTAGCAGTAGCCTATCTAATTTTTATTTTCACTCCTACTTTGGGAGCAGATATAAAACTTTTCAGAAGACTTCAAATTGTACAGTACTTTTTTAACCAGAGCAGCTCTTAAACACTGTAATAGCCAAAACTGCTTCAGAGCAGATAAAACATAGTATAGCATATTCTTATGTCACGGGTTTGTATACAGGTAAAGCACACTCAGTGGCAAAGAATGAGTCGAGTGCTATTGCTGAAAAATGGGGAAAAGCTTTTAAGATACCAATGCTTGGAATATGGCCTAGTGGTAGAGTGTTTGCTTTGCATACATGAAGCTCCTGGGTTCAATTCCTCAGCACCATATATAAAGAAAAGGCCGGAAGTGGTACTATGGCTCAAGTGGTAGAGTACTAGCCTTGAGCAAAAAGAAGCCAGGGATAGTTATGCTCAGGCCCCAGGGAGGGAGGGAGGGAGGGAGGGAGGGAGGGAGGGAGGGAGGGAGGGAGGGAGGGAGGGAGGGAGGAAGGAAGGAAGGAAGGAAGGAAGGAAGGAAGGAAGGAAGGAAGGAAGGAAGGAAGGAAGGAAGGCAGGCAGGCAGGCAGGCAAGCAGGCAAGCAGGCTATGTAAGGATGGCTATTTATAAATAAGCTGTCACAAAAGAAAATCAAATTGTGTATGTTTCACATCCTAGAAGGCAACCATCTTTTACTCACTTGGTGATATCTGTGATGAGCCACAAAGAAAACACTATGCTCATGGGTAGATGCTGAATGATTCTTGAATAAACTTCACATACAAACATATAAAGACAATTTGCAATTTAAAAAATTTGCTATTAAAATTCCAATTAACTTTTTGTTTAAGTCATTCCTGGGGCTTGAACCCAGGTCCTAGATACTGGCCCTGAGTTTTTTTTTTTGCTCAAAGCCAGCACTCTACTACTTTGAACCACAGCTCACTTCCAGCGTTTTGGTGCTTAAATGGAGCTAAGAATCTTACAACTTTCCTACTGTGTCTGCTTTTAAAAACAATTCTGTCTCCTGAGTGGCTCCAATTAACAGGCATGTGCCACTTGGGCCTGGCAACTTTTTGTTTAGTTTTGAGACAAGACTTCACTATGTAGCCGAAGATGGCCTCAATCTTGCTCTATCTAGTCCAGTCTCAGCCCACTTAATGCTTAAGACTACAAATGTGAGCCATCCTTTTTGGCCTAATTAATTTTTTCACTTAGTTAAAAAACAAGATGTAGACTAGAGTATATAGAGTACTTGCTTAGTATGCACAAGGCCTTTGGTTTAAACCCCAGTTCTAAAAAGAAAAGAATATGTTGGGAGGGAGCAGGGCAAGGTAGTGAACCGAAAACAAAGTCACTTATCCAGTGAGCAAAAACAACTCATCAACTCAAAACTCAGAGCCAGACTCACAAGGAGCCACACAGAAATGATCAAGAAGGAAGAAATTTCTGGGTGCTGGTGGCTTACACCTATAATTTTAGAAGCTCAGAAGGCTGAGATCTGATGAAAGTAGCTCAAAGCCAGCTCATGCAGGAAAGTCCCTGAGACTATTATCTCCAACTAAGCACCAGAAAGCCGGAGTGAAGCTGTAGCACAAGTGGTAGAGCACTAGCCTTGAGCAAAAAAGCTCAAGGATAACACCCAGGCCATGAATTCAAGCCCTAACACTGGCACCAAAAAGAGAGAGAAAGAGACAGACAAATTTCAGTAGGAAAAGCAATGCCCTACATGTGGGTGCCTTTACTAGCCAGAGACAATGATCAAATAAATCAGATAAACACAGCAAGGGAGGGAGACACTAGGACACATGAGCAAATGAAATTCACCATACTGGAACACCTCTCCTTGAGCCCATAGAACAAGAGGTCTTCATGGTGGGTGGTGATTGGGACATTGTCCCATGGACAGGTTGGGAAAGGCTGGCTATCAGACACAGGATAAAGAAACCCTAATTCAAGCCTGAGAGCAGAGAGACCTACAAAGTCTTGCCTGTAGGTCCCACTGCAGAAAGTGCTAGGAGACCCCAGAAATCTGGGTAGAGGCATGCACGGTCACCCCACAGCAGCCTAACAGTATTGCTGACAAAAAGAACTGGTGAAAGGCAGCTACGGTCTCAGAGTCCAGTTTAACACTGTGAAGTACAGATTGAAAAAGAACCCTGGCTTTGGGAATTCCCACAGAAACTGCAAGCAAAGACCTGAGAGCAGTGAATTCCCAGTTTTGCCAGAACTGGATCTTGGAAAACCAGAGCGCACAACGACAGGAGTCACAATAGCTGGGATATGAATCCACAGGGACTGAGGACCCCTTCTGTAAAGTCAAATGAAAGCCACAGACAGTTGCAGCATGTAGCTTAATCTCCAAGTCCCTTCTTCCACTGTGGGGACCTGCAGGGTACAAAAACCCAAGTTTATTTCACATTTTCTGTACCTAAGATTATCAGTCTTTGATCCTGTATTACCTCAACTGTATTAAATGTTGTACTTGTTTAACTCTGCGTTTTCCCAGCTGTAAATCAGAAAAAGGCAATTTACCTTTCACTCTCACCAATTAATGCTCTTAATTCTCACCCCTTTTCCTTTTATCCTTTTTTCTTCACTTTTTCCTTTTTTTTTTTTTTTTTTTCTTTTTCTGGCCAGTCCTGGGCCTTGGACTCAGGGCTTGAGCACTGTCCCTGGCTTCTTTTTGCTCAAGGCTAGCACTCTGCCACCTGAGCCACAGCGCCACTTCTGGCCGTTTTCTATATATGTGGTGCTGGGGAATTGAACCCAGGGCTTCATGTATACAGGGCAAGCACTCTTGCCACTAGGCCATATTCCCAGCCCCCACTTTTTCCTTTTTAAACTGAAAACATTTTATCTGAGCCATTGTTCCTACCAGTTAATCCCCTTTCAAATTATATTTTCACCACCTCTTCATAACTGCCCTCCTCAAACGTACCTTCTACACACATACTAGTAAAATTTCTCTTACCCACTTACCTCTCACAATGTCCCTTTGCTACCTAATCTTCTTCCTCAATACACAAGTATTTCCTAGTAACTAGACTACTCATAGTTTTGTGCAGTTTGCTTCATTTTCCATCTTCTGCTTCCTGCCCTGAACCCCTCATTGGTCAGTTTGCCAGTCTGTCATTCTTCAAATTGGCTGTTCCTTCTCTTTTTTTCCTTTTCATTCCCTCCTCCTAGAATCAGTGGTGACTGACCCACACTCACCGGAATGGTACTTAAAAGTCTTTTCTCCCAATCTCACCTTCATAGAACCCCAACCCAATACAACATTAGATCCTATTTTCCTTCACTTGAGCTCCTCACTTTACCTTCCCATTAACCTCTCCTATAAACCTAACTCCTATCCTTTCCCTCCCTAGATAACAAAATACTTAGAATTATTCTAACAGGACTGCCCCTCAATCTTTGAACTACTCCTATTCTGGTAAAGGAAGACCTCTTAGAGAGCAGACATATCTAAATTCAACTGAAAACTGGAACCAGTACCCCCCCTCATGTTTTGAACCTAACAGACACACAAGACAGTGGTGTGACAGCTATAAAAGTCTTCAAATTCAATGTTCCCTCACTCAGAAAGGAAAAAAGTTCCACAAAAAGTGTAGCTGACTAGCTGTCAACTAAGACCTAGCCTTCTCAATACATGTAGCATCACACAAATATCACCTCATTTTAATGAAGTGGTAAGAAATGAAATCACTAATTTACAATACATTAACTTACAAGGCCAAAATCATCACAAACACAGAACCCAGATGGATAAATTGCAGCAAAAGGCCACAAAATTCATGAATAAGGACAACACAGTTATCCTCAAAAATCAACAAGGACACAATGAAAGACTTTAGTGAGAGTGAAGATGAAAGGTCAAACAGTGGACTCATTAAAACAATGGAGAGAGAAATGGCTGTTGAAATAAAAGAACACATCTTCAAGAAATTAAATGAATTCCAAAAAGTTTTGACGAAAAAAGCAAATAAAAGGAGGACAGCCAAAAAAGGAGATAAGAAAGGAATTCAATGAAGAGATGGAAAGGATGAAGAGTCCAATTACTCTATACCAAGGACAATTGAAAGCCTGGGTCATTAGAACAAAAGAAGTTGAAAACAGGCTATCAGAAGCTGAAGATAAAGCAGAAAAATTAGATGAAATAATTAAAGGCATTGGAAATGCACTCAGAAGAAACCAAGCAGGCATATAAGAATTGAAGGACTTCATCAAAAAATCAAATCTATGTATAATGAAAATAGTTGAGGGAGAAGAAATAAAAACTAAAGGCACTAAGAATCTATTGAACAAGGCTGGGAATATGGCCTAGTGGTGAGAGAGCTTGCCTCGTATACATGAAGCCCTGGGTTCGATTCCCCAGCACCACATATATAAAAAACGGCCAGAAGTGGCGCTGTGGCTCAAGTGGCAGAATGCTAGCCTTGAGCAAAAGGAAGCCAGGGACAGTGCTCAGGCCCTGAGTTCAAGCCCCTGGACTGGCAAAAAAAAAAAAAGAATCTATTGAACAAAATAGCAGCAAAAAGCTTCTCGAACCTCAAGAAAAAATTTGACCCATCTGAGAGAAGTATACAGAATTTGAAGCACACAAGACCAAAGAAGAAACACTCCTAGATACAGAGTTGTTAAAGCAGTGCATATACAAAATAAGGAATTAATACTGAAGGCAGCAAAAACAATGATGGAGCTCACAACTGGAAGACTACTGGAATAACTGAAGATTTCTTAACACAAACTCTAAATGTAAGGAAAGCCTAGAAAGGACAATCGTAAACAAAGATCAGTGTGCCCAGTGAAGCTACCATTCACAACTGAGGAAAAACAAAAACTTTCCATTATAAATTTTAAAAAAAGGAATTCATGACCACTGAACCAGCACTACAAAGGACACTGAAGGGAATCCTAGCCTCAGAAGGAGATAATGAAAACCAAATACAATCAATAAACATTATGAGAGGATTAGACTAGTAAAACAAAGAAGCAAGCACCAGGAAAACAACAAGATGGCAGGAAACAGTATATGTCTCAATGGCTTTACTCTCCAATCAACAGGCATAGAGCTGGGCTGGGATGTAGCTCAGTGGCAAAGCACTTGCCTAGCAAGTGCAACATCCTGGGTTTGATTCCCAGTTTTAAAAAAGGCATAGAGCAGCAGCTGGCATTAAAAAAAAAAAAAAACAAGAACCAAGCAGGGAGCTGGTGGCTCACGCCTATGATCCCGCTACTCAGGAGGCTGAGATCTGAGGATCATAGTTCAAAGCCAGCTTGAGCAGAAACATTTGTGAGACTTTTATCTCCATTTAACTACCAGAAGTGGCACTGTGGCTCAAAGTGGCAGAGCACTACCCTACAGCAAAAAGAGCTCAGGGACAATGCCAAGGCACTAAGTTTTAAGCCCCACCACCAAGAGGATTTTTGTTATTTTAAACCTCCCCCCACCTCTTTCTCCAGTCCTGGGCTCTGTCCTTGAGCCACTCTGAGCTCAAGGCTAGCACTCTACCACTTGAGCCACAGTACTACTTCCAGCCTTTTCTATTTATGTGGTACTGAGGAATCAAATGCAGAGCTTCATTCATGCTAACCAAGCACTCTACACCTGCACTTAGCCACATTCCCAGCCCCAGTCTCTGTTTTTTTGTTTCTTTTGTCAGTAGTGGGGTTTTGAACTCTAGGCTTGGGAGCTGTCACTGAGCTCTTTAGCTCAAGGCTAGTGCTCTATCACTTAAGCCACAGAACCACTTTCGGTTTTCTAGTGGCTAATTGGATAAAAGTCTCACGGACTTTCCTGCCCACGCTGGCTTTGAACCTGGATTCTCAGATCTCAACCCCCTGAGTAGTTAGGATTACAGGAGCAAGCCACAGGTGCCCAGCTTCCTGCCTGTTTTTTTTTTTTTTCCTGTACTTTTTGTTTTGTATGTAAATTTATCTGCTTGGGGGAGTGTAAAGGGAAGCAATGAAATGGTGAGACAAAGGGTAAACTAATGCAGTAGTAATACTTACTAGACACTATGTTGAAAATGAACTATAAAACTTGTGGGAGGGAGGGAAACACTAGGAGAAAATGAGGGAAGAGGTGAAACTGTTCAAAAAGAAATGTACACATTGCCTGACTTATGTAACTGCAACCCCTTTGTACATCACCTTTCCAAATGAAAAAAAAAAAGCCATTTGTCTCCAAGAAACATACCTCATTATCATAAACACAAATTTGACAAAACCCTATTTTAACTAAAACAAAACCCAAACCAACAAAACAGAGATGAAAAAGGAAACAGCACAACATAATACAAAGACATCTAAATGATTATGGAGGGATTACTCTTAAAACCTATACTCAAAATAAAGTTGGAAAAGCTAGAAGAAATGTATTAATTTCTAGAGCCATATGAGCTGCCAATTTCGAACCAAGAAGATTAAAAAAAAAATAACAAACACTTAAAACAGACCTGTAACTAGCAATAAGATTGAAGAAGTAATAAAGTCTCCCAAATAAGGAAAAGTCCAGGTCTTGATAGACACACATATGAATTCTATAAGACTTTTAAAGAACTAACTTTCCCATGAAATAGAAAGGGACTGATCACTACCAAACTCATTCAATAAATCCAGCATTACACTCATCCCCAAACCAGGCAGGAACCCAAAGAAAAAAGGGAACCTATAAATTAATCGCTTTGATGAACACAGACACCATAAAATAACTTGCTAACAGAATTTAACAACTAATAAAAAAAAAACAGTCATTCACTGAGATCAAGTCAGTTTTACTCCAGACATGTAAGGCTGGTTTAACATACATAAGTCAATAAACGTAATACACCACATTAACACAGCCAAAAACAAGAATCACATGGTTATCTCAAATATGCAATAAAAACTTTTGACAAAATCCACCTTTTATGATAAAAGCTGTGGAGAAGCTCGGCATAATTCAACATAATAAAGGCTATTTATGACAAACCTACAGCCAACATCAAAGTAAATGGTGAAAAACTAAAACCATTTCCTTTCTAAAATCAAGAACAAGATAAGAATGTCCACTATCTCCATTCCCTTTCAGTATACTACTGGAATTCCTAGCCAGAGCAATATTAAGACATGAAGTGGAAATCAAATTATCCCTATTTGCAGCTATGTTCCTATACCTTAAAGACCCTAGAGAATCCACTCCCAAGCTTCCAGAGCTGATCAAGAACTTTGGCAAAGTATCAGGATACAAAGTTAACCCACAAAAATCAGCTTTTCTGTATACCAACGTTGAGAGAGGGAAAACAGGAAAATAATTCCATGTGCAAGAACCTAAAACAAAAACACTAGGAATCAACCTAATGAGGAAAGTGAAAGACCTCTACAAAGAAAACCACAAAACTCTGAAGAAACAAATCAAAGACACATGGGAATGAATCTGTAGAATATTGGAAAAATGGCCATACTGGACTAAGGAATATGGCTTAGCAGTAAAGTGCTTGCCTTGCATGCATGAAGCCCTGGAATGGATTCCTTAGCACTACACAAACAGAAAAGGCCAGAAGTGACGCTGTGGCTCAAGTGTTAGAGTGCTAGCCATGAGCAAAATGAAGCCAGGGACAGTACTCGGGTCCTGAGCCAAGCCCCAGGACTGGGGAGGGAAAAGGCCATACGACCAAAGGTGCACTACAAATTCAATGAGATATCCATCAAAATCCCAATTTCATTCTTTACTGAGCTAGCGACAACAATCCAGAAACCCATACAGAATCACAAAACGTCTTGAAGAACTAAAGCAAATCAGGCCAAAAAGGCAATGATGGAGGTATCACAATTCCAGATCTCAAACTTTATTCCAGAGCTGTAATCTTTTTATACTGACACAAAAAGGCCTGACAACTAATGGAATAAACTGGAAAATCCAGAAACAAACTCATATACTTACAGCCAACTGATATTTTGACAAGGAAGTCAAACCTATATGCTGGGAAAAGACAATCTCTTTAGAAAATTATGCTGGGAAAACTGGACATCCATATGTAGAACACTAAAATTTGACCCTGTCTGTCACAGCTTATACCAATACTGAAGCAAAGTGGATCAAAGATGTCAGTCAGGCCTGAAACATTGAAACTACTATAGGATGGAGTAGGAGAAACATTAAAACTTATTGTTGTGGGCTGGGAATATGGCCTAGTGGTAGAGTCTTTGCCTTGCATACATGAAGGCCTGGGTTTGATTCCTCAGCATCACATATATAGAAAAGGCCAGAAGTGGCACTGTGGCTCAAGTGGTAGAGTGCTAGCCTTGAGCAAAAAGAAGCCAGGGACAGTGCTCAGACCCTGAGTCCAAGCCCCAGGTCTGGCTAAATAAATAAATAAAAATAAAAACCTTATTGTTTCCAGGTACTGGTGGCTTATGCCTGTAATCTAGCTACTCTGGAGGCTGAGTGAGAGGTCTGAGGATTGGAGTTCAAAGCCAACAAAGGCAGAAAAGTCTTTGTGAGACTCCTATCTCCAATTAACCACTCAAATATCAAAGGTGGCTCAAAGTGGTAGAGCCTTCAGCAAAAGAGCTTAGGAACAGCACCCAGGCCTTGAGTTCAAGCCCCAAGCCCAACAACAACAAAAAAAAACACACAACTTAGTTTCATAGGCAGGTACTTTCTAAATAGAGTTCCAGGAGCTCAGCAAATTAGAGAATCAACAAATTTGATTATATCAAACTAAAAGTTTCTAGACAGCTAAGGACATAGTTATTAAGCTAAAAAGAAAGCCTACAGAACAGAAGATATTTACCAGCTTCACATCAGTCAAGGGCCTAATACCCAGTATACACAAGGAGCACAAGAAATTTAACTCCCACTCCAAAATCCAAAATACGTAACTCAATTGATAAATGGGCAAAGAAGGTAAATAGATACTTCTCAGAAGCAGCAATAAGAATGGCCAATAAACTCATGAGGAAATGCTCAAGATCTCTGGCCATAAAAGGAAATATAAATCAAAACAACATAGATGAAAATGAATTATAGAACTAGTGTATGGGGTCATGAGGGAAAAACTGGGAGAAGAAGAGGTGACATTGTGAAATGTACTCTTTATCTGACTTATATAACTGTAACCCCTTTACATAACTTTTTTTTTTTCTGTCAGTCCTGGGGCTTGAACTCAAGGCCAGGGTGCTGTCCCTGAACTTTTTCTTTGCTCACGGCTAGCACTCTTCTACTTGAGCCACAACTTTCTCTGAGTAGTTTATTGGAGATAAAGAGTCTCATGGACTTTCCGTCTCCTAGCTGGATTCAAACCATGATCTTTAGTTCTCAGCCTCCTGAGTAGCTAGGATTACAAGCGTGAGCCACCAACATCTAGTTCTGTACATCATCTTTATAATTACCATTTTTTAAATTGCAAAAAAAATTGAAATTCGGTCGCATCCCAGTAAGATTGGTCATCATCAAGAATATGAACAACAGGGCTGGGGATATAGCCTAGTGGCAAGAGTGCCTGCCTCGGATACACGAGGCCCTAGGTTCAATTCCCCAGCACCACATATACAGAAAATGGCCAGAAGTGGTGCTGTGGCTTAAGTGGCAGAGTGCTAGCTTTGAGCAAAAAGAAGCCAGGGACAGTGCTCAGGCCCTGAGTCCAAGGCCCAGGACTGGCCAAAAAAAAAAAAAAAAGAATATGAACAACAAGTAGGCTGGGAATATGGCCTACTGGCAAGAGTGCTAGCCTCATATACATGAAGCCCAGGGTTCAGTTCCCCAGCACCACATGTATAGAAAACGGCGGAGGAAGATGGCGCCACCCATCGAGTAGGGAGGCACCCCAACTCGCTCCAACTGAATAGCAATCTGGGAACTCCAGCACCCAATACCCCATCAAGAACCCAGCAAATCCAGCAGCCAGAAGCAGTGGAGAAACGCAAGAAACAAAAAGGAGCAAAAAAAGAAGAGCCTATAACCTGCACGCAGGCGGAGAATCTCCGGAATACCCTCCCCCCACCAGCCGACCCTGGCTCGAACAAGGCCAGGCTGGGAAAGGGGACCCAGCGAACGGCAGACCGACTGTCGAAAACTCACACCAGGAGCGCAGAGTCCAGACAGCAGGACTCCATGGACCCCAGGGAGAGCGCGGACCAAGACACACAGTGGCTACGGGAAGTTCGGAACCGCACGGCTGAGATCAGACGTAAGCCGCAGGGGAATAGAGCAGTGCAGAAGGGGAGAGCCGTGGAAACCACCACGACCTTTAGCCACACCACAGCAATCCACCAATGAAGGACCAATGGGGCGCGGGACACACACACACACAATCCAGGTCCAGTGACTCCCCCATTACCCCCTCCCCCAACGGGAGACCAGCTATCAGAGACTCAAACCCTACAAAGAAGCTAGAACTCCCTCCCTTCCCCTCCCCGAGGGAACAAAGAACCCCCAAATCAGGTGGCAAGGTCCCATCAGGCTCTGGGAAGACACAGGAGCTAACAGGGGAAGGGCAGGGCAGTGCCAAGGCAGCAGAGAAGCCTCAACTGGCCGCACCGGCCCCGCCCACTTCCCAACAGGGGCCGGGGGACGGCAGGCATTGGAAGCCCCACCCGAGGTGCCTGGGCCTCGCGGACTTTTTCAACTAAAATCACAGGCGCTGGTGGGCAATACCAGCACAGCAGGGACACCTGGGCCCAATCACATGCCGCCCTCCCAGCGGAGGCGCAGTATGAGGGCGCTAACCCGCGCCCGGACAGTTGATCCCACTGGGCCCCACACATACCGCCCCCCCCACAGCGGTCTCACGGGAGGGAGCAAGCACAACCCAACAACCCGGGGCTTGCTCTGGTAGGCGTACCCCGCTCAGGTGGGCAGGGCCACAGCAGCAGCTCACACTGTAGTGGGCGCACAGCGCACAGGTGGGTAGGGCCCTCAGCGACTGCACCCGCTCTGGTAGGCACGCCGGCACAGGAGGGCAGAGCTCACCATCAGCCGTGCCCACTCAGTTTGGAGCATTTCGCACAAGTGGGTGGGCCGCCCCTCAACAACAACAGCCCCGGAGCGGTCCACACAGGAGGGCAAACCGCCTGAGAGGTGAGCTCCTCTGACCAAGATACAGAGTGGAAAAAAGAACCAAAGAAGAGATAAGCCTCCACGCCACGCTGAATCAGCGACCAGCAAACCCCCACCAGGGGCACGCTAGGGTCAGCACAGCACAGCAGCAGGACACTGTCCCGCAGAGAAAGACACAGAACCTACCGACCCCCAAGTGCAGGGAGAGTGACCACATCAGCAACAACCGAGAAGGTCACACTCACCCATTTGGAAGCAAGGTGCAACAGCCAAACCCAAACCCAGAGCCAGGACACCAGGTCACAAGGCTCCCACTGACGGACCAGCAGGAACCAGGACAAAGCCAAACCAGGGAAGCCACCCACAGATCTCCGGATGCGCAAATCACAAAGAAATATAACACAGTTCATCAAAGGGCAAGCCAACTCGCCAGCTCCAAAAAGCAGCACGACTGAAGAGGAGATGGAGAATAAAAAATCAACTGAGGCCATGTTAGCAGAAATGATGGAAAGCTTCACAAACGAAATCAGAAAACAATTCCAGGAGTTTAGAGGGGAAGTCTTGAAGGACATCCAGGAAGCCAAGAAAGAAATGGAAGCAAAAAAGGATACAATGCAAACCTCTGTTAAAGAAGACCTTAACATAATGAGAAGCGAAATGCATGAAAAAAATAGATTTTTTTTTCTTTTTTTTTTTTTTTTGGCCAGTCCTGGGCCTTGGACTCAGGGCCTGAGCACTGTCCCTGGCTTCTTCCCACTCAAGGCTAGCACTCCGCCACTTGAGCCACAGTGCCGCTTCTGGCCGTTTTCTGTATATGTGGTGCTGGGGAATCGAACCTAGGGCCTCGTGTATCCGAGGCAGGCACTCTTGCCACTAGGCTATATCCCCAGCCTGAAAAAATAGATTTAAAATACAACTCTTTAAAGGAAGAAATTTCCACAATCGGAGCTGATCTTACAACCATAAATAGCTCTCTGACATCCATAAACGCCACAATTGAATCCACAGCACAAAGAATTGACCATATGGAATCCAGAATCTCTCTCTTGGACGATGATGCAGCTGATAAGAACCAGAAAATTACCACACTCCAAGAAACGGTGAAGCTTCAGGGCAGACTAATCCAGGAGCTAGTGGACAAAGACAAGAGATATAATCTGCACATAATTGGAATAGAAGAAGGAGCCAAATACCAGAGCAGAGGGCTTCATCATATTTTCAATAAAGTTATTGCAGAAAACTTCCCCAATCTCACAAGGGACCCCATCCAGGTAACTAAAGCCTATAGGACACCTGGCAGGCCAGACCCCAGAAAAGCCACGCCAAGGCACATAATATTCAAGACTTCAGATCTCAAGAATAAAGAGCAAATTTTGAATGCAGCCAAAGCAAAAAAAGACATTTACTACAATGGGAAGAGGATCCGAATAACAGCAGACCTCTCCACACAAACCTACCAAGCGCCAAGAGAGTGGAAGAACACCATCCAAGTTCTACAGGCCAACAACTGCCAACCAAAAATAAAATATCCAGCGAAATTGAAGTTGATATTCGAGGGGAAAACCAGATCTTTCCATAGCAAAGAGAATCTAAAGGAGTATGTGAATAAAAAACCAGCCTTACAGCGAATTCTAGGAGGGGAATCCCACCCAACAGAAATCGTACAGGACACCCAGACAGAAACAGAAAGAAACTACAATAGCCAGAGCCCAACAGAAAGAGCAGCTCACTAAAGACAAGAAAAAAAAAAAAAAGAGGAAAAACAGCCCAACAAGAAAATGGAAGGAGAAAAAAAACCACTCGTATCCTTGATCTCTTTGAATATAAACGGTATAAACTCTCCGATAAAGAGGAGCAGACTGGCAGAATGGATCTGCAAACAAAAAGTTGCCCTCTGTTGTCTACAAGAGACCCACCTTACAGCAAGGGATAAAAACAGGCTCTGAATGAAAGGATGGAGCAAGATCTTCCAAGCAAACGCACCTACCAAAATGGCAGGTGTACTCATCCTGATCTCAGACAAGCTGGACTTTTCATTAAAATCAACTCAAAAAGACAAAGAAGGACACTACATTTTACTACAAGGAAAAATCCAGAATCAAGACATCATGGTGAAAAATGTATACTCACCGAACAAAAGAAGCCCTACCTATGCCAAGCAAATTCTCACAGAACTACAGAACAAGATAGACCCAAACACAATCATAGTGGGAGACTTTAATACCCCACTCTCTCCAAGAGACAGATCCAACACCCAGAGGATTAGCAAGGGAGCTGAGGACCTAAGTAACACCATATCCCAAATGGATCTGACAGCTCTATACAGAATCTTCCACCCTACAGAGACCCAATACACCTTCTTCTCAGCAGCCCATGGATCATACTCCAAAATAGACCATGTCATAGCCCACACAAAGAACCTCAGCAAATACAAAAGTATTGACGTCATCCCATGTATAATATCTGAACACAGTGGATTAAAGGTAACCCTCAATAACAACAGTTACCACAGAGGCTATACACAGTCTTGGAGGCTAAACCCCACACTGTTATCCAACACTTGGGCCACAGACCAAATTAAAGATGAAATCAACAAATTCATAAGCCACAATGACAATGAAAATACATCACAAAGAAACCTATGGGACACAGCTAAGGCAGTGCTGAGGGGCAAGATCATTGCCCTCAGCACTCACATTAAAAGAATGGAAGCAGAGCAGGTGAATTACCTCACAATGAAACTAAAACAACTGGAGAAACAAGAAATGATCGAATCTAAACTGACTAGGAGGAGAGAGATCACAAAGATTAAAGAAGACATAAATATGATTGAAAATAGAAAGACCATTCAACAAATAAATAAGACTAAAAGCTGGTTCTTTGAGAAAATAAATAAAATTGACAGACCCCTCCCAAGACTTACAAAAAAAAGAAGAGAAGAGACTCATATACGTAAAATCAGGGACTCCACCGGAAAAATTACAACAAGTACACACGATATTCAAACAATCATAAGGAGCTATTTCCAGAACCTCTACTCACTAAAAAACAATAATTTTACAAAAATGGATCAATTCTTAGAGAAGTATAAACTGCCCAAACTGAACCAAGAAGAAATAAATCAACTAAATAAACCAGTAACTTACAGCAAGATACAGGGGGTAATCAAGAACCTCCCAACAAAGAAAAGCCCAGGCCCAGATGGATTCACCAACAAATTCTACAAAACCTTTAGTGAGGAGCTAATATCAATACTCCTCAAACTCTTCCGCGAAATAGAAACAGAGGGAGAAATCCCAAACTCATTCTATGACGCTAATATCATACTCATTCCCAAACCAGGCAAAGGCCCAACAAAAAAAGAGAACTACAGAACAATATCACTAATGAACACAGAAAAAGCTCCTCAATAAAATATTAGCTAACAGGATCCAGAAACTGATCAAGAAAATCATACATCATGACCAAGTAGGCTTCATCCCACAGTCACAAGGATGGTTCAACATCCATAAATCAATCAATGTAATTCACCACATAAACAGAACTAAAATCAAGAATCACATTGTTATCTCAGTCGATGCCCAAAAAGCCTTTGACAAAATACAACATCCATACTTATTAAAAGCTCTGGAGAGAACAGGAATAGATGGAACATTCCTCAAAACAATAAAAGCCATATACAACAGACCAACTGCTAACATCATATTAAATGGAGAGAAACTAAAATCATTCCCCCTAAACTCAGGAACAAGACAAGGATGCCCACTCTCCTCACTTCTTTTCAACATAGTGCTGGAATCCCTAGCCATAGCAATAAGGCAAGAGGAGGACATCAAAGGGATCCACATCAGCAAGGAAGAAATCAAGTTATCCCTATTCGCAGATGACATGATCTTGTATCTGAAGGACCCAAAAAACTCAGTCCCCAAACTCCTACACCTAATAAGCCATTTTGGCAAAGTAGCAGGATACAAAATCAATCCACAAAATCAGCAGCTTTTCTGTGCACCAGCAATGTACAAACAGAAAAGGAAATTATGGAAACAATTCCATTTACAGTAGCCAAAAAAATAATAAAGTACCTAGGGATCAACCTAACCAAAGACATGACAGACCTATTTAATAAAAACTATAAAAATCTAATAAGGGAAATCAAAGAAGACACAAGGAGATGGAAAGACCTCCCATGCTCATGGGTAGGCAGAATCAATATAGTGAAAATGGCCATATTGCCCAAATTGTTATACAAATTCAATGCAATCCCTATCAAAATCCCAGTTACATTCTTCACTGAAATAGAGAAAGCAATCCATAAATTCATATGGAACAGCAAAAAACCTAGAATAGCCAAAGCAATTCTAGGCAAAAAAAGCAGTGCAGGAGGTATCACAATACCAGACTTCAAGCTCTACTACAGAGCCAGCATAACAAAAACAGCCTGGTATTGGTATAAAAACAGATCTGAAGACCAATGGATTAGAATTGAAGATCCAGAAATAAAACTGCACTCTTGGGCTGGGGATATAGCCTAGTGGCAAGAGTGCCTGCCTCGGATACACGAGGCCCTAGGTTTGATTCCCCAGCACCACATATACAGAAAACGGCCAGAAGCGGCGCTGTGGCTCAAGTGGCAGAGTGCTAGCCTTGAGCGGGAAGAAGCCAGGGACAGTGCTCAGGCCCTGAGTCCAAGGCCCAGGACTGGCCAAAAAAACAAAAAAACAAAAAACAAAACAAAAAAAAAAACTGCACTCTTACAGTCAGCTGATATTCAACAAAGGAGCTAAAGACATACAATGGAATAAACATAGCCTCTTCAACTACTGGTGCTGGGAGAACTGGGCAGCCATATGCAGAAAACTCAAAGTAGACCCAAGCCTATCACCATGCACCAAGATCAACTCAAAATGGATCAAGGACCTCAATATCAGAACTGAATCCTTGAAACTACTGAAGCACAGAGTAGGAAAGACGGTAGAACTTATAGGCACAGGAAGGAACTTCTTAAATACAGTCCCAGGGGCATAACAAATAGGGGAGGGACTCGACAAATGGGACTACTACAAATTAAAAAGTTTCTGCACAGCTAAGGACATAGCCACCAAAACAGAAAGACAGCCAACCATATGGGAAAGGATCTTTACCAGCACAGCAACAGACAAAAGCCTAATATCTGTCATCTACAGAGAACTCAAAAAACTAAGCCCCTCCAAGCCCAATAAACCAATTAGGAAATGGGCAAAGGAGCTAAAGAGAGACTTCATAAGAGAAGAAATAAAAATGGCAAAGAAACATATGAGGAAATGTTCAACATCCCTGGTAGTAAAGGAAATGCAAATAAAAACAACCCTGAGATACCACCTCACTCCAGTTAGAATGGCCTAAACTCTGAACTCAGGCAACAACAAATTATGGAGGGTGTGCGGGGAAAGAGGAACCCTTCTCCATTGTTGGTGGGAGTGCAAATTAGTACAAACACTTTGGAGTACAGTATGGAGGTTTCTCAAAAAGCTCAATATAGACCTACCCTATGCCCTAGCCAAACTACTCCTAGGCATCTATCCTGAACAGCAGGTCCCAAGATATCCAAAAGACATTTGTACTTCCGTGTTTATCACGGCACAATTCACAATAGCCAAAATATGGAAACAACCCAGATGCCCCTCCACAGATGAATGGATCCAAAGAATATGGTACCTATACACACCGGAATACTACATAGCAATTAGAAATGGTGAAATATTGTTATTCTCAGGGAAATGGTCAGAACTTGAACAAATAATGTTGAGCGAGACAAGCCTAGAACACAGAAAACAAAGGGGCATGATATCCCTGATATATGACTCTTAAGAAAGGGTGACGGAGAGATAGTAGAGACCAGGTCTGTGAAACCAAAAACTGCTTGTCAAATGGTATTTCCCACAGGATTGGGGCAGCGACCCAACATTATGTAACCAAAACCAAACAACTACTCAACATATAAAGGTCAAAAATTGACCTCTCAGGGGAATACAATAGCTCAAAAGCTATGTATGTACGTTCATATAAGACTACTGTTGACATATTGTCTAATATTGACATTACATTTAAAGCCCTAGGGCGAATTTTCCTGGGCATAGGACACGTGGATACTGTATATGTTCTTGATACATTGTGTATTGTATATATGTCTACCTGACCTAGAGAAGGGAAAGAAAAACAGGACATAAGATATCACAAGAAATGTACACACTGCCCTACTATGTAACTGTACCCTTTTTGCACAACACCTTGTCAAAAAAATTTGTGTTCAATTAATTAATAAATTAAATTTTAACAAAAGAAAAACAGGGTGTAAGATATCACAAGAAATGTACACCATGCCCTACTATGTAACTGTACCCTTTTTGCACAACACCTTGTCAAAAATTGGTGTTCAATTAATAAATTAATTAATTAAAAAAAAAAAGAAAATGGCCAGAAGCGGCGCTGTGGCTTATGTGGCAGAATGCTCGTCTTGTGCAAAATGAAGCCAGGGCCAGTGCTCAGGCCCTGAGTCCAAGCCCCAGGACTGGCAAAAAAAAAAAAAAAGAATATGAACAACAAATGTTGGCAGAGACATCAGGGAAATATTGGGGAAAAGGAACCCTATAACACTATCAGTGCAAATCTAAACAAGTGCAACCACTCTGGAAGATGGTTTGAAGATTCCTCAAAAAACTAAAAATAGAACTACCCTAAGATCCAGTTTCGCCTCCACTACTCTTGGGCATCTACCCAGAATATCATAAGTCATGATACAGAAAAGACACCTGCACATCCATGTTCACTGCTGCACTATTTGTAACAGCCAAGTTAGCCCAGATGTTCTACAACAGATGAGTGGATCAAAAAAATGTTCATATGTACACTGGAATTTTGCTCATCAGAAAGAATAATACTGTTTCATTTGCAGGGAAACAGATGCACCTAATAAATTGTTGAGAGAGGTAAGCCATGCTCAGAAAGACAAATGGCACTGTTTTTTCTGATATGTGAAAGATCTAAAATACAAACATACATGATATGCAGGGCTGCATGCATAGACATACAAATTGACTAATATACTAATTGTATACAATTATTTGTATAGTTTCATATAAAAATAATTGACAGCCAGCATAGGGGAGGAGCCAACAGTGTAACTCCTTTGAACAACTAACAAACCATTCAACAAAATGAGTACCAGAAAGCTGAAACACATTCTGGGGAACAGAGGGCAGCAAGAACAGGGGGTACGTGAATGGAGGGAGGAAGGGTGGGGAAATACAGTCATTAAATTTAATGCATACTATATAAAAATTGAATTGTGTGACTTGACACATTGTACTCATAACCTGACTTTACAGAATTGAAACCCCTTTGTACAACTACTTAATAAAAACATTTTTTTAAGTTAGCCAGAAGTTGAATCCAGCCTGAGATGTGGAGTTTGATGGGAAGATAGGAAGAAAAAAAATGGATAGTTAGGAAGGACAATTTCATACATATATTCTTTTGCAGGGGCTGATCCTAGTGCTTGACCTGGGCCTTGGTCAAGAGGCTAAGCATCAACCATATAGGAAAAAGCCAAACAAGAACACTAGGCTGTCAGTTCAAATCCCAGTACCAGCACACAAAAAAAAAGGAAAGAAAGAAAAGAAAAGAATGAGTCTGGAATCTAGGATCAAGGCACTCAAAACAGCTTCTAACAACAGGACCCTTCCTAGCCTGAGAATAGAACCACAAACTTGTGCTGTGGTTTTGGTAGCCTTGTGGGTCTAGGATATCCCAGCTTCCCAGGATATAGGTGAAGAGAAAATATGCAAGCTTTTGCAAGCATCTCTGCACCCTTAGCTTCTCTAGGAAATGGCTAAGTCTGGATTAAGGTAAGATTCCCAGAAGTATGACAAACACATGAAAAGTCTGGCATATCAAATTATTCCAAGTAATTTTTTAATGCCAGAACTCAAAAATAACTAGGCATAGAAGGACAAACAAGACTCTAGGAATAAGAACCAACAGCAAAAACAACAGATGGTCTACCCCCAGTCCCAAATTGTCTCCTGGTATTAAGTTCTTTTCTGCTTCTATTGCAGACTAGAGTCTTGTTAGGTTGCTCAAAAGAGAAGCTCTTGTGGAAATGGTTCACATTCTAAATTATCAGACACTAACTATAAAAGTTTGAAGAAATAAAAGACATGACTGAGAAGACCTTAAAGGAACAGGAAACATTAAAAAGATAAAGCTAGGCACTGATGGCTCCCATCTGTAATCCAAGATAATCAGGGGCCTGAGATCTGAGGATGGTAGCTCAAAGGCAGGCAGCCCAGGCAAGAAAGTCCATGAGACTCTTATCTCAACTATCCACCAGAAAACTGGAAGTGGTACTGTGGCTTAAGTGGTAAAATGTTAGCCTTGAGCATAAGAAGTCAGGGACAGCGCCCAGGCCCAGAGTTGAAGCCCCATGGCTGACAAAAAAAAGCCAGACAGCAAAACAAAGATAGAACTGGAAAATGGAATTGCCAAAATTAAGAACCCAGGTTTAACAACAGCTCACAAAGAAGTGAAGAGTAAATTAGAAACTTAAGTTTATCCAGAAAACACAGAGAGTGAGAATATTTTCCATTGGCTGATGTCCTAGAAGAGGGAACAATGGTGCAGAGGTGATACTTGAAGAGATAAAGTCTGAGAAAATTCCAGAAACGATAAAAATGTACCAACTCACTGATTCAAGAAGCCCAAATAAGCCAGGCACTGGCAGCTTATGCCTGTAAGCCTAGCTACTCAAGAGGCTGAGATCTGAGGATAGCAGTTCAAAGCCAGCATTGGCAATTGGCAGTAAAGTACACGAGACTCTTATCTCAAAACAACCACCTGGAAACTGGAAGAGATGCTAGGTACAAAGTGGTAGAGCACTAGCCTTGAGCAAAAGAGCTCAGGGACAGTGCCCAGGCCCTGAGTTCAAGTTCTACTACCGCCAAAAAGAAGAAAGAGACAGAAGAAAGAAGAAGCCACCGCCCAAATAACCAAACTAGGATAAATGAAAAGAAATCCACTTATATCATTAAAACAAACCACAAGCCAGTTTTGTATATGGAAGTTTAATTTACTCAGCAAAATAGCAAGTATAGGAATCATTTGCACATAGGCATGGAGAGCAGAAGTTTTTCTTTGTTTTGTGTGTGTGTGTGTGTGTGTGTGTGTGTGTGTGTGTGTGTGTGTGTGTGTTTTAAATTTTGTTAGTCATGAGGCTTGAACCAACCCAGGGCCTGGGCATCATCCTTGAGCTCTTTTGCTCAAGCATGGCGCTCTACCACTTTGAGCCAGAGGGCCATTTCTGGTTTTTGGGTGGTTAATTGGAGATAAAGAGTCTCACAGACTTTTGCACCTGTGCTGGCATCAAATTGAGATCCTCAGATCTCAGCCCCCTCCCGAGTAGCTAGGATTACAAGTGCAAGCCACTGACACCCAGCTAAGGAGGAAAAGTTTTGAGTCTGGAATGATCTAGGAAAGTAGGGAACTGATGGGAAGAGTATACTACACTCCGTCTACTGAGCAAGACGAAGAATATGAACCAGTTACAACCAAGATAAAGAAAATCTGAATATTCCCAGGTCCACTACATAAATTACAAGTATAAACGTGTACTCATTGAAAAAGTGTTAAGTATTACTAAATCCAAAATGTATTCCAGGTTGAGCTTTATAAATTTTTTTTTTTTTTTTTTGGCCAGTCCTGGGCCTTGGACTCAGGGCCTGAGCACTGTCCCTGGCTTCTTCCCGCTCAAGGCTAGCACTCTGCCACTTGAGCCACAGCGCCGCTTCTGGCCGTTTTCTGTATATGTGGTGCTGGGGAATCGAACCTACGGCCTCGTGTATCCGAGGCAGGCACTCTTGCCACTAGGCTATATCCCCAGCCCGAGCTTTATAAAATTTTAAATAATGTTGAGCAGAATGACTTAAATCCATATAATCTCAGCTATTTAGTAGGTAGAAATCAGGAAATTGACCAGCCAGGGCATAAAAGATCCTGAGATGCCATCTCAACCAAAGTGTGTGGTGATACACACCTAACGTACAAAACTATGGGAGAAGCACAAAAGCTGGATACAATGACATGTCCCTGGCATCCTAGTGATGACGGGAAGCACAAATAGGAGGGTGGCCTTCTAGGCCTGCTCAGATATCAAGTGAGACCCTATCTTAAAAATAACCAACACAATAGGATGGTGGTATGGAGCAAATGGGAGTGCACCTGCCCAGAAAGTACAAGGCCCTGAGTTTTTAAACTCCAGTACACAGAAAGAAAAATATTTTGGGAAGCATTCTCTATAGTAAGTTAAATAAGACAACTAAAGATACAAGTTCTGAGTGCCTCTACAGAACATTTCATTAAAGCCCTAGGCAACCAACCCACAAAGAAAAATGGAAAATTACAAAGAAACAAATCTACCATTATTTAAAGCTATGGCCAACTACATAGAAAATCTGAGATGTTACAAATTATTATAGCACTACTAAGTTCAAAAGGTCTTAAAGAAAAAAAATAAGATACAACATGGAAACAGAAACAACAAGAAATAGCATTCCCAGGGCTGGGAATATGGCCTATTGGCAAGAGTGCTTGCCTCATATACATGAAGCCCTGGGTTCGATTCCCCAGCACCACATATATAGAAAATGGCCAAAAGTGGCAGTGTGGCTCAAGTTGGTAGAGTGCTAGCTTTGGGCAAAAAGTAGCCAGGGACAGTGCTCGGGCCCTGAGTCCAAGCTCCAGGATTGGCCAAAAAAAAAAAAAGAAAGAAAGAAATAGCATTCCCAAATGATTTTCCTCCAATCCATAGGGACCATATTCTCCTATGTAGAAAATTCTCAATTATGAATTGGTAGAATGCCTAAAGATGAACTGAAAAGGCCTGGGGTCCAGAGCTTCAAATTCCATCTCTGCCAATTGTTGAGGGACACTTTGTAGGCCACCGCTCCAAGCTCTAAAGAAAAGCTCTTTCTGCTTTTCTCAAGGAACATTATTTGTACTTTTAAAAAGCATTGATTATTCAAAATAAAAACAAAAGAAAAGAAAACTGAAAGGACTGAGGAAAGGAGGGAAAGACTTCGACAAAAAAGTCAGATCTAGCCTGGCACTGGTGGCTCATGCCTATAATCCTAGCTACTCAGAGGCTGAGATCTGAGGATCATGGTGAGAAGCCAGCATGGGCAGGACAGTCTGTGAGATTCTTTTTATTTTGCCAGTCCTGGGCCTTGGACTCAGGGCCTGAGCACTGTCCCTGGCTTCTTTTTGCTCAAGGCTAGCAACTCTGCCACTTGAGCCACAGCGCCACTTCGGGCCATTTTCTGTATATGTGGTGCTGGGGAATCGAACCGAGGGCCTCATGTATGGGAGGCAAGCTCTCTTGCCACTAGGCCATATCCCCAGCCCAAGTCTGTGAGATTCTTATCTCTAACCACTGAAAAACCAGAAATGGTGCTGTGGCTCTCAGTGGAAAAGCACTAGCCTTGAGCAAAAAGCAGACAGCGCCCAAGCCCTGAGTTTAAGCCCATGATTGACCAAAGAAAGAAAGAAAGAAAAAAAAAGCCAGATCTAGATTTTCCACAGAAATGTTCTGGAAATTAACAAGGTGAGACTATCATTTCAAGGAAAACATCTGATGGTATGTTGCCAATAATAAAATCTAAGCTTCCTTCTTTATCATGAGCCCTCCTCACCTAAGGAAACAGTAACTATATTAAGGAATATAATTATCTGATGCTATTAGAATAGAAAGTGTCAAAATCTGAAACATTTGCACAACTCAGAAAAACTATTTTCCAAATTTTCAATGAATGCATTTCAAAATAATGCAGGGTAAAAGATGCAATAAAAGGACTGAACGGAGGCAAGCATCAGTGGCTCACACCTATAATCCTACCTACCCAGAGAGCTGAGATCTGAGGACTGCAGTTCTAAGCTAACCAGGGCAAAAAAGTCCATGAGACCCTTATCTCCAATAAACTACTCAAAAAAAAAAAAAAGCCAGAAGTAGTACTGTGGCTCAAGTAGTAGAACACTAGTCTTGAGTAAAAGAAGCTCGGGGACAGAGCTCAGATCCTGAGTTCAAAGCCTACGGTCGGAAAAAAAAAGGAAAAGAAAAGAAACTACCTTGTCAAGTGTTAGTGCGGCATTAAAAAAGAATAACCATAATTACCCAAGGTGGCCATTAACATAAACTCCCTTTCTTCCACTTATGTATGTGGGGGTGACATTCTTCATATATGTCAACAAAACATTCCAGTAGCAGATATATGAATCTATCTGTCTTTCATGGAACCAGATATTTAAAGAATTTGGAGGGGTAAAAATGCCATTCATATGGCTAAGCTTTCTGTTTTGGATAACAGAGGGGGGTGGTGGTGGTGGTGGTGGTGGTGGTGGTGTGTGTGTGTGTGTTTTAAGAGTAGGTAGGGGTACTGGAATTTGAAACTCAGGGCCTCAAGTTTTGGCTGGAACTCTATCACTCAAGCGATGCTTCTAGCTCTGTTTCTTGATAATTATTTTGGAAATGGAATCTCTTAAGACTTTTCTTCCCTTAACTGGCTTCAAACTGTGATCCTCCTCCAATTCTAAGCCTGAATAGCTAGGACTGCAAATTGCAAACTATTTGTTTGTTGTGCTGGTCCTGGGGCTAGAACTCAGGGCCTGGTTGCTGTCCTTTGCTTTTTGCATGAGGCTGATGATATACCTCTTAAGCCACAGCTCCACTTGTGGTTTTTTGGTGATTAACAAGAATTAAGAGGGGGCTGGGAATATGGCCTAGTGGCAAGAGCACTTGCCTCGTATACATTTAGCCCTGGGTTCGATTCCCCAGCACCACATATATGGCACTGTGCCTCAAGTGGCAGAGTGCTATCCTTGAGCAAAAAGAAGCCAGGGACAGTGTTCAGGCCCTGAGTCCAAGCTCCAGGACTGGCAAAAAATAAAAAATAAAAAATTAAGAGTCTCATGGACTTTCCTGGTTAGGTTAGCTTCAAACTGTGACCTTTAGCTATCAGCTTCCTAAACTGCTAGGATTATAGGCATGAGCCACCAATGTCAGACTGAAAATAGTTTTTGTTTTTAATTTGGTAATAACCAATGGCCAGCAGTGTTAAGTATTTTTAAATTTCTTGATGCTTTCATTATAAAATGACTACAAAACATACAACATCTATTCCATTCATGTAAACCAAAATGAAACCTGAAACATGATTCCCATGATGGTCAAATACTTAAAATCACTGCTAAAGAGTTGAGGCTATAGCTGAGGGGGGGAAGCTCAGGACCAAAGGCAGATATTATTAGAGGAAGAACACAAAGGTGCAATGCCTATGTGCCTCTGATCATATAAAATAGTATTTATCAAAATGAACTCTAGGAAATGGAAACAAAGTTTTTTTTCTTTGTTGATGCTTTTCTTTTCTTTTCTTTCTGTCTTGTTTGTTCCTTTGTCTGTCTTTGGGAGGTAAGGAGGACCACAGAAATGGAGAGACAAAGAGTGAAGCAACACAGCCGTGGTACTCACTAAACAATATGTTGAAAATGAACTATAAAACTTTTAGGTGGGGATGGGAGGGACAAACTGGGAGAGGGAAGGAGTGACACTGTCCAAAAAGAAACTCTTTACCTGATTTATGTAACTGTAAACTCTGTACATCACCTTTATAATAACAACAAAAATTGCTTTTAAAAAGCTCAGGGACAGCACCCAGGACCAGGACTGGCACCAAGAAAAACAAATAAATAATACATAAGGAAAAATTTATGAATTTCAAGTGAAATCTGTAGTTCATATAATAGTACTGCACCAATGATTTCAGTTTTACAAGAAACGGAGTAAAGGGTGTGTATGTGTGTGTAAGTGTGTGTATGTACTCTCTACACTATTTCTATAACTTGTAAAAATTATTCCAAAATAAACTGTTTAAGTTAAAAAGTTCAAATACCAATACATAAGTTAATAAAAATTAGTTTTATCATACTTCAGTAATTTCAAATCTCCAAAACATCTAAAAAGTTAAAAAATTTATGAGTAGATAAAAACATTTAGAAAGAATTACACCAATGAATTTTAACCAACTTCATACCCATTTTCTACATTTGTTCAAAAGCAAGCAACTAAGTACCCTACAGCTTCTTTTAAATTCAGTCACAAGGAAATGGCACTGTGGCTCAAAGTGGTAGAGGGCTAGCCTTGAGTAAAAGTTTTCAGTGACAGTGCCTGGACCGAGTTCACCAACAACAACAAAAAATTCAGTCACAAAACCTACAGGAAAAGAGGATGACGCGTCAACAGCAAATAGCTGTATATCCTGATAAACCAACAAGTCCCAGTGTATGAAACAGCAAGTTTATGAGACCTTATCAATAAGCACTGAGACCTTATCAATAAGCCTAGGTTTCAAACAGCATTAGAACCAATTGGAGGATACCTCAATTGAACCAGTAGCTATGTAAATTAACCAGGATAGTTCTTACATAAAAACAACTTCTTGGGGCTGGGGATATGGCCTAGTGGCAAGAGAGCTTGCCTCGTATACATGAGGCCCTGGGTTCGATTCCCCAGCATCACATATACAGAAAACGGCCAGAAGTGGCGCTGTGGCTCAAGTGGCAGAGTGCTAGCCTTGAGCAAAAAGAAGCCAGGGACAGTGCTCAGGCCCTGAGTCCAAGGCCCAGGACTGGCAAAAAAAACAACTTCTTAAGTATGTAAGATTTCAATATTCAGCAAATTCTTTTCCAAGGCATCAAAGTTAATTGTTAGTCTATCCTAAGCCAGGCACTGGTGGCTCACCTCTGTAATCCTACCTATTCAGGGGATTGAGACTGGAGAATCACAGTTCAAACTCAGCCTAAGCAGTAAAGTCCCCGAGACTCTTACCTCCAAAAAGTTGTAAGTGGCACTGTAGCTCAAATGGTAGTGCCAGACTTAAGTGGAAATGGCTGAAGGAAAGCACTCAGATCCTGAGTTCAAGCTCCAGTGAGGACAAATAGATTGAATGGATAGATAGACAGATACCAAGGGTTGGAAATCTATGCCCTGAAGGCTCAATCTAGGCAACTGTTTTTTGTCTACCTGTGAGCTGAGTTGTTTAATAAAATTATTTAAAAAAGAAAAACTACATAAGACCAGACAGCATGCAAAGCACAGCATTTTACAGATTAAGTCTAGAAAGTTTTTAAACTTCGAAAGGTAAGTTTTATAGATATTGCTATGAATTCTGAAAGTATGCTCAGGTACAAAAGGTTTTGGAAATTTCCTGATCTTGACTTCTTTTTCAACTTTCAAAGACATATGTCAGCTATTCAGTGGCAACCTGTTTTAAAAGACCAAAATCAGTTATTAATAGCTACATAATAAACCTTAGCATTACTTTTATTAACAATACCTCAGCTGAATTCTTCCTGTTCCACTATTGATTCTGTAAAGTGACATTCTGATCCATAGATAAATACTCAAAGTTTATCTTCAGCTTGAAGCAGCTTGATTTAGCAAATTACAGATAAATTGTGGATGTTATCTCCCACTTCAAAATATGCAAAGTATATCTTTTGTTCCAAAATAGTTTTACAACACAGTCAAGTATAACAAACAGAGTTGAGACTATGCCTTTTAAAAGGTAATACTGGACTGGGAATATGGCCTAGTGATAGTGTGTTTGCCTTGTATACATGAAGCACTGGGTTCGATTCCTCAGCACCACATATACAGAAAAAGCCAGAAGGGACGCTGTGGCTCAAGTGGTAGAGTGCTAGCCTTGAGCAAAAAGAAGCCAGGGACGGAGCTCAGGCCTTGAGTTCAAGCCCCAGGACTGGTGCAAAAAAGGTAATACTGTTATGTTGTTGTATTTAGTATTTATTTAGAAACAAGGATCTTGCTATTTTGCTCAGGCTAACCAAATCGCTGGGACTCAAATGATTCTCCTGCCTCGGCCTCCATCCTACCACCAAGCCTGGCTGCAAAATTGTTAGAATAGTACAGTAATTTTTTTAAAACCATTTAAACCATTCAAAAATAAAGAGTTCAGCCAGGTGCTCGTGGCTCACCAGCTGCTACTCAGGAGGCTGAGCTTTGAGGATCAAGGTTGGAATACAGCTTGGGTCGGAAAGTCCCTAAGACTCTTATCTCCAATTAACCAAAAGAAAATCAGAAGTGGAGCTGTAGCTCAAAGTGGTAGAACACTAGCCTTGGGCAGAAAAGCTGGAGGACAGTGTCTAAGGCCTGAGTTTAAGCCCCACGACTAAAAAGAGTTCATAGCTGGGAACTGATGGCTTATGTCTATAATATTTGCTACTCAGGAGGCTGAGATCTGAGAACCATGGTTCAAAGCCAGCTGGGGTAGCAAAGTCTGTGAGACTCTTATCACCAATAAATTACTAAAACAGCCTAATGTGGAGCTGTGGTTCATGTGGTAAAGTGCTAGCCTTATCTCAGGGACAGCCCCCAGACCTTGAGTTCAAGCCCCAGGACCAGCACGCACGCGCACACACACACACACACACTTCATGCTTGTAGCTCCAGCATCAAAAATGTGTACATTTATTTTTTATATTTTACATGTTTGTACAAGTATATAAATACATATAGTTAAGTTCAATACTGATCTCATTCTGAAGATTAACTTGCTACAGACTTTGTTTCATGTAATAGAAAAATATCAAATAGCCTAAAAGATCCTCTTAGATATGTTGCTTTTGCTTTATTTTTTAAAAGATATTTGGTTATCTGCTGCACACTCCACAAAAACATGAATGACCCAGATTTCAAGTTACAGTGGGTTTCAGCCTTCACTCAGCCAGGGGAAAATGAGCCTGCCTCTAGGAGGGCAATACCACTGGTTGTTTAATTAAAACAATCACATCTTCAACCTTCAGTCCACTCATTTAGAAAAGAAAGGTTTCTACAATCTCTTCATTCACCTCTACAATCCTGATATATGAACTAAGATTTTAAAGAAGTGTTGTATGACCTGCCTAGTTACAAATAGAAACTGCAGCAGCTCAGAACACACAAGTGTTGTTACAAAACACACACAAAGTAAGAACCTAGGGGGTGGGGGAGCAAAAGTAACATCAGAAATTAGTCTCCTTTCAATCTCCAAAACCACTAAAAAAGAGAAAATAAATTAAGTCTCAGCATACCCCAATACCATCAGCCTACATTCCTTAACATAAATATGTATCTTAAGAGTCATATACCATTAAAACCATTTCTTTCTTTCAAGCTGTCATCTCCAAAAGCTGTGGAGACCATTTCCTAAAATAAGTCGTAAAAAATACCTCTGCTTTAAGCAATCCAAAAAAAGCAAATACAGTAAGCACACTTCTCTTTAAACAAATAAATGGAAAGCTATATGACAAAATATTTTTACCAAGAAGTTCTTTCTAATAATTTCCTCAAATTTATGTCTTGAACTTGAGAGAATAAAGCAAACCTTCCTTCCTGATTCCTATGTAAAATGCACTATCTCTAGAATTCCCTCTTGGGTGACCCCATGTCTTTCAGTAGCTCCATTTCCTCAACAACAGAGGCAGTTGTTTTAGAAAATAAGCCACCTAGGCAGTCACTAGTCTGGGCAGGAAAGTCTGTGAGACGCTAAATATCCAATAAACTACCCAAAGAGCAAAAAATGGAAGCGGTAGAGTGCTAGTGTTGAGTGAAAAAGCTCAGGGACAGGGCCCAAGCCCTGAATTCAAGCCCTAGGAGCAGCACACGCACCAAAAAAAAAAAAAAAAAAGAAAGAAAGAAAGAAAAAAAGGCCACCTCATCTAAAGCCCTCAAGTTATACAACTGCAAGAAGAGAGGAGGTGCTAAGTTCGGGGAGCCCAAACCAGGGCCAGGCGCTGGTGGCTTCATTCTCTTAAACAGGCTTTCCATCCCTGTCTCTGCTCCCAGAAACGTCTTCACCGTTCTGGAGGGTCATGGTTTCTCTTTTAAAATTAAAGAGCTCAATGACTTCAGGCCTCAGCTCTGATCACCCCAGAATAGCTCTGGGCCACAAAAAGTCCTCCTCCTCCTCCTGGAGCCATGGTGGGGTGCTAGTGGAAGGCACTGGAAAGCTGCACAGCCCTTCAAACACGTCGCATACACACTGCTCTAAAGAATTAAACCTACCCTCCATTCACAGCAAAGAAAAGCTTCCCAAGCCTCTGAATTTCAGGCTTCTATGAAGTGAATTTTTTAGGCTCCATAAACTATATTACAACAAAGCCGCTAAAAAAACTACATAAAGAAAAGCTTCCAAGCGTTCACCTAGATGGATAAAGGGCAGAAACTAAACGAGCTGCTTCAAGCTCTCAAAATTAAACAAAATGAATGGCTGCTGGTCCACACTGCAGAGATTAACCTATTGTGTGTGTGCTGTTACAATAACTGATCTTAAAACACCCCCAGCAAGTGGAAACGGCTAGTCTCCCAAATACGAAACTTCACTATGGGACAATCAGAAAAACACACGCGGGCGACCGAGCTTTTCCCTGCTGTTCTCTTCCTTATGGTATGATTGACTATTACAACATCAAGTGATTAAGACTTGCCACGGGGCAAGATGACAATGTAGAACAACCGAGGAGAAAACGACAAAACACCGCAGACTACTTTTCCCCATGTGGTACAGTGCGCTCCGGCTCCGGGGACGGGGAGAGGGGGTGTAAGCCACCCTAAAAGGGGTGCCCCCTTCCCCCCTAACCACTTTACTAGCTAAATCCCTGCCCGCCCGTCACCCAGAGGCCTGCGGGGTTCCAAGGCCCCGGCGCCACGCGGCAGGACCCCGACCCGCGCCCCGTGGGGCCGGCCCCCGCCCCCCGTGGAGAGCCGCCGCGCGCCCCGTACCTCATGCTGTAAGCGCCGGCGCCCAGCTCCTGCCCGATGCCCGAGAGGCTGGAGTCGAAGTCGTGCACCAGCCCAGACTCGATCACCTCGTCCATCTTGAGCACCCAGGCCATCTTCCGGCCTCGCCGCCGCCCGGTACAACGCGGCCTTCGGGTCCGAGGCGAAGGAGCTCGAGCTCCGCGGGCGCGTCCTGAGGGAGGGCGCGGGTGAAGCCTCCGGCGGCGCGGCGAGGGGTCACCAGCGGCGGCCCGGGAGGCGGCCGAGACGAGAACGGCCGAGGCCCAGCTGGCAGGGTACAGCGCGCCGGCGAGCAGCTGCAGCGGGAGCGACCGGGCCGCGGGCAGCGCCTCCCTCCCGCGGACACCGGCCCCGCGCCTCATGCCGCCGCCGCCACCCGCCCCCAGCGCCGCTCGCGCGGACGCCGCTGCCCGCCCCGCCCCGGGGCCCCCGGTCGCATCTTCCCCCCCCCCCCGGCGGCGCGGGACCGCAGCCCGCTCTAGCGACCGCGTGGGGCCAGCCCTTAGCACGCCCGTCACCCGCCCCCCGGCCTCGACCCCCAGGCCCGCCCGCCCAAAGGCTCCAGCGCCCCTTCTCCCCGGCCAACCCCGCCGACGCCGCTCCGCCGGCCCCGGACGCTGGCTTCGATTCGGGTCCGACTCGGGCTCGCTTGCCGCTTCCGCCTCCTCCGGCCACGCCCCCACTCCGCCCGGCCCGCCCCTGCGCTCGCTCCCCGCCCAAGCTCGCCCCACACGGCCCCCCGCGCTCTGGGCCACACCCCGCGCCTCCGAGCGAGGGAACAGCCCGGGTGGAGCGGCGGCCCCGCCCACGCGGGTGGTTCTGGGCCTTGCAGAGCCTGAGTCTCCACGCGCGTCGGCCCGGGAAAAAGCGGGGCCATTAGGGCTCTGATTCCCTCCCCATCCAGAGAGCGCGGTGATTGACTGGCAAACTGGGCAATAGCCGCACGCGCTTGGACGAGGCTTTTCCCGGTCTCCGCCTCTCCTGGGCGGGACAACCAATCAAAACCTTCTCTTTGGACCGACTGAAGGACTAGATTTGCTGCCAAAAGAAAGAGTTCATTGGATTGCACTGCAGGAAATGGTTCCAGGCGCCATTTCCGGAGTTGCTTTGCCCCTTTGGGGTATTTCCCAATAGTCTCCGATTTGGGCTCTTATTATAGCGGGGAAGAACGGTTCGCTACTTTTCTGAATATTCAAAGGCCTGCTGTACCGGAAACCTTGACTGACATGAGAACGAGCCAATCAGCCTTCCCGTGAAAGCTCTGGATGTCTTCCCCCAGAGCTTTGCAGCCCTAGAAGGATGGAGAACCTAAGTTAAACTAGCGTTTCGGGCCTAGTAGCCCAGACGTTATGCTGACTTTGAACCTTTAGGAATCACTGGAACCGCAGCGATCTTCAGAAAGCCTGAGGGATCTCCCGCTGCTCCCCAGCCTGGCTTGTGCCCTGGGGCTAAAGGATCCAAGTACCGTTTCCCTGATGGAGACTAATGGGAAGGAAGGAAGCCTGGGCTGACTTAGGAGGTCCTCCTGCGATCTCAGCAAATCAAGGCCCTCGGGCTTTGATCTGACCTCTTCAAGCTGAAAGGAGCTCATTGCCTCCAACCGAGGCTCAAATACTGAGCATTGATTAGCCCTTCACCCCGATTCACCAGTTTAGAAAGCAGATCTCAGCCTAGTAATACAGTGGCTGTTGACTAGGAAAACTCATTTGCCTTAAATTAGTATCTGGCAGGAGGTTTGGTTTTAGCAAACATTTTATTTGATACAGTCACTGAAATACATAGAAGTTACATCTTAGTATTCAACACCATCCAGATGAGGAGAATCAGATGCAAATACGTGAAAAGATCTCATACCAAAATCACACAGTTGCGGAGTCAGGTCTGATTAAAACACATGTCTAGATTCCAGGTAAAAACAAGCTTTAAAGTTTGTTTCCTTAAGAAAACTCTGTTACAACCATTACAAATAACCTCCACAACCAATCAGAAAGTAGGAGGAGGGTGGCTGGGAGTGTGACTTAGCGGTAGAGTCCTTGCCTAGCATGCATCAAGCCCTGGGTTTGATTCCTCAGTACCACATACACAGAAAAAGCCAGGAGTGGCACTGTGGTTCAAGTTGTAGAGTGCTAGCCTTGAGTGAAAGAAGCTCAGGGATAGTGCCAGTCTCCAGGACAAGAGAGAGAGAGGAGTTATTGATGTCTCAGATACATCTTCATTCTGTGGATACTAGTCAGTAATCTAGCTTTAGTTTGTCTTTTCAGTTGGTCTTCGGGCTTGAATTCAGGGCCTGAGTACTGTTCCTGAGCAGTTTTGCTCAAGGCTAGCACTTTACCACTTGAGCTACAGCACCACTTCTGGTTTTCTAGTGGTTAACTGGAAATATGGAAATAAAGGGTCTTATGTACTTTGCTGCCTGGGCTGGCTTTGCACTGTAATTCCTAGATCTCAACCTCCTGAGTAGCTAGGATTACAGGAGTGAGCCACCCAGCTTTTTTATTTTTTACTCCAACACTGGGATTCACTTTTGCTCATTGACTAGCATTCTACCACATGAGCTAAGCTTCCGATCTGAAGCTTCAGTGTCTTAACGTACAACCAATGGGTACTCTGTAAGGTGTTATCTCTTTTGCTCTCACTACTTTTGCCCAACAATCTAAATTCTAAAGTAAAGCTACACCCCCTCAAAATAATCTTTCTTTCGATTTACAGAACTCAGACCTCTGGAAACCTTCAGACAAGTTCAGAATGTATAATGTCCACCTCCTTCTTTAATCCTGTGTATCTACTAACACAAAGCACATACATCACTGGGAAGATTAGCTTGCAAAAAAATACTGTGTTTGTCTAAAGAAAACACAGGAACTAGCCCAAGATGTTGATGATGAGTGGACTAGTCCTGCCAAAAGAAGGAAAAGGGTTTAAAGTGCTCCGAATGACAAAGATCCCACTCAGTACATAACCTTCCTGCCAATTGTGCCATGGACCCTCCTTTCATTACTTATAAAAGCCTTTCTGTGTCCCCGAGTTCTCTTAAGATTTAACTTTGAGGATAAATAGCGCCCCCTCCCTCCACCCCCTCCCCCCACCCCCACCCCCATGGCGGGGGAGCTTGTAGTTCACCTGATTCCTTTAGAGTTGGCTTTGGGCAGTGACTGAGTAGACTAATCTACATGGGTCCAGCACACAGATTGACCAGGTCAGTTTCTAAATTGGGAAACACAAATAAATAGAATGGGAGGAGGAGTAATTCTCTGATTCTTGACATGACTATAATAGTACAAATGTGTTATTTTTCAAACAGTCTCCCCTTTTGCCTGGACCGTGACCTTCAAGTTGCTTAATCTTCTGCTGTAGCTAGAATACAGGTGCACACCATCATGACCAATATTTTTTATTGGCTGAGACGGGGGTTTTGTGAGCTTATTTTCCCTAAACTGGCCTCTACCCAGAATATTCCCAATCTGGGCTGGGAATGTGGCCTAGTGGTAAAGTGCTCGTCTTGTATACATGAAGCCCTGGGTTCGATTCCTCAGCACCACATATATAGAAAAAAGCTGGAAGTGGCACTGTGGCTCAAGAGGTAGAGTGCTAGCCTTGAGCAAAAAGAAGTCAGGGACAGTGCTCAGGCCCTGAGTCCATGCCCCAGGACTGGCAACAAAAACAAAACAAATAAACAGAATATTCCCAATCTCAGTCTAATAATTAGGATTGCAGATGTTTTCAATTCAAGATTCTCTGCACTACTTCTTGAGTAGCTGAGAGTACAAGGCAAAGTCACTACTCCCACCTGTTTTTATTTATTTATTTTTACCAATTTCCTTAATCAAGCTCTACCCCAAGTAAAAGCCGCATCCATGTAAAAAGCAGAGACTGAAATATCTAAGAAAGTAACAGTAATCCTAATCTAAAAGTTGGAAACATATTGTTATCTTGTTGCAACTTTAGAAATACACCTCTGTGGCTAGGATGTGATAGGTACTTAGAAACTCTGCCTGAAAAGCACTGAGCCCTCCCTTGGGTTCCTATGATAACTAAAAGCTGATAACAACTTTCCATTTTGTGAGTCTCCCTTTTTTGGGGGGTCAGGTTGCTGCTTAGCTCTGCCTGCAGGCATAATAATCTGATCCCCAACAGTCTAGTTCCCCTTCAAGGCTGAAGGCACAAAGAGCAGCTGAGACACCCTCCTGTTAGCTTTTACAATGCTCTGCTGCAAACACTTGAAAAGGCTTCTGAAAAATCTCCTGCCATTGTCCTAAACCTGCAATCACCTTGGATTCTGGGAGCAGGGAAGTGTTCAACATAGATCCCATAGGTAAGGTTACTAACCAAATAAGAACAATCATCTCAAGGGCACTGGATTGTCCCTTTGAGCACCAAGGGTGTTTCCAGGGCCACCTGGCAGAACCAGAAATGAGGTAATGATCATTCAGACCAGATTTTGACGAAGAATGCTTGATTGTGCACACCTCTTACCCCTGTGCCATTCCTTCTCTCTTTAAAATTAGAGCCCCAAAGATGGGCTGAAATGCTTAAGCTCTGTCTTCTGCAACTCTGTCTTTGTTTTGGTTAAAATCATTGCTTGCTTTATTCCTCCCCCTTTCTGTCTGCTCTCTCCTCCCCTCTCCTCTCCTCTTAGTTCCCTCCTCTTCTGTCCTCCCCTTTCTCCCTCTCCTCTCTCTTCTCTTTCTCCTCTTTTTCCTTATTTTACTTCTACTTCTGAACTGTGAATGTTTCCTATGTATACCATCATATTACTGAATTTCTATTTGATTTCCATGAGCTTTCCAAGTATATACACAGTGATAGTTTTGTGCATATATGTGTGTGTATGCCTGCACATGCACAACTGTTTACTGGCCTAGGGCTTGAACTCAGGGTCTGGGTACTGTCTCTGAGCTTTTTGTTCACAAGGCTAGCATCCTACCACTTAAGCCATAAATCTACTTTTGGCCTTTTGGTGGTTAATTGGAGATATCACAGACTTTCATGCATGGCCTAGCTTTGAACTGCCATCCTCAGATCTCAGCCTCCTGAGTAGCTAGGACTATAGGCATGAATCACCAGCATCCAGCTCACAGTGATCATTTTAACCTTCTCCTTTTTCCTTTCTAATTTCTTTTTTCTGGCATAATTCTATGGTTTAGTGCCTTTAGAAACTATTAAGTGGGGGGATGGAAATATGGCCTAGTGGTAAAAGTGCTCGCCTCATATACATGAAGCCCTGGGTTCGATTCCTCAGCACCACATATATGGAAAAAACCAGTAGGGTGCTGTGGCTCAAGTGGTAGAGTGCTAGTATTGAGCAAAAAGAAGCCAGGGACAGTGCTCAGGCCCTGAGTTCAAGCCCGAGGACTGGCAAAAAAACAAAACAAAAACTATTAAGTGGGGCTGGGAGTGTAGCTCAGTGATAGAGTACTTGCCTAGCAGTATAGGGCTCCTAGTTTGAGCCCCAGCGCCACAGGAAAGCACTATTGTGTAATCATGATAAATGTGATTGTGCTAGCTGACACTATAGCCTCAAGTTCATTGACTCCTTCCTTCAAAAGATGGAGCCTAATTACTCTTCATCAATATGGGGACCTATGGGGACCTATGAGGTCCTTATCGATCTTATAATATCTATCCAGAATGTAAAACTTCAGGCTTTATTCTTCCTTTTTATGTGTTGTCCCTCTCCCATTCCCCCTCTCTCTCTCCCCTCTCCTTCTCCTTCTCACTTCCTCCTTTCTTCTCTTGATCTCCCCCTCTTCCTCTCCCCTTCTCCGCCTCCTCCTCTTTCTCCTCTTCTCCTCTACTTTCCCTCTCCTCCTCTCCTCCTCCCTCATCCAAACTTCTGGGTAAGACTAGGCTTCTTGGGGCTGGGGATATAGCCTAGTGGCAAGAGCGCTTGCCTCGTATACATGAAGCCCTGGGTTTGATTCCCCAGCACCACATATACAGAAAATGGCCAGAATTGGCACTGTGACTCAAGTGGCAGAGTGCTAGCCTTGAGCAAAAAGAAGTCAGGGACAGTGCTCAGGCCCTGAGTCCAAGGCCCAGGACTGGCAAAAAAAAAAAAGACTAGGCTTCTTTCTTTAGACCTCTAGCTTGCTTTATGTGTGGTCTTCTCCCTTTATTAAGGCATTTCTTGTTGCTCAGTCTTCTCAAGGGCTCCCCTTTGTGCTATCTCTGATTCAATGGGCTGAAACATTCCAGGCCACAAAAGCCCCAAAAAGATAGATGACAGCTACACTGGAAGAAATAGAGGCATCAGGGCAGCTAGAAAGAGTGTAGTAGTAGAAAGATGCTTTGAAATTGATTTCCCAAACTTTACATAGCCTTAGCACCAGAGCGACAACCTTCCCTCAATCTAGGCTTAAGGGTTTTGGATTTGTCTCTGGGAAGGAATACTTTTCCTGGTCAGTGACGAGGGTTCTCTTCTTTTCTTCCAGACAGACGACACATTCATCTGTTCTTAAAGGCTCACCTCTGGGCTGTATGCTTTGTTGTGACATGTCCAGGTTACAAACTACCAGATCAAGAAGTTTGGCTTCCAAACAGTACTTTTATTTGATCTGTTCCACTGGAATGCCTCTAAATGCTCCTCTTGCTGGATCTGGACCTGTATAAGGGATGGCAGCAGTCTTTGCCTAGCAAATTCTAGATACCCAGCTGTTTTCTGTTCAACTGTGCCACCCTATACAGCCCACTGTTTTTTTCCCTTTCCTGTGGCACAGAGTGTGTGGTTTCTCTCACTCACCTTATATGACCACGTTGTCACTGGCCAAAAAAAGTGGCTTAGAATCTGTCTCCATGGAGATCTTCTCCATGCTTAAAATTTCACAGAAGTCCCACCAATCATCTCCTGTTATCTGAGGAAGTAAGTTCCTCTCCTTCTTTTCTTTCCTCTTGGAATCTCCCATTCTGTACTGTTCCTGCTTTAACCCTCTGGATAAACTTTAGTATTCTACTCTCTGCCCTGTGTGAGAGCCTTTCCCTTTCTAACATTTCAGAACTGCTAATTAAAATTCAGGCCAAGCCTGGAGCTTTTTCCCAGAAGGAAAAATCAGCAATGAATAGAATAAGTCATAAAAAGTCCCATCAATGTCTGAAAGGACCAGACAGATTCACTATGGAATTTCACTGGACCTTTAAGAGGAACTAATTCCAATCCTCCCCAAAGAATTCCATAAAATAGAAAGGGAAGGGATACTACCAAACTCATTCTATAAAGCCCAATGTTTCCCTAATACCAAAATTAAATAAGAATACAACAAAAAGAAAGCTATATATTGATATCCTTGATGAACATATATGTAAATATTCACAACAAAATATTTGCAGCTCAAATAAAAAATACACATTAAAAGGATCATATACTATGTATGACCCAGTTTCTTCTGGGATGTGGGAATGATTCAGCATATGCAAATCAATAAATAAAATATAGGGCAAGGGCTGGGAATATAGCCTAGTGGCAAGAGTGCTTGCCTCGTATACATGAAGCCCTGGGTTCAATTCCCCAGCACCACATGTATAGAAAATGGCCAGAAGTGGCGCTGTGGCTCAAGTGGCAGAGTGCTAGCCTTGAGCGAAAAGAAGCCAGGGACAGTGCTCAGGCCCTGAGTCCAAGCCCCAGGACTGGCAAAAAATAAAAATAAATAAATAAATAAAATAAATAAATAAAGGGCAAAAATCACATTGTCATCTCAGAATGTGCAGAAAAGACCTTCGCCAAATTCAACATTCTTTCATGATAAAAACCCAAGAAACTATAAATAGAAGAATCATACCTTAACATGACAAAGACTACATAGTTAAACCTATAGCCAGCATTATACTGATTGGGAAAAGTAAGAGTGTTTCTTTCAAATCAGGGATTAGACAAGACACACACACACACACACACACACACACACACACACACACAAAATATCTACCTTTTTTTTTTCTGTGAGTGGGAAGACTCTGGCAATAGAGAAAGACTAGAGTCTGAAAAGATAAAGAGAGGAAGGGGAAAGAACCATGAACCATGAAGGAGATGGTGGGAGGCAGAAAGCCACAGAGAAACCACACCAATACCAGAAAGGCAGTGAGAAGTTCTAAGCCCATCCCTGTCTTCCTATGGAGCAGGATAGCTGAAGTTTCCATGAAAAGGTAAGATAGACCCAAGAGGTGATGGCTCACACCTGTATTCCTAACTACTCAGGAGGCTGAGATCTGAGGATCACTGTTCAAAGCCAGCCGTGGAAAGACTCTTCTCTCTGATTAACTATCAAAAAGCTAGAAGTGGGCTGGGAATATGGCCTAGTGGCAAGAGTGCTTGCCTGGTATATATGAAGCCCTGGGTTCAATTCCCTAGTGCCAAATATATAGAAAATGGCCAGAAGTGGCGCTGTGGCTCAAGTGGCAGAGTGCTAGCCTTGAGCAAAAAGAAGCCAGGGACAGTGCTCAGACAATGAGTCCAAGGCCCAGGACTGGCAAAAAAAAAAAAGCTAGAAGTGGAGGTGTGGCTCAAGTGGTAGAGCAGTAGCCTTGAGCAAAAAATAAAAGTTCATGGACAGCATGTAGGTCCTGCATTCAAGCTCCAGGACTAGTACAAAAAAGAAAAAAAGAAAAAAAAAACAACAAGAAAGAAAGGGAAAATAGACAGATTGCCACTCCTAACTGTGGAAAAAGCCCACACAATACCATAAGCCTCAATCCTAGTACAGGATTTGTGAAACAGTGAATGACTACTCCAGTGTAGAAAGGCTAGGCATGGTAAAGAAATGTGTTCTGTTATCTTCTTTACCTTAGTAGGCCTAGTAAGATGACATCTTGAGAGGGTGTCTATCACAGGAGACTAAACTTCTCTGGGGACCTGCGAACAAGCAACAGTCATGGCTGAAGGAGTCTTGGGCCAACTTGCCATAGAGTCTGGGTGTGAGATGGTCACCACAGTGGTTGAAGAGTTGGGGAGTCTCTGATAGGACCCTGCATAGAGGTTTCAGTTTCAGGGGACTGTGTTGATGGCTTGGACAATGGCAGCCTAGGCAGCTTGAGTGTCAGCTGAGTGCCTACACCTGAGTGCTCTACTTTCTCTTTTGTAAAGTGGTTCTGTGGGTTCTGTTGTTGTTGTTTGTTGGTATTTTTTGTTGAGCGGCCTTAATTCAAGCCCTGGGCACTGTCCCTGAGCCTGTGTGCTCAAGTGCTCTACCACTTGAGGCCACAGCACGCCCTGTTTTGGGGTAGTTAACTGGAGACTAAGAGTCTCACAGGGACTTTTCTGTCCTGGCTGGCTTGGAACCTCGATGCTCAGATCTCAGTCTCCAGAGTAGCTAGGATTATAGGCTCCAGCCACTTGTGCCCTGCTCTGTTATTTATTTATTTATTTATTTTGCCAGTCCTGGGGCTTGGGACTCAGGGCCTGAGCACTGTCCCTGGCTTCTTTTTGCTCAAGGCTAGCACTCTACCTCTTGAGCCACAGCGCCACTTCTGGCATTTTTCCGTGTGTGTGGTGCTGAGGAATGGAATCCAGGGCTTCATGCATGCTAGGCAAGTACTCTACCACTAAGCCACATTCCCAGCCCATTTTATTTTTTCTTTTTTTTTATTTTTTTAATTTTTTTTTATTAATTGGACATAAATTTTTTTACAAGGTGTTGTGCAAAGAGGGTGCAGTTACATAGTAGGGCAGTGTGTACATTTCTTATGATATCTTACAACCTGTTTTTCTATCCCTTGTCTAGGTCAGGTTGACATATATGCAATATATAATGTATCAAGAACATATACAGTATTCACAGACTTGGTCTCTACTGTCTCTCCGTCTCCCTTTGTTAACAGTCATATATCAGGGAGATCATGCCCCTTTGTTTTCTGTGTTCTAGGCTTGTCTCACTCAACATTATTTGTTCGAGTTCCGACCATTTCCCTGCAAATAACAATATTTCACCATTCCTAATCGCTATGTAGTATTCCATTGTGTATAAGTACCATATTTTTTGGATCCATTCGTCTGTGGAGGGGCATCTGGGTTGTTTCCATATTTTAGCTATTGTGAATTGTGCCGCGATAAACATGGTAGTACAAATGCCTTTTTGATATCTTGGATTTTGCTGTTTAGGATAGATGCCTAGGAGTGGTATGGCTGGGTCATAGGGTAGGTCTATATTGAGCTTTTTGAGAAACCTCCATACTGTTCTCCAAAGTGGTTGTACTAATTTGCACTCCCACCAACAATGGAGAAGGGTTCCTCTTTCCCCACAGCCCCTCCAGCATTTGTTGTTTCCTGAGTTCAGAGTATAGGCCATTCTAACTGGGGTGAGGTGGTATCTCAGGGTTGTTTTTATTTGCATTTCCTTTACTAGCAGGGATGTTGAGCATTTCCTCATATGTTTCTTTGCCATTTTTATATCTTCTCTTGTGAAGTCTCTCTTTAGCTCTTTTGCCCATTTCCTAATAGGTTTATTGGGCTTGGAGGGGCTTAGTTTTTTGAGTTCTCTGTAGATGACCGATATCAGGCCTTTGTCTGTTGCTGTGCTGGTAAATATCCTTTCCCATATCGTTGGCTGTCTTTCTATTTTGGTGGCTATGTCCTTAGCTGTGCAGAAACTTTTTAATTTGTAGTAGTCCCATTTGTCGAGTCTTTCTCCTATTTGTTGTGCCCCTGGGACTCTATTCAGGAAGTTCCTTCCTGTGCCTATAAGTTCTAGTGTCTTTCCTACTCTGTCCTTCAGTAGTTTCAAGGATTCAGGTCTGATGTTGAGGTCCTTGATCCATTTTGAGTTGATCTTGGTGCATGGTGATAGGCTTGGGTCTACTTTGAGTTTTCTGCATATGGCTGCCCAGTTCTCCCAGCACCAGTAGTTGAAGAGGCTATGTTTATTCCATTGTATATCTTTAGCTCCTTTGTCGAATATCAGTTGGCTGTAAGAGTGCGGTTTTATTTCTGGGTCTTCAGTTCTAATCCATTGGTCTTCCGATCTGTTTTTATACCAATACCATGCTGTTTTTGTTATGATGGCCTTGTAGTAGATCTTGAAGTCAGGTATTGTGATACCTCCTGCATTGCTTTTTTTGCCTAGAATTGCTTTGGCTATTCTAGGTTTTTTGCTGTTCCATATGAATTTATGGATTGGTTTCTCTATTTCAGTGAAGAATGTGCCAGCCCATTTTATTGATTGATTGATTGATTGCCAGTCCTGGGGCTTGGACTCAGGGTCTGAGCACTGTCCCTGGCTTCTTTTTGCACAAGGCTAGCACTCTACCACTTGAGGCACAGTGCCACTTCTGTCCATTTTCTATATATGTGGTGCTGGGGAATTGAACCCAGGGTTTCATGTATAGGAAGAAAGCACTCTTGCTACTAGGCCATATCCCCAGCCCCTCATTTTTATTTTTTAATTAAATATTTTTATTGTTATCCTAAATGTTGAGGTACATAAGGGTTTACCATTTCATAAGTTAGGTAGTGAGTACATTTCTTTTTGGACAATGTCACCCTTCCTTCGCCTTTCTGTCTTTTTTGCTGGTAAATTTGAGCTAAGCCTCATGGATTTTTCTGCCTGGGATGGTTTGAACTGCAATCCTCAGATCTCATCCTCTTGAGTAGCTAGGATTACAGGCATGAGCCACTGTCATCCAGCTGTATTTCTTTTATTCTCTTGACTATTCCTTTTTTTTAGAGTTTCTGACCGATTATATTTTAAATGTGTCTTATATCTATCATAGTTAATGGTTGTAGATGTGCATATGTGTGAGAATGATTTTTTCTTTTATCACTGTAATGTATCATAAGCCTTTTACCTTAATCAATGCTAGATACATTTGGCCTGTGTAGAATTATTCTTAGCTATTTACTATGTATAGTATAGTTTGTGTATGTTATGTCTTGGCTCTGGAAAAACATTTTCTTCGGTATTTTAATGAATTTATAATTTTGTGTTAGTTTCCTTTACATTAAGAACTTTCACAATGATCTTAAATTCTGTTGCCTTAAACTCAGAAGATCATTTAATAATCTTTTTTTTTTTTTTGGCATGTGTGTGTCAGTCCTGGGGCTTGAACTCAGAGCTTGGGCACTGTCCCTGAGCTTTTGTGTCCAAGTTAGCACTCTACCACTTGAGCCACAGCAGCACTTCTGTTTTTCTAGTGGCTAATTGGAGATAAGATTCTTATAGCTTTTCCTGCCCGGGCTGGCTTTGAACTGCAATCCTCAGATCTCAGCCCTGAGTAGCTAGGATTATGGGGGTGAGCCTCCCATGCCTGACTAAAGAGGCTAGATTTTAAAGAACATACCCTGAAGCTCCTTTGTCATAAGTTGAAATGCTTCATGAATGTTCTTTGCAGGAATGATTATCAAGTTACTTCTGGATTGTATCTACTAAGCTTGAAGTTCTTGGGCATCTGGGTTGTTAGCTTTCTCAGTGTCCAATTCTGATGCTGGAACTTCTAGCTTTTGGACATGGTTTGGATTTAATGGAAGTGCTTCTGGTAACTACGGGGCAGCATAGTTCCCTGTGGATTTTTAAACTTACCCCTCTGTACAAAGGGCAAGGAACTGTGGGAAAACCCATCAGTCATACCACCAGTAAAGAAGTCACCAACTTTCTTTCTGCTTCCTCCTGGTGAGACCAGAATTTCAATATAGATCACATCAGTAGCTAGAAAATGAGAAATCAGCCATTTGCTTTCTAGAAAGGGGATTCCAGTGTGCTTTATTAGAAGCATCAGCTTTTTTATTTTATTTTATGGTGCTGGTAATTCAAGGCCTTGCACTCACTCTTGGCTTTTTGTACTCAAGGCTAGTTTATGCTCTACTACTTGAGTCACACCTCCACTTCTAGCATTTTACTGGTTAATTGGAGATAAGAGACTCAAGGTCTTTTCTGTTCCAACTAGTTTTGAACTATGATTTTCAGATCCCAGCCTCCTGAGTAGCAAGAAGAACAGGAATGAGCTACCAATATTCTATTGATCATCAGCATTTCCATCATATCCTTCTTGGCCAGAAGTGGCGCTGTAGCTCAAGTGGCAGAGTGCTAGCCTTGAGCAAAAAGAAGCCAGGGGGCTGGGGATATAGCCTAGTGGCAAGAGTGCCTGCCTCGGATACACGAGGCCCTAGGTTCGATTCCCCAGCACCACATATACAGAAAACGGCCAGAAGCGGCGCTGTGGCTCAAGTGGCAGAGTGCTAGCCTTGAGCGGGAAGAAGCCAGGGACAGTGCTCAGGCCCTGAGTCCAAGGCCCAGGACTGGCCAAAAAAAAAAGCCAGGGACAGTGCTCAGGCCCTGAGTCCAAGCCCAGGACTGGCAAAAAAATAAAATAAAATAAAATAAAATCCATCATATCCTTCTTGGGAGCGGAATGAGAACACACAAGTGTAAGCACAATCTTTTTTTTGCCAGCCCTGGGGCTTGAACTCACGGCCTGAGCACTGACTGTCCCTGGTTTCTTTTTTTTTTTTTTTTTTGCCAGTCCTGGGCCTTGGGCTCAGGGCCTGAGCACTGTCCCTGGCTTCCTTTTGCTCAAGGCTAGCACTCTGCCACTTGAGCCGCAGCACCACTTCTGGCCATTTTCTGTATATATGGTGCTGGGGAATTGAACCCAGGGCCTCATGTATACGAGGCAAGCTCTCTTGCCACTAGGCCATATCCCCAGCCCCCCCTGGTTTCTTTTTGCTCAAGGCTAGCACTTTACCACTTGAGCCACAGCACCCCTTCTGGCTTTTTCAATATATATGTGTTGCTGAGGAATCAAACCCAGGGCTTCATGTATACAAGGCAAGCACCCTACCACTAGGCCATATTCCCAGCCCTCAGCACTTTTATTTTATTTTTTGTCAAAAGTCACATGCATAGGAATAAAAGAGCTCCAAGTGGGAGGGGGCTAGGACTATGGCCTAGAGGTAATGTGCTTGTCTCGTATATATAAAGCCCTGGGTTTGATTCCTCAGCACCACATATATAGAAAAAAGCTGAAGTAGTGCTGTGGCTCAAGTGGCAGAGTGCTAGCCTTGAGCAAAAAGAAGCCAGGGACAGTGCCCTGAGTTCAAGCCCCAGGACTGGTGAAAAAAAACAACCAACAAGTGGGGACTGCTAAGGTTGGCCATAATTTACTGCCTTATGAGCCAACTCACCAAGCTCATCATGGGACAGCTGGTGGACCTGGAGCTAGTCCTCATGTGTCCCAAAGTTAGATGTGAAACAACTGTAGCCCAGTATCTGGCTTCTGTACCAGGCTATATTTGGATCTTAAAGAAGTCCTCCTAGAAGAAAGGGCAGGCCATGCATGGGATTGGACACCACCACAGAGGCACGACTAATGTCATCAGGTCTGTCCTCTCATGCTGCCCCGGCATCAAGGCGCATCAGAAACCTGCCCTAGACTCCATAGTAATGCCAAATGCCCTCAATACCTGGGAGCAAGGGCAGGGCCCAGTCCATCAACTTTAAATTATACCACTGATTCCTATCTACTGCTCACTGCATGTTACCCACTAAGCAAGATCTCTGTCCACTTGGCCTAGTGGAAGTCTGGAGACTAGGGAATTTATGCTAGATGTCGAATAATGATTTATAATAACAAAGCGTTGAAAGAGACATTGACTTCTTACAGATGTGAGGGCTGAGAAATCCAGGGTTTTGAGACATCATCTGATAGGGGCCTTCTTAAGTGTCACCCCATGGTAGAAGTCAGAAGAGCAAGGGAAACAGGCTCCTTTTGTCAGGAGTCCATTCCCACAATAAATGAATCCCCCAAGCTGGGCACTGGCAGCTCACACCTGTAACTCTAGCTACTCAAGAGGGTGAGATCTGAGGATCGCAGTTCAAGGCCAGCCCCGAGAAGGAAAGTCTGTGAGACTATTTTTTGGGTGTTTTTTTTTTTTGGTCATGGGTCTTGAACTCTGGGCCTGGGTGCTCTAGCCCTGAGCTCTTCAGCTCAGGGCTAGTGCTCTACCACTGGAGCCACAGAGCCACTTCCGGTTTTCTAGTGGTTAGATGGAGATAAGAGATAAGAGGTTTCTTCAACTAACCACCAGAAATCCAGAAGTGGAGCAAAGTGGTAGAGAGCTAGCCTTGAGTAAAAAGAGCTCAGGGACAGTACCTAGGCACTAAGTTTAAGCACCACAATGGAAAGGAATCATAAAAAAAAATCCCACAATAACAGCATTAATCCATAACTGGAGGTCCTCATTAAGTGAGCTAATCACCTTTAACTTCTTAACATTATTACCATTATTGCATTGGGCAATGCTGCGTGACTTTGCACAGCGAGTATATTCTATTTCCTCTCTCTTTTATTTTCCCTCACATTTCAAAAGTTATTCCTTTCTTTTTTTCAGCCTTGTTGAGCAAATTCAGGGCTTCCTGCATGATTGGCAAGTGCTCTATCACTGAGCTACACTCCTGATTCTAAAAGTTTTTTACTTCTACTTTGTCAGAACAGAAAACATCGACACAATATTATTGAGCTCCTTTCTTCTCTGTGGTGCATTTAGCTTATTAATCTGGTAGATTATATTGATTGACTTTTGGAGAGTAAACCAAGCTTACCAGTCTAACCCACTCTCATATTTATCCCTGGAATAACTTCATCTTAGATGTGATATATAACTGTTCTCAAATATTAATGTATTCTTCTTGCTAATATTTTATTAAAAGTTTTTACATCCATGTTAATGAAGGCTACTGGCCTGTAATTTGTTTTCCTTTGGTGTACTTTTTTTTTGCCTGGCTTTCTATAATATTGGCCTCACAAAATTAGGAAGTTTTCCCTCCTTTCCTTTTCTGGAAGAGATTATACAGCTAGTCTTCAATGCTCATCACTTCCTTTTTGCTATTGAATTCATCCTGGCATCTCAGTGTGGACTTGGGAGAGCATGCACATTCTTACATGCTTAACCAGTTTTTTTTTTTTTTTCAGTGTTGTTGTTTTAAAACATTTGTTTCTTTTTTTTTTTTTTTTGGCCAGTCCTGGGCCTTGGACTCAGGGCCTGAGCACTGTCCCTGGCCTCTTCTTGCTCAAGGCTAGCACTCTGCCACTTGAACCACAGCGCCCCCTCTGGCCGTTTTCCATATATGTGGTGCTGGGGAATCGAACTGAGAGCTTCAAGTGTAGGAGGCAAGCACTCTTGCCACTAGGCCACACTCCCAGCCCCCATTTGTTTCTTAATATAACAAGGCTGGATGAAATTTATGAACCTAAGTTTTCTTTTCTTTTTATTACAGTTGTTTTGCATTTGTGCCAGTACTGAGGCTCAAACTCAGGGCCTCATGCTTTCACTTGACTTTTCTACTCAAAGCTAGTGCTCTACCACTTGGGCCATTAGTTGTACTTCTGGCTTTTTTGGTGGTTAATTGGAGATAAGAGATTCACAGGCTTTCCTACCCTGGATGGCTTCAAGCTTTGCTCTTAAGTTCTCATTTTTTAAGTAGCTAGGATTAAAGGTGTGAGCCACTGGCCAGCAGCTCCATAGTGTTCTTAGCTGAGGTATAGCCTAACTCCTACTTTATGTCCTTAGTTAACTTGCAAATTTACTCTGTCTAGTTTTGTATATTTTCTTTTTCTTTTTTTGGTGCTGGTCCTGGGGCTTGAATTCGGGACCTAGGTGCTTCACTGTCCCTGAGTATTTTTTTTTTTTTTTTTGGTCCCTGAGTATTTTGCCCAAGGCTGGAACTTTACCATTTGAGCCACAGCTCTACTTCCAGCTTTTTGGTGGTTGATTGGAAATTAGAATCTCAGAGACTTTCCTGCCAGGGATGGCTTTGAACTTGGATCTTTAGATCCCAGCCTCCTGAGTAGTTAGGATTCTAGATGGGGGCCACCTTGGCCTTGCTCTGTAGATTGTCTGTTTTTCATTTGTAAGTCACATTTATAATGCTCATAGAATTTTGCGCCATTACATTTATTTAATTTGAAGTCTGGAGTTGAAGCCAGGCCCTTGCATATACTAGGAAAATACTGTCGAGTTAGATTCCCAGTCTGTGGCTTTTTTTTCCTTCCCCAGACAGGGTCGTACTATGATGCTTAGGCTGGCCTTGAATTCAAGATCATCCTGCCTCCATTTCACAATGCTGTGATGATCAGTGAACAGTTTCTTCCCATTAAATCCTTTCAAGTATACTAGTGGTAATTGGATATATCTAAGAATTGACTATTTCAGATTATTTTTTCAAAGAGCATTATATATAGGCTACCAATAGGAAGATTTTGGATGTTTACCCTGCTCTGGGAAGTTTCCTTCCTTCTTTCCTTTCTATTTTTTATGTGTTTCTTTTTTTTTTTTTTTTGCCAGTCCTGGGGCGTGGACTCAGGGCCTGTGCACTGTCCCTGGCTTCTTTTTGCTCAAGGCTAGCACTCTGCCACTTGAGCCACAGCGCCACTTCTGGCTGCTTTCTGTATATGTGGTGCTGGGGAATTGAACCCAGGGCCTCATGTATATGAGGCAAGCACTCTTGCCACTAGGCCATATCCCCAGCCTTTTCATGTGTTTCTTTCTCCATTTTTATTAGCCTGTACAAAGGGTTTCATTGTGATGTTTCTATATATGCATATAATGTTCACCCATCAAGCCCATTCCCTTTGTTACCTCCTTCATCCCCACTTCTTCCTCCTTGGAACCAATTCTAAGGGTTTCTTCCAGTTTTTTGCTGGAAGTGGAGATGTCTCAAAGGGTAGAGCACCAGCTTTAAGTGCAAGGCCAAGTTCAATACCAGAATAAACACACACACACACACACACACACACACACACACAATCAGTCAAAATAACTGATTTTAATCCTTCCACTTTTGTGGTTAGCAAAATTTGTTTCCTTATAGGTTTCAATATTATCTAATTCAGTAGCCAAAACCCAGCAACACAGATAACCTTAAGTAGCCATTTTAGAAGTAACTTTTTTTTTCAGCTTTTCCCTATTTTTCACAGTAGTCTATAAAAAGTAAGGTACCTTTTTTTTTAACTTATTTTTCTGGCTGAAATTCTAACTGAACTCACAGCTGGAAAACTGTACTAACTGAAATTAGATAAGCTAAAATTATATAGACTGCCTAAGTGCAAGCCTCTGAATTCAAATCCCCAGTAACACTGGGGGGTGGGAGGGAAGATAACAAAGATATTAAAGGTAATATGAAAACCACTACATGCATTTATGAGAGTATATTAATTGCCATTTCTATTTCTTGTAAAGGTGATTTGTAATCAATTTTGTAATATACATTTGAATATACAAACAGATATGGCTGAAAATAACCTAGCCTCTTAAGGACATACTTGATGGTGAAGTCATTTTGATTTAAAGTTTGTGAGAATGAAATCTGAAGTTGGGCACTGGTGGCTTACACCTGTAATCCTTGCTACTTAGGAGGCTGAGATCTAAGGATCCTGGTTTGAAGCCAGCCTGGGAAGAACAAGTCTGTGAGACTCTTACCTCCAATTAACCACCAGAAAGCCAGAAGTGGGCTGAGAATATGGCCTAGTGGCAAGAGTGCTTGCCTCCAACACATGAAACTCTCGGTTCGATTCCCCAGCACCACATATATGGAAAACGTCCAGAAGGGGCGCTGTGGCTCAGGTGGCAGAGTGCTAGCCTTGAGCGGGAAGAAGCCAGGGACAGTGCTCAGGCCCTGAGTCCAAGGCCCAGGACTGGCCAAAAAAAAAAGAAAGCCAGAAGTGGCACTTGGCTCCAAGTGGGAGAGTGCTAGCCTCGAGTAAAAGAGCTGAAGGAGAGCACCCAGGCCTCAAGTTCAAGCCCACGACCAAGAAAAAAACCTTGAAATAACATAGCAGGTTAATTCCAAATTTCAAACCTCAGCTTCAGACTGTATCTTACTTGAAAGTGTTAGAAGTCTGTAATAGATTTTGAAACCAAGAAAAATAAGCATATTTTATAATCTAGAACATGCGTGCATGCATATGTGTGTGTATTGTTGAGGCAGTGTCTTGTTAGTTGTTCAGGCAAGACTCTAACTTTTGGGGTCAAACCATTCTGCCTCAGACTCTCAAGAAGCTGGGACCACAGATGCACCTCAATATACCTGGCCTTGTATAAGGCCTTTAATACTTTTTGTTTTGAATAATGAGGTTTGAATTCAGAGCTTTATGCTTGTTTAGATGACACTTGAGTCACACCTCCAGTCTGGCTTTTGCTGGTTATTTTGATGAGATAATCTTGCAGACTTTTCAAGGTGGGCAGCTTTGAACTATGATCTGTTTCCTGAGTAGTTAGGATTACAGGTATGAGCCACTGACAGCTGGCTTAATATTCTTTTAATTAGTTCTCATCATTGCAATAAATGAATGACCTATTAGTTTTGGGGAGAAAAGTAGAAGGAAAAGAAATTATAAACAGTTTTTGACCATACTTTAATTCATAATGACATCTAAGTGTTTCTGGAATGAACAAATTAAAGGTATCTTTAGTAGTTATTTGAAAAATCGGTATCTTTCTCCTACCCTTATCAACAGAAATGATAGAATTTTTTTATCTATCTATCTATCTATCTATCTATCTATCTATCTATCTATCTATCTATCTATCTATCTATAGCTGGGGATTGAACCCACAGTCTTCCCCACATTTAGAAAGAGCTCTATCACTGAGTCACAACGTCTGATATTACAGAATTTTCACATTAATGTCCACTGACATTCATTTCATTTAGGCACAGTAAACCACACTTTTCTGTTTCATGATTCACTCATTTCTTGGGTGGCTGCTGTTAGATGTCAGGCACTCCATCTAACTTTTCAGTTAGTGTTATTCAGCTCTATCATTGTTGTTGGTTGTCAACAGTAGTTAAAGCAATGCCTTAAAGCAGGGGTCAAAATTAAATCAACATTCAAATTCAGATTACAAAACATACTAAAGGTCATGTTACAAAAAACACTACTCAGACAACTTCAATGTTTGGAATGACTTTTCTTCTGTAAGTTAAGTTGTAGCATATACACATGTAAGTACCTATATACATTGTAATGGGTGACTACTTATTCCTGACCTTGTTGTCTCAGATGCACACAAAATTCATGAGAACTTCATTAAAACAAAACAAACCCAACAAAAACAACCCCATAACCTACATAAGTGAGTCATTACATGAGACAGGAAAACAGCTAATATATATTATTAACTTTTCCAAGTAATGTTATTATGTACAGTTTTATTGCCAGTATATGCACAACAGTAAGCATTGAACTATAAATACACAATGTAATTAACAGTAAAAACAAAAGCTGTTACAGGTAGGGGGGAAAGGATATAGAGAAATGTCGTTTCTTGCTGCTAGAACACAAAGGGAAAAGCCTATGACAAATCACTCATTCGGTTCTCTTGTCTTAAATTCTTTACATATATTTCTACATTTTTTTCAATTAAACAAAGATTGTACAGGTAACTCTGTAACAATAGCAAATCGCTCCTCTCATAGACATTTGCCTTGCCAGTCAAATTCACTTCATGTTAAGATTAAATTAAAAAAAGTCAAAATGAGAAATCATTGAATCGGATTCCAAATGATTTCAGTTGGCTTTCACTGAAACTGGTCATTTTGGAAGGTTGGCTGCATATGAAAACAATAGGTTTAGCAAAAGGTGATTAAAAATTTTTGTTAAAAAGTAACAGAAATCACCCTTTAAGTAGTTTTTCTGAAAGACATATTACAGGCAGCAGCTCAGTTAAAAGCATCAGCCCTGAAGAGGTAGAGAATTTGAGCCCATTATTACAACATAGCCTTTGCACCATCTTCTCTCTCATCAGGATCAATGTTTTCATGGTTCGAGGAAACCAGCTCCCATCACTTTTAGGAAATAGTGCTGGTTGACCCCATCTCAATAATTAGTTTATTTTACTAGGTGAGAAACAGAAGACAGTCAAGGACACACATGCACTTGATTCTTTTGTCTGTTTCCATTATCAAGTTTATTCATAAGTGAATTTGATATTAATAAATACAAAAAGCATCATTCACAACAAAATAAACAAACAAAAAATAACACAAAACCCCTGCAATGAAACCTTCTATTTCAACAAGTATCAAGAAAAACCAGGCAGATGATTTGGTGCAGCTTTCTGAAGGGATCATAGAAGGACATGGTTTTAAATAATGATGGCAAGATCAATAACCAACAAACAATAGCAGTTTTACAGAACTGGCTGATCCTGTAACATTTCTCTTCCAGGTCTTCATTTTCAAACTACAAGTGACCCCAAAGAAGTTGCAACTAATGACACGGCTCACCATCACACCAACAGAGTCCAGCTGAAGTTCAAATTAGTCCTGCTTTGTTTCCACGTCATTTATAATATTTCTAGCTAGGACATGATATGGAACAAAACTCAAAGTAGCAATAAAAATATTATTCTGCAGTTGAATAAAGACGAAAATGTTTTAGACTGTTAAAACTTTTAAAGCTTTTAAGCATTCCGGTTTAAAAAAATTTATACAATCATAACACTGGCAAAGGTTAATGGGAAGACAAAGAAGTACAAACATGTGAAATGGTGAGTTTGACTAAAAAATTACTTTGTATTGATCAATTGTTGTTAATACTGCTTCTGTTTGAATTTGGAATAACTATCATAAAAGTTACATGCAGACTGAGGATAGCTCTCTGTTACAGAAAATATAAAATGAAATAAAACAAAAAACAAAAACTGGGAAACAATGGTTAAGCTTCAAAAGATGTCTTGAGAATTTCCTTTCACTGATGAGGGCGGTCTGTCTGTTCTTGAGAGACCTGGTTCACTGATGATTGGCGCTAACTTTGTCCAGAAACATCAGTAGTGGGATCGGCCCCTCCGGAACCCGTCTGTGCACGTTTTATGTAAAGGTTCAATAACTTCATCTGTGGATTTAAGTCAAGTACACGTCATGTGAACAAGCTGCTCTACATTAGGATGAGATGGTCACTAAAACAGCTACATATATGTGAATTATTTTTATTTATTTTTGTGAATTGTATTTTTAAACATTTATTTATTTTTGGTTGGTTGTGGGGTTGAACTCAGGGTCTGAGTAGTGTTTCTGAGCTTTTTCACTCAAGACTGGTGCCACTTGAGCCACAGCTCCACATCTGACTTTTTGGGGGTTACTTGGAAATAAGAATCTCACAGACTTTTTAGCCATGATTATTATGATTATTAAGGAGAAATTAAAAGATATATGTAGGCATTCTACCATTTAATACATGTCCCCAGCTCTAGTCTTATTTTTGCCTGGGTTTGCCTACAATTATCCTATTTATACCTTCCACACAGATGACAGGCATGTGTTACCACCCCAGCTTATTAGTTGGGGTGGTGTCTTACTTTTTGCTAGGGTTGGTCTTGAACCGTGGTCTCCCCAATCTTTGCCTCCTGAGTGGCTAGGATTACATGCATGAGTCACTGGGTCTGGTTCTTTTTGTTCTTCAGCAGTCATTGGGGGTGATGGTTTGAGTGTTGGAATGGAAATGAATAAGTCAATGTTATGAATAACCATGAATTGTAGGCATGAGTGACAAAATGTTAGGGGAAGAGCCAAAGGGAGAATCAGAGGAATAAGGAGAATTAGAGCAGTGGAATAAGGGCAGTAGATGTTCAAAGTCTGACTAACTAAATTCTTACTCTTTAACACATATTCAGAACAAAGATTTAAAGTACTATGGTTGCTACCTATAAAACCACACACTGTTACTTACTTTACTGCCAGTGAGTTGACTGAGATGTGGTTTTAGCTCATCACCAATTACTGCATGAACAGCTACTAGGCAGAAGACACAAGCTTTCCGAACACTGCTCTCTGAATTATCATAACCCTAGGGAGAAAAGTTCCATCATTAGTACCACTGAAGGATTTAAGAAAATGATTTTCAACAGGGACAGACATGCAATGCAAACATGAGCTCTGACACACTGAGGAGAAAAACCTTGCTGACCTATGGTAATGTCTCTCTCCCTCAACATACACCACATTCTGCTCTACTGCCCTCTGTGGCTCTCTCCTGATAAGCTGCATGTTCCTAACTCTGAAGCCACTGGTTTGCTAGTCTAGCGCCAACTTTCCAGAGCACGTGGCTTTAGGCCAGTCAATAGTTCCTTACTATCTAGTAAAACCTGGATTTTTAGGTTTAGCAAGTCAAGGCATTCTTATAACCCAGGCCTAATTATCTTTTATCTGTCCCACCTTGATAGCTTAGTCTATCTCCCTTATGCTTTGATCATACACCATTTACTCTCTTCCAACATTCCACAGAAATCTTACTCATTAAGTATTTTTGAGTATACCACATTTTACTCAGGGGAAAATAAAGTTCAATGCTACAAAAACTGTGATAATTTTCTAAAATGATGGCAAAAATGTATTCTTCATGGTAAGAGGCATGATAATGAATCATGCATACTTTATTTTTATTAAAAATTTCAAGAAATTATCTTAGTTTTATAATAAATTACCTTACAATTTTAATAAAAAGTATCTTATAATTCTTATAGTTTTTCTATAGTCTACATAGTGACATATCCAGTATGAATCCTAATTTAAGCATTCTAGTGTTGTAAATTAAATTTTTTTTTTCTGGGCCTGAGGTTTGAACTCTGGGTCTAGGCTCTGTCCCTGAGTTTCTTTCGCTCAAGGTTAGTACTCTACCATTTGAGCCACAGCATCATTTTTGGCTTTTTCTGTGATTAATTGGACATAAGAGTCTCATGGACTTTCCAGCCTGGGCTGGCTTTGAACCATGATCTTCAGATCTCAGCCTCCCGAGTAGCTAGGATTACAGGCATGAAACATTAGCACCTGCCTAGTTAATTTAATACTTTGGTTTTGTTTTTGGTACTGGGGATTGAACGTGGAGTCTTGTGCATGACAGATAAGCAATCTACCACTGAACCAGACCTCTAGTCTGAATGTTGTAGGATTAAGTCTCCTCCCTGACAACCTCCCTTCTGGCTAAAATTTTTCCTATTACAAATAACATTGCCAAGAATATTGCACTCAGTGTTAAAATATTTAAGTGTGTGTTATGTGACAAGAACCAGCCAGGTAAGTAATGCTAAGAGTCTGATGAGGTGCACACTCTTTCCAAAACGGTTTTGAAATCCCATGGCAGAAAGGAATAGGATAAGGATGAGAGAGTCAGAAAACACATTGCAAAGAGAGGCTAAGTACAGACTGTGTCTGCTGTCCTCATTACCGAAACTTGTAGGTTTTGAAATGGGAAGTTCATCCTCTATTCTAGTGTATCCTTTTCAAGTGGACTGCATGCTTAGCACTCTAAATCTTTAACAGTCATTAATATCATTTTTAGTCATCTCATTTCTCTACTAAAGAAAGTTGGTAATTTTTCTTACAGCATTCCATATATTCTAGATTTGACTGAATAGCATTACCGCACAATTTAGTAATTTTATTTCCATGTTCTTAATGTTGATAATTAAATCTAGAGGCTTGATGAGATTCAGGTTCCAGGGCTTCCAGAAAGGAAAATGTAGCTCAGTGCTGCTGGCTCATGCCTGTAATTCTAGCTACTCAGGAGGCTGAGTTCTGAGGATGGTGGTTCAAAGTTGGTCTGGTCAGAAAAGTCTGCGTGAGACTCTTACCTCCAAAACTGGAAGTAGTGCTGTGGCTCAAGTAGTAGAATGTTAGCTTGAGCACAAAGAGGCTCAGGGACAGAGCCTAGGACCTTAGTTCAAGTCCCAATCTGACAAAAAAAAAAAAAAAAAAAAAAAAAAGGAAGGAAGGAAGGAAGGAAGGAAGCAAGCAAGCAAGCAGTGGTGCATCTCATGGGAAGATGCATGTTGAGTTCTTCCATTTCTGGTGGTGTTTGTGTAACCTCTATCATCTTTTCACCTAACATTTTTTCTGTGTGCTACTATCTTATAGGTGGTACTGGGGCTTTTGACACAGGTCTTTCTTTGGGTTGGCAAGGCAGGCCATCTATTCCTCAAGTAACCCTCTGCCCTTTTGTCTGTATTTTGTTTTTAGATGGATGCTCATCTTTGTTCATGCTGGCATCAAATGCCACCTTTCAGGCAGCTACTATCATAGTCACTGTGCCTGACTTAGAATTTTTTTTTCAGAAATTAAATAATAATTTCATTGACATAGATCGAACTCAATATTAAGATTTTAAGATTGACTAATTTTATTTTGTGACATTTAAAAATTTCCTTTTTGATTCCATTTTCTGGAGTTGGTTTTCTGTTTTTTTTTTTTTTTTTTTTGGCCAGTCCTGGGCCTTGGACTCAGGGCCTGAGCACTGTCCCTGGCTTCTTCCCGCTCAAGGCTAGCACTCTGCCACTTGTGCCACAGCGCCGCTTCTGGCCGTTTTCTGTATATGTGGTGCTGGGGAATCGAACCTAGGGCCTCGTGTATCCGAGGCAGGCACTCTTGCCACTAGGCTATATCCCCAGCCCTCTGGAGTTGGTTTTGATATACATATATATTCAATCCTGGGGCTTGAACTCAGGGCCTACGTACTATACCTGAGCTCTTTTGCTCAAGGTTAGTGCTTTACCACTTTGAGACACAGCTCGGCTTCCAGTGTTCTGGTGGTTAATTGGAGATAAGAGTCTCATGAACTTTCCTGCACTGGCTGGCTTTGAACCATGGTGCTCAAATCTCCTGAGTAGCTAGGATTACAGATATGAGCTACCAGTGCACCTGGCTATCATAAATATTATTTCATATGATCAGATGCACATAGACATTGTTCCTTTGTGTCCTCCTAAGAGACATTATTTGTTTTATCCCATTGGTATTTCTATTCCCAAATCAACATTTTCTTACTACAAATATATTGAATTCAATTCAAGTTATCTTTGTACCTACATGTAACATCTCTTTCATCTTTAGGATGTTTACCACTAGAGACTTGCCTTGAATTTGCTAGGCCCCTTGAGCCATATCCTGTGCTGAGGTTTAGAAATAGAAACTTTATACTTGTTAGGCAGGTACTCTACCACTGAACCATGTCTTCAGTCCTTTTTTGCACTGGTTAGCTGTAGACAAGGGCCTGTGCTTCCTGCCCAGGTGTGTCTGGACTGTAATCTACTGATTTTAGGTTTCTGTGGTAGCATGTACTACAGTGCCCCAACTATTGAGATGAGATCTTTTGTGTATGCCTAGGCTGTTATTGAACTATGATCCTCTGGATTTCAAGCTCTCTTGGAGAAGGGTTGCAAGCATGAGGCATAGCTAGATAGGGCCTCATGCTTTTTTTTTGTTTTTTTTTTCCATTTTTGCTTAGGGTCAGCCTCAGAACAGTTTTATTCATCTATGCCTCTCCTAGGTGGGATTATAGATGTGTACCATCATAACACCTGACTTGTTAATTGGAATGAGGTCTTGCTAGCTAGCTTTTTGCCAAGGCTGGCTCAAACCAAGGTTCTATTCACGTAGCTAGGATTACATGCATGCACCACCAGACCAGACCTAATATCTCTTTTAATAGACTTTAGAAGTTCTGATTCATGCTTTTTACTAGTGTTTATTGTTACTTACATATTTTTTTTTGTTTTCTTTATACTTTGTTTCTTAAATTTGGGTTTAAGTTTTTATTTATTTTGTGGTCACATTTTTCTATTCTCTCTCTCTCTCTTTTGGTGGTACTGGGGTTTGAACTCAGGGCCTTGTGATTGTTAGGTAGGCACTCTGCCACTTGAGCCACATTTCCAAGGCCCTTTTTTCCTATTGCTGGCTTGGGGTTAGCCTGGACTATGATCCTACTTGTGCTTCTTCTCCTAGCTAAGATTACAAGTATGCACCACCATACCCAGCCACTGGGTTTCCAAACAGTTTGGAATCACAGGTATGTACCACTGCATAGTCATTTGTTAAAATGGAGTCTTGTGAACTTGCCCTCCCCCTCATGGTTGAGGCCTGAGCCACAACACCACACCCTACTGTCTTCTTCCTTTTTTTGCATTTATTTTGAACAGGGTCTTGCTTTTAGCTTGGGCCGAACACTTCCTGAGTAGCTGGGATAATATGTATCACTGCACCAAATTTCTTTTGGTTGACACGCATATGTGTGTGTGGTAATGGTTGTTTAAAGTTTTTGCCCAGACTAGCCTTGAATGCCTCCAACTAGGGTTATAGGTGGGTACTACATATGGCTAGCTCCAAGTTCTTTTCTACTTTTTTTATGTTTGCAGTCCTAGAGTCTGGGCACTGTTCCTGACCTTCTTTTTGCTCAAGGCTAGCAGTCTATCACTTGAGCCATAGTGCCACTTCCGGCTTGTTCTGTTTGTGTGGTACTGAGTTGAACCCAGGGCTTCATGCATGCTAGGCAAGCACCCTACCATTAAGCCACATTCCCAGCCCCTGGTTCCAAGATCTTAAAAGTTAACTTTTGGCTTCCTTTCATACTTTCCCAAGCCACTGAAATCCAAAGAGGACCTAATACCTTTCTTTAATATTTTTTTTCCCTGCATGTAATCCAAGGTGCTCAGTGAAATAATTTTTGATTAAAAAGCTTAGACATCAAATACATGCAAATAGGTATTGTCACGTGTCCATCCTACATCCCCTAATGCCTATACTATAATTTCAATGATTTTTGGCAAAGCAAAAGTTTAAGTTCACTAGAGTTCTTATGCTTTTTAAAAAGGTTTCCAATAGTTACATAAGCTACGTGACTTTATACCAAGCTAATTAAAGGGAATAAGAATTTTACAGAAATATAAATCCACAAGGACCCTTAATATTTTCATACTGTAAATTATTCATCCAACAAACATTTACCCAGTACTTATAATATATACAACATATGCATATTGTATATACATGCGCTTAGTACCAAAACATAGGTAAGAAAGAGGTTTGGATATCTAGGATCTTATAACTTAATGAGCAATACAACTTAGAACAGAATTATAAATATAATGCTATAGGAAAAGTCATAATAGGTGCAGTATATAGTATTAACCATCCATTAAAATTACATTGCAGACTGTTATTTATCAGGATGGACAAAGTTCACAACACATGGTTAAAGTATGTTATAAAATACAATTCCAAGCCAGGTACTGGTGGGCTGACACCTGTAATACTAGCTGCTCAAGAGGCTGAGATCTGAGGATCACAGTTCAAAGCCATCCCAGGGAGGAAAGTCCATGAGACTCCTATCTCCAATTAACCACCAGAAAACTGGAAGTGGTACTATGGCTCAAAGTGGTAGGGCATTAGCCTTGAATGAAAAAGTTCAGGGGCAGTGCCCAGGCATTAAGTTCAAGCCTAACGACTGATGAAAAACAAAAAAAAAACCCCAACAAAACACACACACACAAAAACCCATCTATACTTGCTACAATGGTTATATCCACAAGTTTATGTGGCTAGATAAGAACATTGTAGGGGCTGGGGATATGGCCTAGTGGCAAGAGAGCTTGCCTCCCATACATGAAGCCCTAGGTTCGATTCCCCAGCACCACGTATACAGAAAACAGCCAGAAGGGGCACTGTGGCTCAAGTGGCAGAGTGCTAGCCTTGAGCAAAAAGAAGCCAGGGACAGTGCTCAGGCCCTGAGTCCAAGGCCCAGGACTGGCAAAACAAACAAACAAAACAACAACAACAAAAAAAATAGTACACCTATATGTTAGTAAAACTACTTCGGAGAGGAATCTGACCATGATTTCTGCTTCTAGAATTACAAGATAATATTATAATAATCACCACAGTAGTTATGTTAATAAAATAGGAAACAATAGATTAAAAAGAAATGAAATTCTGATACATGCTTTAACATGGATGAACCCCAAAAACACTGCTTAATCAAATTAGTTGGGCAAAAAAGGATAAATATTTGTGATTTCACATATATGAGAAACAGAACAGGTATCTGTTAGAGATAGAAAGTAGAATGAGGGGCTGGGAATATGGCCTAGTGGCAAGAGTGCTTGCCTTGTATACATGAGGCCCTGGGTTCGATTCCCCAGCACCACATATACAGAAAATGGCCAGAAGTGGTGCTGTGGCTCAAGTGGCAGAGTGCTAGCCTTGAGCAAAAAGAAGCCAGGGACAGTGCTCAGGCCCTCAGTTCACGGCCCAGGACTGGCCAAAAAAAAGAAAAAAAGTAGAATGAAGATTAGTGGGGTCTTGGGCGAAGAAATGGGGTTTTGCTCACCAATGGGTAGAGATTTCGTTTAAGAGGATAAAAACATTCTGTGAATATATACTTAATGCCACAAGATTGTGTACATAAAAAGCCTAAATAACGGAAACCTGGATGTACACAACTCATTGCCTCAAGCTTGCTACTTACCTGTATTAGGCCTGGCATAATCTCTGGTAGGAGTAGGTTAAGGGTTTCCTTGGACACTCTCTCAATCACCTTTGTTTGCATTTTGATTGCAGCCAGATTAATGGGGTAGTCTGCAGTCTGAATGATAGGACACAGAACTTTGATGCACTGCTCTGGACTAATGGAGGTGGCCAGCACTGATGCTGCTTCCTCAGCAGACCTCACCACCTAAAACCAATTAAGCCAGGAAATTATTTAGACTATATCTTGAAAGTATACATTTCAGCAAACATTTAACAGGACGTGGTATTTGGAATTTGCTTTCAAAATATTGCAGCACACAGATAACTGTAAGTCAGAATACAGCTAAAACACATTTGCATGTACTAGTAACTGTCGAAGGTAGGTGATAAACATACAGACCTTTAACCATTCTCTCTTCTTTCCCATTTACTAGTGGCTAAAGTATGTTTTAGTTTTTATTTACTTTTTTCAGACAGTGTCTCTCTACGTTTTCCAAGCTTGTCTGGACCTCGTGGGCTCAAATGATCCTTTTAGGCAGATGGGATTATAGGTGTGTACCCCCATGCCTGATTAAATTCGTTTTTACTTTCATTTTCCCAGTGTGGCTGATCAAATCCATGTACATACCAGGCAAGTACACTACCAGTGAGCTATACTGTCAGTCCCTAAAGTTGTCTACCAGGGGTACTAGGGTTTGAACTTAAGGACTTAGCAAGTATTCTACCATTTGAGGCACCCATCCCCCAGTCGAACTAACTTTCAGTTATTTTTCAGATAGGTTCTTGTGTTTGGGTGCAGGGTTGGTCTGGGACTCCTACTTTCCTAAATATAAATTTGTCATGTAGACTGGATGACAGATGTGTGTTACCACATCTAGTTGTTTTAGTGATATGGAGACACTCTTACCTTTATGCTAGCCTTGAACTAGGCTCTTCCTAATCTCTGCTTTCTGACAGTGGCTGGGATTTCATGTATGAGCCACTATGCTTGGCTCCCTAATGTAATTTTTAAAATCAAACTGGTCTAGTGCTGGGGTAGGGAGGCTCTATTTATTTACTTGGACTGACAGTACTGAGAATGGGGCCTCTTCATCAGTCACAGGGAGGCCCTGCTCACGACTGCTCCCCTTCTAGGAGGGTTATATCACATTGTAAACATTAATTTGGAATGAAAAGAAATGGCTTCTTATTAGAATCTGTATTCTTTTAAGATGGTCTTAAAAATATGCAAAAACAAGTTAGGTGCCAGTGGCTCAGGCCTATAATCCTAGCTACTCAGAAGGCTGAGATCTGAGAATCGTAAGTCAAAGTCATCAGTGCTCAGGTCCAGCCCACCACCAAAAAATTGCATCCCCCCCAAATAAAAACAAAAACAAAAATGTAAAAACAAAAATCTTTGCTTTTGATGATTCTTTGCTAGTGTCTCATATCAATTAGTAGTGAGAAGTATTTAAAAAGGTACAGCAGAAAATGCTCCAAGTCACAAAGGTCAAAGCACATTTCAGCTGTGACATCCTAAGAACATCTATTTTATATTTTGTAAAAATAGAAATACTGGGGCTGGGGATATAGCCTAGTGGCAAGAGCGCTTGCCTCATATACATGAAGCCCTGGGTTCGATTCCCCAGCACCACATATACAGAAAATGGCCAGAAGTGGCGCTGTGACTCAAGTGGCAGAGTGCTAGCCTTGAGCAAAAAAGAAGCCAGGGACAGTGCTCAGGCCGAGTCCAAGGCCCAGGACTGGAAAAAAAAAAAAAGAAATACTACAGGTCTTATTTGGGTCAGAACTATAAACATTAGATATTATGATATAAAAAATCCAGATTAAAAAAATAAATTACTCTGAGAGTTTCAATTTCTCCTCTCCTCACTATCATTTGGCCTTGCTCGTCCTTATGGCTGTTAAGTGGCATCCTGTAAGGGTTTGAGTTGCAGATTTCTACTGACGAATGGTGATAACATCTTTTTATGTGCTTATTGTCATTTATATTGTTTGAAAAATGTCTATTATGATCTCATACCACTTAAAAATTGGTTTTTCTCAGTCAGACTTAGGAAGATATTCTTTTTTAAAATTTAATTTTGTTGTGAAGATGATGTACAGAGGGGTTACAATTACATATGTAAGGTAGTCATACTTATTACCTCCTCTCTCATTTTTCTCTCACCCACCACCCTCCAGAGTTGTACAAGTGATTTCCAACATATTGTCTTGTGAATATTGCTGTTGGGCTGGTTTGCCTTTAATCCTTTGTCTCACTATTTTGATGTTCTTAGGGAAGGAAAACAAAGGCATAATTCCGCTACCATTTATGGAAATGAACTCCAGAAAGTGGAAACATAGTTTTTTTTTTTTCCTTTGTTTTTTTTAGGGGTGGCAAAGGGAGGTACAGAAATGGAGGAAGAGTGAACAAATGCAGTCGTGGTATTCAGTATATACTATGTGGAAAATGAATTATGCAATTTGTATGGGCACAGACAGGAAGGGGTATTGGGGGAAAGAGAAAGAAGGGGTGACATTGTCCAAAAAGTATTGTACTCATTACTTATGATTTAAGGCGCTCTACCACTCTGAGCTATAGCAGCACTTCTGGTTTTCTAGTGGTTAGCTGGAGATAAAGAGTCTCACAGACTTTCTTGCCTGGGTAGGCTTTGAACCACGATCCTCAGATCTCAGCCTCCTGAGTAGCTAGGATTACAGGCGTGAGCCATTGGTGCCCACCTTCCTCAGTTTTTTGAAGTACAAAACCTTTTAATTTTGATAAAGTTCAGTTTTATATTTTTCCCCAGTAGTTGCTTCTACATTCGATATTAAGAAACTACTACTAACTACATAGTCCATGTAACAAAAATTCTTACTGCTGTTTTCTGAGATTTTTGTGGTTTTAACTCTTGAATTATCTTTGATTTATTTTACTTTATCACTATTTTAACTTCCTTTTTGGCCTGTCTTTGCTAATGTCTTGGTTTGACCATAGACATCTAGTGCTATTACAAGAACACTTTCTTGCAGAAAGCATTGCAGTATCCTGTTTGATATTTCTTTTTCTAATTATTTCTAAGATTATAATAAAAATCCTCATGGTTATCTTATTAGTGTTACTGATAGAAAGAGAGGATGCCATGATTCTTAAAAGTGAGAAAATAGGTTTAGAGGGCTTTTATAAAAATCTGTCCTTATTACTTCATTGAATAAATGTAACAGATTCATATCTCCTATAAGCAATTTATCATTTAAAATAATAATGATCTTACCTTCATTTGTTATATAAAAAATAAAATCCTTATTGCTAAATGTAAAGTAAGACTGGAGAACTCTAAACAGAAAACTAAAGCAAAATCAAGAAAACAAAATCAGATTACTATGATTGAATATGAAATGTTCCACAGGCTCATGGGCTTGGGCTCCAGCTGGTGGTCTATTCTAGGAGGTTGTGGAAACTTTAGGAGGTGGGGCCTAGCTGGGGTGAGTCCTTGTGGTAACCTGTCTCTGACCCCTTCCTAATTTTCTGTTTCCTGTCTCCTATGACATGACCAGCTTTCTTCTGCCCCAGCATCTTGTCACTGTAACCAGACCAAGCTCCAAAAGAGCATGAGCTGAACCCTTTGAAACCAGGAGCCAAAACAAGTAATTTTCCTTGTTAAGTTGTTTTACTTATTAAGTATTTGGTCACACTGAGGAAAAGCTAATATACAAAAAAGTAGGCTATTTAGAAAAAGGCCATGATATTATCATAATTCTTGTAACAGAAAAGAATATATGCTTGTATCTGAGTCAAATATCACTTTGAATATCAAGAAAAGTATCCATCAAGGAAAAGATTGAAAAAGGTAGCTTCTATGCAGTGTTTACATGGTTCATGAAATAAAAGGATGGGAATAAAACGTAACTCACCTCTTTATGAGGGTCTTTATGTGCTTCCAATGTTTTCATGACAGTCAGTTCTGCATAGTTTTTAAATCTTGCTGGCTGATGTCTTAAGATTTCTTTTAAAACCTTTAATGCCAAAGCTCTGATTGTAGGCTAAAAAAAAAACCCACGTTAATTTTTTTAGATAGTTTGGATGGCAGGCAATTTTTTCTTAGATGATTCAGTTGTTATTTAGAATTATACTTAACTGTTTAATATAACTATATATACTCTCTGCTAAGGACCATCTAAAAATTCAAAGAATGACAGAGCTTAGAGTAAAACACCCTCCAGATAACTATATCTTATCCTCCTTTTATAATTAGTTCATCTAAAGGTATACAAAAATTATTGTGCCATAAAAATATCAATTATACTGCCTCTAATAAGGAATCAACAATTGTTTTTTATGACATAAAGTAATCTGTAAAGAAGTCACAATCTTAAAACCATAATTCCAGAAAAAGTATAGTTATAGCTAGAACAGATAAGAAAGCACAAGGACATCATAGGCAAAGCTATACCAAACACAGGAAAAGTAAATTAATTTTAGACTGTAGGTCTATGCAAATAAATAAATAAGAAAAAAAATCCCATCCTTTTTCTTTTATGTATGCTTAGATTTTTTATACAAATGGCAAAAGCATTTACTTCAAGAGTAAACTCCTTAGAAAAGTCCAAGAGTTGATAAGCAACTCCCAAGTTTTATACACATTTTTCCCCCTACTTCTTTGAATTTCCTACTTCTATCAATTTCCAACATATTTAAGCAGAAAAGTCTTGTTAATTTGAGCATGTGAGTCTGTAAGTGTTCTGAGCGTTGCAAGGTCATGTACATTCCACGTTGCTTTTGGCTTCCCATCTCTTCTTTGCTTCAAACCCCATGCCAGCTTCTTCTTTCAAGCAGCTTGTGAATTTTCAGCTTCTTCATTTTTTTTTTTTTTTTTTTTTGGTCCAGTCCTGGGGCTTGGACTCAGAGCCTGAGCACTGTCCCTGGCTTCTTTTTGCTAAAGGCTAGCATTCTACCTCTTGAGCCACAGCGCCACTTCTGGCCTTTTCTGTTTATGTGGTGCTAGGGAATTGAACCCTGGGCTTCATGCATGCAAGGCAAGCACTCTACCACTAAGCTACATTCCCAGCCCGCAGCTTCCTTTTTGGCTTCTTGTGGCAGGCAACTGCTTTGGTAATTTTTATACCATGCTCTTGAATAGCTACCTCTTGCTGAGTTTTTCAGCCTACTGAACATTGCATTCCTGGACAGCCTGGTCTAACCTCTTTTCAAGACCTGACTTTTCAACTTTTTTCTTTTTCACAGGAGGTTCAAATCTATCATTGGTTCTGAAATACTGAGTATACTCCTCCCACTGGGCTTCATTTGAGATTCTTTTCCATTCTTCAACCTATCTTTTCTGGAGCACTTTCTTTTCTCCCTCTGAATCTCGAGGCTGAAGTTTTCTGTTCAGAATATTTTTTATGCAATTATTGAAATTTGTTCCACTTATTTATGGGAATTCCAGAAGGGTATTCTTCATATGCATTTGCCTAGATCTTTGGCTTAGTTTCTGGCGCATCTTCTGGGAAATTGGAGGCATCTGATTTCCTCCTAGTCCCGTCCTCTTTAACTCTCCAAAGTTCTAAGTATGGCTTCATCTTCAGAATCTGACTCAACACCACTTTCATTCATGCCAGGAGGCAGTAACCCACCCTATGTCCTTTCTTTGGTGAAGAAATGGCTGCCTGGCAGCCATCTTAGTACCCTGTCAACCTGCAGGCAATTTAACATTTTCAATTTCGACAACTTAAGCATCTCAACATCACCGAGAGGAAGAAAACTAGACAACTGTATAAAGTACATAACTTATTATACAATTCTAACATCTCTACTTGAAAACTCTAATCATACCTTTTAAATCTGTAAGAAGTTAAGAAAAATACTTGACTTCTGAAAAGTGAATTTAACTGCACAAAACAAGTAACCTGCATTTTCCCACAAGAACTGGCCTTCCATTTTTCATTTTTGCTGTGGTCAACTGTTCAAAATTGTTGAGCTATTTGGTTTAGAGAAAAATTTCATGCTGAGATAGCAGCAGGACAGACTCAGCTTCCAAAGTTCCTAATACATGTAGTATTTGGGCAATAGACAGTTGTGCAGTATTTGATTATTAGATAATCCTTAGTACGAAAAACAATAGCTGGAGGTGAAGCTGTGGTGGTACTTCATGCCTAGCATTCAGAAGGACTAGCTTCAATACCTAGCACCACAAAAAGAAATGAATGAATGCATGAAAGTAAAGCAGGACAAATTATGGTTTAAGTATTCTGCTGTTTACCTCTTTGTCCCCAAGGGTTTCCAGCAATAAAAGTAATATTGTTTTGAAGTGTTCATCCCAAACACTGAAAGATTCCTCCTGTGTTAGTTTCATCAGTTCATAGAGGGCAATTTTTCTTTCCTCTACACGTTCATTGTGGTTAGACAACTCCTTCAACAACTCTGCAACTAGGTCAGAATGGTCTAGGGAAAGATCTGTTAAAAGGACATAATCTTTAATTTTGTAACTTTATACTATTATGAAACACAGGCACAACCAATCTTGATTATTGATTGAAATACAATCATTTACTTTCAATTTTGTCATTCTCAAAACATCAATGTGATTTTTTAAATTTTCTATAAGAAAAAATAAAAAAGAACAGTATAGTGAGCCCCCAGATACCTATTACCTATATTTAGCAAATATCAAGGTTTTACCATTCTTCATCTCTGCTCCCTCCTTTTTCATGATGTATTTATGGCAAATTCCAAATGTTTTTTTTCACCCTTCATATTTCAAGCACACATTGATAAAGTGGCAAGCTAGGACACTCACTGTTGGGGTACTGTACTGTTACATATGCCAGTAATGGTTATAGGACTGAGGTAGTAACCACTTGATCCCACGTTGCAAGCTCCCATCAAACTTTTTTGTGGCCAGTCCTGGGGCTTGAACACAGGGCCTGGATGCTGTCCCTGAGCTTTTTTTGCTCAAGGTTAGCACTACCACTGGAATTACAGCTTCACTTCCCCATCACTAATGGTCTTACCCACGATTGGTGTTAAATCAGTATTTTTGAAATAAAAATGTTGATTATCTAAATACAGCATCCCTTCCATGGATAAGAATTCATCTACAGGGGCTGGGAATATGGCCTAGTGGCAAGAGTGCTTGCCTCGTGTATACATGAAGCCCTGGGTTTGATTCCCCAGCACCACATATATAGAAAATGGCCAGAAGTGGCGCTGTGGCTCAAGTGGCAGAGTGCTAGCCTTGAGCAAAAAGAAGCCAGGGACAGTGCTCAGGCCATGAGTCCAAGGCCCAGGACTGGCAAAAAAAAAAAAAAAAAATCATCTACAGAGGGTAGGGCCTCATACTTGCTAGACTAGTGCTCTCCCACTTAAGCCATGCCTACAGCCCTAACTGGCTATTTTGGAGACAGATTCTGGAACTTTTCTGGCCTTGAACCTTAATTCTCCAGATTTCAACCTCTTTGAATAACTAAGATTACACCTACTAGTGCCTAGTTTAGAGGTTGGCATTTTTGCTTATGGTTGGTGCTCTACTACATTAGTCATGCTTCCTATTCAGGCTTTTTGCTAGTTAACTAGACATAAAAAGCTTACAGAATTGCCTGCTGAGGTTGGCTCTGATTTTAGCCTCCTGAGTAGTTAGGATTGCACTGGCACCTGCTTTAGAGCTATTTTGGTTACCCTGAAAACCAGTTTGATAAAAAAGTAGAGTAGAATGCTTATAATCCAAACTACTTGGGAGGCAGATATTGGGAGAGAACAATTCCAGGCCAGATCAAGTAAAGCTAGTAAGAACTTATATCAATGAAAAGTAGGACATGTTGGCACATACCCACTTATTCATGGAGCCTCAGTAGGATAGTGGTCCAGGCTAGTTTGGGAAAAGAACTCTATCTGAAAATAACAAAGGGTTAGAGGCATGACTCAAGTGGTAGAGCATCTGCTTAGCAAGTTGTGAGGCCTTGAGTTCAAACTCCAGTACCACAAAAGAAGGAAAAAGAACAAAGAAAGAAAGAAAAGACAGATCTTTCTGTTCCAGTTGGCTTTGAGTCATGACCCTCATTCTTTTGAGTAGCTAGGATTCCAGGTATGGTCTACGAGTGACCAGCTTGAGGATTCTGGCTTAAAGCCAGCCACAGTAGAAAAGTATGTGGGACTTTTATCTCCAACCAGCAAAAAGCTAGAAGTTGAGCTATGGCTCAAGTGGTAGAGTAACAGCTTTGAACAAAAAAGTCATGTGACAGCACAAGGCCCTGAGATCAAGTCCTAGTACCAGTACACACACACACACACATACACACACACATACATACACACACACGCATCTCAAGAAACTCTAAATAGCCAAACTTTCTTGAAAAAGAACAAAGCTAGTGGTCAAACTTCTGATTTAAAAACTTACTATAAAAGCCAAAGTATTTAAAACAGTGTGTTACTAGCATAAAGACAGATGTACAAATAAATGGATAGGATAAAATAGAAATGAATTCTTGCATAAATAGTAAAAGGATTTCTGAAAGTGCTGTCAAGACTATTCAATAAGGAAAGAAGAGCCTTTGAAACAAATTGTGCTGGGTAAAACTAGACATCCACACGTGTATGTACAAGGCTGAACCTTGCACCTCATTATATAAAATAATTTACTCAAAATGAATCAAAGATTTAAATATAAGACACTAAATTCTTGGAAGAAAAATAGGGAAATAGTTTTACAAGACTGGATTTAGTAATGGTATATGAGATATGATACCAAGGCACAAACAATAAAGAAAAAACAATCTGGATATTGGTGGCTCAAGCCTGTAATCTTAGAAGGCTGAAATATGGAGGATATTTGTTCAAGGTCAGTCCAGGCATAGAAGTTTCCTGTACTCTTATCTCCAAAGTAACCAACACAAAGCAGGGCTGACGGTATGGCTCAAGTTGAGGAGCACCAACCAACCAAGTAAGAGGCTCTTGGTTCAAATGCCTATACTGACAAAAGAGAAAAAAAAAAGGACAAATTGGACTTTGTGGAAATTTTGTACATCAAAAAAATAGCTGGGGGCTGGGAATATGGCCTAGTGGCAAGGGTGCTTGCCTTGCATACATGAAGCCCTGAGTTCTATTCCCCAGTACCACATATATAGAAAACAGCCAGAAGTGGCACTATGGCTCAAGTGGCAGAGTGCCTTGAGCAAAAAGAAGCCAGGAACAGTGCTCAGGCCCTGAGTCCAAGCCTAGGACTGGCAAAAAAAAAAAAAAAAAAAGCTGGGTGCTGGTGGCTCACGCCTGTAATCCTAGCTACTCAGGAGGCTGAGATGTGAGGATTGCGGTTTGAAGCCAGTCTGACCAAAAGTCCCAGTGAGACTCTTATTTCCAATAAACTACTTTACAAAAGCTGGAAGTAGTGCTTTGGCTCAAATGGTAGAGTGCTAGCCTTGTGCATAAAGAAGCAATTATTAAAAAAAAAACAACAACAAAAAAACCCCCAAAGGGTTGAGCGTGGCTCAAGTGGTAGAGTATATGAATGCAAGTGTGAGGCCCTGAGTTCAAATGTTAATACAGCCCCTCTTAAAAACAAACAGGCTGGGAATATGGCCTTGTGGCAAGAGTGCTTGCCTTGTATACATAAAGCCCTGGGCTCGATTCCTCAGCTCCACATATATAGAAAAGGCCAGAAGAGGCACTGTGGCTCAAGTGGCAGAGTGCTAGCCTTGAGCAAAAAGAAACCAGGGACAATGCTCAGGCCGAGTCCAAGTGCCAGGACACACACACACACACACACACACACACACACACACACACACACACACACACACAAGATGGGATGTAAAGCATCATAATGTATTCTTGCAGAATAAAATTTCTTGGGGCTGGGAATATGGCTTAGCGCTAGAGTGCACGCCTTGCATACATGAAGCCCTGGGTTCGATTGTTCAGCACCACATAAACAGAAAAAGCTGGAAATGATGCTGTGGCTCAAGTGGTAGAGTGCTAGCCTTGAGCAAAAAGGAAGCCAGGGACAGTACTCAGGTCCTGAGTCCAAGCCCCAGGACTGGCAAAAAAAAAAACAAAAACAAAAAAAAAACAAAAACAAAAAAAAAAACACCCAACAAACAGAAGAACCCAAAACAGACAAACAGAAAATAGAAGAATGTGGAGAAACTGCTACTCTGTGCACAACCTGTGGGAATATAAAACACTGTAGTTTTATGGAAAACAGTCTAGTAGTTCCTCAAAAAGTTAAGAACAGAATTATATGACCAAGGAATTCTAAAACATCATCAGAAACAGCTTGATTCAGAACATACCATCAGGAAACTGGTCAGCATCATCATCAAACATGGCTTCTTTGAGGGCAGACTTGTTGAAGGGGCTGATGCTATCTGAATAGTTATAGGGATTGTAGTCTCGAGATCGTGGAGAAGAGTGAGCAGGCATGGAATGGAGCAATGAGGCTTTATTATCAATAGTCATTTGGCTTGAGTCAGTTGCATCACCTCCTGCTCTTGGGTCTGCCACTCCAGGACCACCACACATCTATTTGGTAAGTAGGAGAAGGCATAAAAGGTTGGATCACTTCAATATCTGAAACCATTTAAATAACATTCTAAAAAGGTATTTCACTACTGTTTAAAAGGTTAATAAGAAAGTTAAGTCAGCTAAATAAAAATTTCAACAAAATGAGATGAATTTTATATTAAAAATGAAAAAGCTTATATATTAAAGATGTAAAGAAATTATAGCCGTGAGGGCAAATAAGAAGCTACAAAAGAACAGGGCCCCCAGTGATGTTTGTTTCCTTGTGAATGGTTCCCTCAAATACAATAAAATATAGTTTGATTAGCACTAGCTTCTTACTAAAGACACAAAAGGACTTCCATTAGTAACTTAAGTTCTTAAGTTATATAATGACAGTATATGAACAAAGTTTAAGAAAGCACTTTTTGCTGCGTATTGGTGGCTCATGCCTATAATCCTAGCTACTCAGGAAGCTAAGACCTGAGGATTGAGGTTTGAAGCTAGCCTGGGCAGGAAACTCCATGAGATTCTTATCAACAATAAACTACTCAAAAAGGCCAGTGCTGTGGCTCCAGTGGTAGGGTGTTCACCTTGAGTAAAAGAAGCTCAGGGACAGTACTCAGGCCCAGAGTTCAAGACCCAGGACTGGCGCAAAAAGAAAAAAAAGAAAAAGAAAAACACTTTTTTTTTGGGGGGGGTGGGAGGGCCTGTTTCTAGGAAAACAGAAAAGTATATAAAGCCTGTATACCTTTGGGAAGAATGCAGACACAGTTGGGCACATTTACATACTAGCTCAAATACCAGCAGTAACACTAAATCACAAACACTAGTATCAAAAGTTAGCATCACAAGCATCACTATCACCACCAACTACTGAACAACTTTGGGCTAAGCCATTTGCTAGGCACTTAAATAGATCAATGAACAAAAGAGAAAATGACATCTACCCTCATGAAGTTTACACTTAGTGGAGGGTCTGAGACAATAAAAGAGCTTAAAGAATGAGTAAAGTATATGCAACGGTAGAAGGTGATTTGTTTATAGGAAAAACAGAACAAAAGGATCTCTAGTGTTGGGAGAGGCAGAAGGAACATACACACTAAATAGTCATCAGATTTCACTGAGGAGCCTTTAAAGTGAAGACTGGAGGGAAATGAATTAGCCACACGGCTATCTTAAAGTAAGACTGCTTCAAGCAGGAGGAACAGCCAATAAAATACTTGAGGCAGAAATATGCCCAGTGAAAGTTCAAGGAATAGCGAAGGCAGTGTGGTGACGACAGAGGAATCAAAGAGGAATATAGCAGGAGATGAGGCCACAAAGGAGTAAGTAGGATCTACTCTAAAGTTGTATGTAAAGGAGGAATAAGAAGAGACTATAGGAGGCCAAGGACAGAATCAAAGAGGTCAGTTAGATGCCATGTTTCAATAATGTAGATGAGAGACTTGGTGGTGATGATGGCTTGAATCAGACAGGTGGTGGTGAGAAGTTAGATTCTGGATATGTTCCAAAAGTAGAGCCACAGATTTCTAGGCATGGTGGATATGGAAAATGAAAAGGAGAGAGGAATAAAGAAGAATCAAGCACAATTCTTTCGTTCAGGTTTGCTGAGTATACAATCAACCAAGATAGGAAAGGAGCTGAAACAGGGTCAAGTGTGAGGTGGACCTCAGGAGAGAAGGTGTCATAATATCAAGGTGTCATAATATCACACTTACAACAGTGAAGGTAGTCAGTCAGTCACTTGTATTCTACTTTCCTAATGAAGACACCGAGGCTTAGAAATAACCATCTGACTAGCTAGTAACTCCCTACACATGGGATATGAATTCAACTCTGTCAGAATCTACTACTTGAGCTCTCCACTTTTACCATGCTCTGGATGTAAATTACACAGTGATTCTTTCTAACCTGTTGTTGCTTCCACACATAGGGTGTTAATTCTTTGTACAGGAAGATCAATCTACTTTATTAGACTGTCAGGGAAGGCAGATGGTTCCTCAGATGGTAATGTGTTCATTGACACACATGTAAGAAGACTTGTGGAGTATTATGAAAGAAAGAGGGAATGGAAAATGAACCATAGCACATGAGCGTTCTTAGGACAGAGAACCTCAGATATGGGTAGTAGTAGGAAGGTTTTGGTCTGCAAACTGGGTCATCTGCCAGATAGGCACAGGAAAAAGAAGTCAGGACAGCAGAGAAGGGAGGGAGCCCTTTGGAGATATGTTGAAACCCGATAATGTTCTAAAGATCTGCAAACACTGAGAAAGAACAAATTCCACAGGGAATGGTACACGTGTGTGGGAGTTGTTTTAATAAAGTCTAAGCAGTAGCAGCAGTAACTACCAACAAACAAATAAGCAACAACAAGAAGCCAGGCACTGGTGGCTCACACTGGTAATCCTAGAGACTTAGGAGGCTGAGATCTGAGGATAGTGGTTTGAAGCCAGCCTGGGCAGGAAAAACTGTGAAACTCTTATCTCCAAATAACCACCCCAAAACTGGAAGTGGTAGAGTGCTATCCTTGAGTGAAAAAAGCTCAGGGACAGCACCTAGGCCCTGAGTTCAAGCCTCACAACTGACAAAAACCCAAAAAACAAAAGCAAAAAAACCCCTAAAACAACCTAAGAAATCATTTTTGAATAATGGTGGAAGTAACTAATTAAACAATAATATGTCAGAAAGAAGGGTTATAATAGTCTGAAATGAAGACACATAAACTGAGTCAAATCACTATCACTACAATTATAGAGGAAAAAAAATAAAGTTTTTAAATTATAAGAGACACATGCTGGCTATGTACATCAGGGGTAAAGCAATTGCCTAGTATGCTCAATGTTCTAGATTCCATGTCTTGCACTAGAAAAAAAAAGACTCAATTCATGTGCTGTGGCCCATGTTCTACTACCTTATTCTTTTGTGATGCTCCAACTCTTCTGACTCTCTTCAAGTCTTCAAATATAAAAGCTTTCTGGGCAGGGAATGTGGCTTAGTGGTAGAGTGCTTGACTAGCATTCATGAAACTCTGGGTTTGACTCCTCAGCACCACATAAACAGAAAAAATAAAAAATAAAAGCTTCCTATCTGCCTTGGTTCTTGCTAATTCTTTCATGGAATTTTCCTCTATGTTTTATGTGGCTTTATTTAAGTCTCTTTACAAATATCACACCTCCTGAGTGGGGCCTTCCTTCCCTGACCACACCTACAGATGGGATTTTGACACTTTTTGGTGATAGGGATTCAATCAGGTTCTCATGCATACTAGATATGCTCCATCAGTTTTGTAAATCTAACATCTGAAAGGGTGGCTAGCATGTGGCTGGTAGTAAATGCTTGTGGAGTAACTGACCACTGGAAAATGATATATGAAAATGACAAGAAGCAAAGTTTAAAAAAGAAATCTTACATGTAACGGAAACAATCTGCAATGTAAGAACATTTAAATACTCACAGAGTCCCCATCGTCTTTTCTAGGGTCCCTTTTCAGGGGCTCGCTCATGTCCTCTTGACTGCGGAAGCTGAAACTCTGGATTGCCTCAGTGACGCCTTTAAGAGAGCTGTAAATGTCTTCAGAGTTCATGTTTTCTGTGTCATAGTCAAATGCACTGTGAAAAAAGTAACACTAATTTTTATGTATGATTTAAAGATATAGAGACATTTGAGATTACATAGGGTATTTATAGAGTAGACTAGAAAACACATATTCAACAAAGCATAATTAGCAAAATAAGACATGGCAGCTATAAATGATTAATGCATAGTCTCATATCCTCCACTAAGAATGGCTTACACTGACATAAGAAATATACCTCTTAAAAACTTGTTCACTCTTCCATACTCAGAAATGTTTTGATTAGCTGGGGGTGTGGCTTAAGAGGTAGAGTGAGCATAAAGCCCATAAAAGTACTATAAAAAAATCAGCAGGGGCTGGGGATATGGCCTAGTGGCGAGAGAGCTTGCCTCGTATGCATGAGGCCCTGGGTTCGATTCCCCAGCACCACATATACAGAAAAGGGCCAGAAGTGGCGCTGTGGCTCAAGTGGCAGAGTGCTAGCCTTGAGCAAAAAAGAAGCCAGGGACAGTGCTCAGGCCCTGAATTCAAGGCCCAGGACTGGCCAAAAAAAAAAAAAAAAAAAAAGGTAAAAAATCAGCAGCAACAGAAAGTTCTGATTAGGGCTGGGGATATAGCCTAGTGGCAAGAGCGCTTGCCTCATATACACGAAGCCCTCGGTTCGATTCCCCAGCACCACATATACAGAAAATGGCCAGAAGTGGTGCTGTGACTCAAGTGGCAGAGTGCTAGCCTTGAGCAAAAAAAAGCCAGGGACAGTGCTCAGGCCCTGAGTCCAAGGCCCAGGACTGGCAAAAAAAAAAAAAAAAAAAAAAAAAAAAAAGAAAGAAAGTTCTGATTAGCCAGAGATCAGTAGGCTATAGAATACTCAATAATAATCTTTGAAGAGGAAATTGATGTATTTAAACAAACTTATAAGAAAGCAGAGAACTTTTAACACTGAACAAAAATAATAATGAAATGAATTCTATAATCAAATTCTAAAGTTCATCTAAGGCTAGAATTTTACCACCAAAATTACCATATATGCATAACATAACCCAGTCAATAATTTTATGTATATATGTTTTGGGTTTTTTTTTTTTGGCGCTAGTATTGAGCTTGACTCAAGGTCTCATGTTCTTTCTTTTTTTGTTCAAGGTTAGAATTCTAATACTGGAACCACCTCTCTGCTGCTGGCATGTTTGTGGTTATTTGGAGATAAAAGAGTTTCTTGGATTTGTCTGTCTGGGTTGGCTTTAAATACTCAGATCTTAGTCTCCTGAGTAGCTAGGATTACAAGTGTGAGCCACTGATACCTGGCTGATAAGTTTTTAATATATTTTTCTTTCCTATACAGTCATGTGTCATCTCTTAAATTATTATTACATGTCTTGTGCCAGTCATGAAACTTGAGCTCAGGGCTTGGGCAGTGTCCCTGAGCTTTTGTGTTCAAGGTTAGTGTTCTCTACCACAGCTCTACTTCTGGCTTTTGAGGTGTTTAATTGGCTTGATTTTTTTTTTTTTTTTTTTGCCAGTCCTGGGCCTTGGACTCAGGGCCTGAGCACTGTCCCTGGCTTCTTTTTGCTCAAGGCTAGCACTCTGCCACTTGAGCCGCAGCGCCACTTCTGGCCATTTTCTGTATATGTGGTGCTGGGGAATTGAACCCAGGGCTTCATGTATATGAGGCAAGCGCTCTTGCCACTAGGCCATATCCCCAGCCTTAGGTGTTTAATTGGAATCTCCAATTAAGTGTCTCACAGACTTCCCTGCCTGGATTGGCTTTGAGGGAAGATCCTCAGGTCTCAATCTCCTCAGTAGCTAGGATTACAGGAGTGAGTCAAAAGCGCCTGGCTACATCCTGTAATTTTAATGGTATATGAGTAATACAAAAAAAATCAAACCAATTGACAATAAGTATGAGATAATATACAATCATGTTTCAAGAGGCCAGGAAAAGATATATTAGTCTATTAATGAGTAGAGAACTTAATCTTAAATGTAGCTTGTGCTATATTTTTTACTACTACCTATCTCACTTAAAAAATTTTTTTTGGCCATTTCTGGGGCTTGAACTCAGGGGCTGGGCATTGTTCCTGAGCCTCTCTGTGCTCAAGGCTACCACTCTACTACTTGAGCCACAATACCACTTCCAGCCTTTTCTGTTTATGTGGTACTGAGGAACTGGGGCTTTATGCATGCTAGGGAAGTACTCTGCCACTAAGCCACATTCCCAGCCTCTCTCACATTTTGCATTAAAGACCAGTCTCTCAGTAACAGTTTTTTTCCTCAGACACACACACACACACACACACACACACACATATATTACAATCATATATTCAACCCTGCCCCATCCTTCTCTGTTTTAATGCTTTGTATATAAGCTTACTTGACACTCCAACTTTTAGAGGTCTTTGGTCAATATATATATATCCATCAGAATTGACCTTATCATTTAAACTACTATGATATAAATAAATGACAAAATTTATAAATTACTGGATTATATGCCATCCTGGAAATATATAACTATGCAATTTAAGAAAACAGAAGCTTTTAGTAGGTTTCTTGTTCCTTCAAAAAACATCCATAAGCCTATATTCCTCATTTAAAGGGTTAGCTTTAGAATACACTTAAACTTGTTTGCATTTCTAACTTTCTAAGACCTTTAAATCAAGGGAAAGTGATTGGTATTACATCGACATATTCCTTTCTAGAAATGGTAAACACAAAACATGACCGAAAATTCTTTTTTGTATGTGTGCAGGTACTGGTGTTAGAACTCAGGGTCAGGAGTTCTTGCGTATTAGTTTTTTCACCCAAGGCTGGCACTCTTATCACTTGGCTTTTTGCTGGCTAATTAGATATGAGTCACTTAGATTAGGCTGCCTGTGCTGCCTTCAAATCTTGATCCTCAGATCTCAGCTTCCTGAGTAGGATTACAGGCATGAACCAGTGGCACACAGCTGAAAATTACTCTTTTGTTACCTAGGAGATAAAGTGTTCTGTGATGTATTGGTAGGAGAAGTAAGAGGACTGGACCAGTTGGCTGGTGATCGAGGTGTTGGTCTTGTCAAAGGACTTCCCATGGAACTCTGAAGGAAAAAGTCAAATACATATTAACATAGGACAAGCCAGGCTCTTAGGGATGCTATACAGTCATGATATAAGATCATATGAAAAAGTTATTAAAAGCTGATACTTTATTATAATAACTATAACATAATACACATACAATATAAGATATACATATGATTTTATATAATAAAAAGTTATTATTTTAAATATATATGTACCTATGGTCTGATTTCTGGGTAGAAAATATCTATTCAGGAATCTAATACTTTGAACTTTTTATCTTCTCTTTATAGCTTTCTTTCTCTCAAATATTATTAACATACTTTCAGATATCAACAGATATCTCAGATATCCTAAACTGAAAATTTTAAATAATTTTCCTGTCTTAGCCAATTGTCTTCCTCTAACCATTACAAAGAACCAATTTTTATCCCTTCTGAGTCTGCTCTAGAAAGGTTTTTCATAAAGACACTAAGAGTAATATTTGGTCATGTTATTTTGTCTACTTCTAAAGACACAATGAATCAACTCTTCTCATTTTCTTTATTCATTTAAAAAATATCTTTGGTAGACCTGGGGTTTGAACTCAAGGGCCTCATGCTTGGTACTCGTGTGTTTTTTTTTTAATGTGATTTTGGTTCTCAAAAATTATTCTCATATTATTCTTTTAGTTATCAAACTTTAAGTCTACCACATAAAGTGCAGATACAGCCTCCTTCATCTGTTATTAAAGGTCTCTCTTTTTAAAATATCAGTCAATTCTTTATGTATATTATGTATTATATACACACATCTTTATGTTTCACTTTCTCAGACCCTAAATTTCTCAGAACAGTCTTATGTATCCATGTACACATGGATTGATAAGCCTGTAAACACTCAATGCTACCTCCTTAGAACTTTGTTAGCTCCGAATGAATCATCCTTGCTAGTGCTCAAACAAGAATTACATCTTGAGAGCATATTGCAATGTTCTAAAGGCTCCCCAAAGGGACCTCATCTACATTCTGCTCACACATGGTTTTCCTTGTTCATACCCTGGTCACTGGTTACCATGATCTTATAAACACAAATTCTAATACAAACAGGGAAGGCCTAATGGATATTATTTTCTCCAAGACAGTATTTGTATCTGCTCAGGAAATGCTGCCACATACAGGTACAGAATCATATACTAGGATTGGTTTACTTTATATAAAATAAAGCAATTATTTTTAAGCCAACTATCGTCTCATACTATTGCCACGAAAGTGAGAAATACCTGAGTTCCATTGCCAGCATTTCGAAGATGATTATGAAGAAGTTTGGTAGCACCATCTTGAAAAGTTTTTGGTAAAGCTCCTAATAACATTGTAAACTCTGGGGTATTAAGTTCAAATAAAGAAATCAGCACTGATTGTGCTGCCTAAAAAATAAAGGTATAAGAAAAAAGTAGATGAATGTATTTTGTTACTCATAGGTGATCATTATCTTGTCTCACATTTATTTCTGTGATGGTCAAACAAAAAGCTTCACCTTGTTTTCAGCAAAAAGGAAGATTTATTTATATGTTTATTTATTTGTTTGTGGTGTCCTGAGGCTTTAATTCAGAGCCCAGGTGTTATCCTTGAGCTTTTGTGCTCAAGGCTAGCATCCTACCTTTTCAGTCACAGCTCAACTTCATTGGAGATAAGAATCTTATGGACTGGAGATAAAAATCTCATAGACTTTCCTGCCCAATACTTTGAACCATAATCCTTAGAACTCAGCCTCCTGAGTAGCTAGGATTACTGGAGTGAGTCACCAGTAACTGGCAGGAAGATATTCTTATTGTTTTCGCTTTCATACTTACTTTTTAGGATACACATATACACATTTATTATCCTATATTTCACTCATTTACTTTGCACTAGTGGGGCTTAAACTCAGGGCCTCACACTCACTAAGAAGGCACTCTAACATTTGAGCCAGGCCTGCAAAGCTACCACTTATTTTTTGAACGATGTTCAAAAATGTGTTACATGATTAAAGTTAAATGAACATTTTCCAGAGTTGTTTTTTTGTCAATACATACTATTACTTCAGTTTTCCTAACAAATGATTATAAGGAAAAAATGATGGCTATATGAAACCTATCCAGAACAAATTAAGACTTTATTTTCTTTTTCAATATACAATTCTTAAGTTAATAGCAATAGCTAGTCTTCTCTTAAGCAGATGAACTAAATACATTGAAGCTAGTGAAAATATGTTTTATCAGAAATGGGAACAAAACAGGTTAAGAAAAACATCACAACTTTGCTTAGAGAGAGTCAAATGGCGCATGATCACATGATTTGCATCTCAATGGACTTTGTGAGACATCATTCAACAAAAACCTAAGAGTTCTATGTTTATAGTGTCTGAATATACAACAGTGGGGAATGGTTTTATTGAAAAAATGGAGCCTCACATAATAAATTCTTGGAAGATAGTGTAGCTCTGCTTATGCATAAATTAAGAAAGGTCTAGTTGGGCACTGGTGGCTCATGCTAGTAATCCTAGCTCCTTAGGAGGCTAAGATAGATGTAAGATAGATCCAAGGCAGCCAAGTCAGGAAAGTCCGTGAGACTTTATCTCCAATTAACCATAAGAAAATGGAAAATAGTGCTATAGCTCAAGTGGTAGAGTGCTAGCCTTGAGCAAAACAGCTCAAAGACAATACTCAGGCCCTGAGTGCAAGCCCCAAGACCGAATAAAAACATAAAAATTTAAAAAAAGTCTGTAATATGCTACAAAAGGGGAAAAAGATATCATAGATTTATTTTTATTAAAACCAACAAAATAAACAAATGTACACACTATTTTATGTAACTGTTACTCTGTGCTAATCATCTTTTCAAAAATATAAAGTTAAAAAACAAACAAAAACAAGAACAAAGTATGAGTTGTTTGGGTGTATGTTACTAATGCATTTTAAAAATGAAAATGTGGGGCTGGGAATATGGCCTAGTGGCAAGAGTGCTTGCCTCATATACATCAAGCCCTGGGTTCAATTCCTTAGCACCACATATATAGAAAACAGCCAGAAGTGGTGCTGTGGTTCAAGTGGCAAGTGCTAGCCTTGAGCAAAAAGAAGCCAGGGACAGTGCTTTAGGCCCTGAGTCCAAGGCCCAGGACTGGCAAAAAAAAAAAAAAAGAAAATGTTTTGGGACACCAAAAAAATTCTGTATGGCAAGCTTTTTCCTAAACTTTGTTCCAAAGTGAAAAAAAAAAAACCTATAAAAAATGAAAATTTATGATACTGTGAGAATTACAACAATGAAGGGATCTCAGATTACCTTAAGCAAATTATCTAATAGTTGTCAAAATATACTTTGCCTCACCTAGTTTATTTTGGCTAAAAAAACTTAAGCTTCTGTTGCCTATTTCACAGATTTAATCCAAACCATTTATTAGTAAATATACACCTTTTTAAAAAAATTTGAAGTGATATCCTTATGAACCATTCTTCCATGTAGATATAAGTGTTTGGGCCCTCCTTAATGTTTCATTGACTTATTTCTAATTTAACATCATATGATTTAAATTTCGATAGCTTTAGTATTTTGATCAAGTGCTTTATTAATGCTGTTTGTCACATGTGTTCTAGCACATACATTTTACATTTAAAATTAAGGATTCAAGTCTTTAAGTTGAAGTAATACAAATTAATAATAAAAAGCACCAAATTTAAAGAAAAAGTTCTGTGTTTCTTAATTCTGCTGTCTAGTTCTTCAGTTTTTTATTTTATTTTCTTTCCTCTCTGAAGGTTAGATACTCATACTTTGACACATTATTTTCTATTCTGGGCAGGACTGGGATTTCTAGTTTGTTTGGTTTTTTTTTTGCCAGTCCTGGGTCCTGAACTCAGGGCCTGAGCACTGTCCCTGGCTTCTTTTTGCTCAAGGCTAGCACTCTGCCACTTGAGCCACAGTGCCACTTCTGGCCTTTTTCTATATATGTGGTGCTGAGGAATTGAACCCAGGGCTTCATGTATACGAGGCCAAGCACTCTTGCCACTAGGCCATATTCCCAGGCAAGGCCCCTAGTCTTATACACTGTTTCTTTATCAGCTTGAGACATTCTCAGTGGTTTTCTAGTACAGTACATGACAACTTCAGTTTCTTTTATCACATAAGACATCTCAATAGTTTCGATTGTTTTCTCTTGATTAATCTAGCAAAATACTTGTCAGTTGTTTTTTCCTTTCATTATTGGAGAATTTTAGGGACTTTTCTGCCTATGCTGGCTTTAAATTGACTTCATCTTAGTTTCCCCACTGCCCCCCGTTTTTCTGTTCCTGGGGCGTGAACTCTGGGTCTAGGCAATGTCCCTGAGCCTCTCTGTGCTTAAGGCTAGACCACTTGAGCCACAGTACCACTTCTGCCTTTTTCTGAGAAATTTATAGGAGGTAAGAGTCTCATGGACTTTCTTGTCCAGGCTGGCTTTGAACAGTGATCCTCAGATCTCAGAATCTTGAGTAGCTAGGATTACAGGCATGAGCCACCAGCACTCAAGTGTCAATTTAATTGATTTTCCAAAGACCTAGCTTTGGTGTCACTGGTTTTCTCTCCCTCCCACCCCCACTAAGAACTAGTTTGTTAGTTTCTGCTTTAATATCTGATCTATTTGTTTTGGGGTTGCTTCGCACTCCTTTATCCAGTGTCTTAAAGTGGTGTATTACGTTACTAAGATCTTTCTTCATTGTCTAAGCATAAATAACTAGTGATAAAACTCTCTCAGTCCACTGAGAGAGCAATTTTTGTATGTCATGTCATCATTTTTTTTATTGTTGTTGGCTAGTCCTGGGGCTTGAACTCAGAGCCTGAGCACTGTCCCTGGTTTCTTTTTTTACTCAAGGCTAGCATTCTACCACTTGAGCCACAGTGTCACTTCTGGCTTTTTCTATATATGTGGTGCAGAGGAATCGACCCAGGACTTCATGTATACGAGGTAAGCACTCAACCACTAGGCCATACTCCCAGCCCCTTATGTCCTCATTTAAAAAAAATACAATTTTATTGTTACTATTAAGGAGTTGGACAGAGGGATTACAATTCCATAGGTCAGGTAATGAGTATAATTCTTCCTGGATAATATCTCATTTTTATGCTTCTCCAAGTACCTTCTAACTTTTATGTCTTATTTGACCAAATTATAATTTAGGATTGAGCAGTTTAAATTTCATATATTCATGAGTTTTCCAAATTTCTTTGTATTATTGACTTCTAATCTCATTCCACTGTGGTTGGGGAACATGTATTGTGTTATTTCTATTGTTAAAAGGTTTTGAGACTTATTTTATGACTAGCATGAAGAATGTTCCCATACCTACATACTTATGAAAATTGTATACTCTGCTCTTGTTTATCATTGTAAATAAAGATCACAGATTTATATTCTGGGTAATCTTGGGGCAAATAGTAAAAAAGAAAGATTCACTAGAGAAGAGTAAGTGGAAGTAGATATAAGATATAAGAAATGAGTAATAAGAATTGACTTAGGAAAATGTTGGAGTGAAGGCTTAGGAAGATATCTGTGTAAACAGGCTTAGGAAAAATTCTGTGCAAATGGGTAATAACAAAGAGGGTCTAGGGAGGAGTTTTCCAGACAATTTCTACGTTTTTGAGCATATGGAAAGTATTAGGCATATAGGCAGAGATGGTAAAAATATTAAGATATTTAATTTTTTTTTTTTTAAAACAGGCAACTGGGGCTGGGGATATGGCCTAGTGGCAAGAGTGATTGCCTCATATATATGAGGCCCTGGGTTCGATTCCTCAGCACCACATATACAGAAAATGGCCAGAAGTGGCGCTGTGGCTCAAGTGGCAGAGTGCTAGCCTTGAGCAAAAGAAGAAGCCAGGGACAGTGCTCAGGCCCTGAGTTCACGGCCTAGGACTGGCCAAAAAAAAAAAAAACAAAACCAAAAAACAAAACAAAAAACAGGCAACTGAAAAACAAGACACATAATTTCCTCCAAGACAAATGTAGCTTCTACAAGAACAGAGGCAGTAGCCTGATATAAGAATGTGTGTGTATATATATATACACGCACACAAACATACATATATAACAATACAAATGTGTGCATATATATGTATATGCATATACACATATGTATATACGTGTAGATAGATGGATATAGTAGTTTGATATAGGATTGACTACCTGCATGACCAAATGTCCATCTTTTCGGCTGATCTTCAAAAACAGAAAGTCCTTATTTACCAATAGAGATAAATACAATGCCTATGTTTATCAAGAGACTAGTAAATAATGGCTAAAATAATAGCTACCTTCACTGGCAACCCAAAACTACTGACTTGCCTTTCCAATTTATCTTCTAAACCTCATATTAAAACACACCTTCCGAACATCAGAGCTTTTGGGTTCTGTGGTCCAAGTGATAACCCGAGATACTGCCAGTCTAGTTTCACTGGAATTTATAAAATCGCCTGGATCCATCTGTTTGGCCAGAGTTTCTATGTATTTAAGAATAGCAACCTTCACCTGCAGAGGTAAGCACAATGAGAGAGAATAAGATGGTCATTGTGAAACACTGGGGACACTGCAGAACTCATCATACGATTATATTTTGAAAAGTTGAAAATGAGCAAAAGCTGGGAGCCATTGGCTTATGCCTGTAATCCTAGCTACTCAGGAGGCTGAGATCTGAGGACTGTGGTTCAAATCCAGCCTGGGCAGAAAAGTCCCAGTGAGACTCTTATCTCCAACTAACCACTCAAAAACCGGAAGTGGAAGTTCATGTGCTAGAATGTGAGCCTTGAGCACGAAGAGGATCAAGGAGAGAGCATCCAGGCCTTGAGTTCAAGCCCCACAACTGACCAAAAAAAAAGAGCAAGAAAGGAAAAGAGAAAATGAGCAACAATTTCAACAAGAGAAATTATATAAACACCCATCTACCTGACATATAAATATATGGTTAGGTGATGGGTTTCTGCTTTCACATGTATTAGACCTTAGTTCCCAGACATTTCATTCTTCAAGGATGAACAAGTGCTGAAGACTTTCTCAACAAGATTACAACCTTCTCCTTCAGTCCACCTTCAGACTGTATAGCTGACTCTTAGCCCTAGAGGGAGCCAGTCTTGATCAACGGTGATTTCATTTGGGGGAAGTAAATCAAATCAAAATATATATGAAAATAATCAATAAGCCATGTTGTACATGACGGACAATGTAAAGTGATTTTTTTCTTTTTGGCCAAGTATTAGATACACGTCACAACATAAAATCAGTTTTTAATAGGTCCATCAACTATCAGAACTGCTTCTAAAACAAGTTTCACAAAAATGTTTACACAAGTGCTGCTAAAGAAAAGATAATTCCTGGGGCTGGGATATGGCCTAGTGGCAAAGAGTGCTTGCCTCGTATACATGAAGCCCTGGGTTTAATTCCCCAGCCCCACATATACAGAAAATGGCCAGAAGTGGTGCTGTGGCTCAAATGGCAGAGTGCTAGCCTTGAGCAAAAAGAAGCCAGGGACAGTGCTCAGGCCCTGATTCCAAGCCCCAGGACTGGCAAAAAAAAAAAAAAAAAAAAAAAGATAATTCCTATTTGGATGAAAAAAGTAAACACATATGGGTACAAAAGCTCTCCTTATTCTCCATGTGTGAAGGCACGGAAGTGGCAGAGGGTTTCAAACCAGCAGGAGATGAAGCTATTCCCAAAACACGCATCTTTCAAGAGAGCTTTTTGCCTTATAAAAATTGTATAAATCTAGGGTGTACAATATGATGTATTAAAATATATACACACTGTCGTATGGATAAACTGAGCTAGATGACACATGTACTAGCTCACAAACAATTTTTTGGTAGTAACACTTAAAATCTCCTATTTCATTGATTTAAAGGAAGTTTTATTATTTGTATATATTTTAAAATGTACAGCATGATATTTTGATATATGAATACAGAGTGAAATGGTTACCACAGTCAAGCAAATGAACAAATTCAGTATCTGTTAACCTTTTGCTTGTTTGTGTGTGGCAAGCATACCTAAAACCAGCTATTAGCAACTTTTGAATAACATAGTACTACTAACATGCTGTGCATCAGAGCACAGCTTAGTATGTGGCTTAGTATTCTTTGATCCACATCTCCTGTGCTCCCCTCAATCATTAGTGATGTTCAAGCACTACATCTTATGTTGCAGTCACCAGGCTGGACTTGTGCACTGTAGCAGCTATGCCTGGCCCAGTCCACAGCCCTTGGTGTCAGAAGGTTCTATACACATATTAAGTGCTGAGTTGCCAATTAAAAAAAAAAAAAAAAGGAAGGTTTAAACATCTTATGAAAACAGCAATTTGAACAGGTACTACCCAAAGTTAATATAACCAGTCTTTCTATGTTCTTCGTTTTTTATATCATTTTTATCACTTAGCCCAAATAAGAACTCTGGGAACTTGACAAATAGGAAACAAAGTAGATGAGTAGGAAGCTAAGTATCACAATAAGGTCTGACTCTGCTTCCCCCCCTGCTTTTAGCAACAACAGCAGCAAGACAGATAATCAAATTATGTTCTTTCATATGATTTTTAAGAAGTATTCATCATTTTATAGGCAAAAGGTCCAGACCAAAGAGAACATATCCAATTAAAATAATCATGTTGCCAGGCCCTGGTGGTTCACATCTGTAATTCTAGCTACTCAGAAAGTTGAGCTCTGAGGATCATGTGTGGCTCAAAGCCAGCCTGGGCAGAAAAGTCTGTGAAACTGTTCAATTGATCACAGAAAAAGCCAGAAGTGGTGTTGTGGCTCAAGTGGTAGAGTACTAGCCTGGAGGAAAAGGAGCCCAGGGACAGCACCCAGGCCCACAGTTCAAGCTCAGGACCAGCAAAAAAAAGGAAAGAAAAGAAAAAAAAATCATGTTGTAAACCACAAAAGTTTCTGCACAACAACAAAAAGCAATGTAAGAAGACAACCTACAGAAAGGATGACATATTTGTAAACAACACATATATAAGGAAAACCATAAAAATACATAAAGAACTCAATTTGAAAGTAAGCAAACAAATAGACTAAGAAATGGTCATTTTTTTTTAGAAGTTAGGCACAGTGGTAGACTCTTACTAAATAACTGAAGAAAAAAAGAAAGGTCTGGGGTGTGGCTCAAGTGGTAGACTAACAGTTCAACCTCCAGTATTGAAGAAAATATACAAAAAAAAAAAAAAGAAAGAAAAAAAGAAAAGCCAAAAGATTTGAACAGACATTCTTAAGGAAATGAGCAATAGGTATATGATAAAAAGTTCAGCATCACTAATCATGATATGCAAACTAAATCCACAGTGAGGTATCACTTCATATCTGTTACAATGCTTATTCCATAAAAGATGAAATTTAAGTGTAAAGATATAAAGAAAAGCAAACATTTAATGTAATTAGTAAAGCCATTATAGAAAATAGAATGGAGATTCCTGAATAAGTTAAAATATGGTTGTCATGTAACACCCAATAATCCCAATACTGAGTGTATACTGAAAAACAGAAAATCATGTTGAAGAGATACTTTCATGGCAGCATTATTCTAACAGCCAACATGTGGAATCAACTTAGGTGTTTATTGATGGTTGAAAAGATAAAGTAAAATGTGGTACAAATGCAAAATACTACTAGTCTTAAAAAGGGAAATCTTGCCATTTGTGACAATATATGGATGAAATCAGAAGACAATGAAATAAGCAAAATTATCCAGGTAAAGTAAGAAAAATGTACCATTTCATTTATATATGCAATATAAGGAACAAACTCATAGAAAGAAGAGAAAACCAGGTATAGCAGTGCATGTTCTATATAATCCCAGAATTTGGGAGGCAAGATAGAAGGATTTTAAGTTTCAGGACAGTCTGATAGAAAAAAGAAAAAAAATAGAGTAAAGTACTGGTTATCAGAGACTGGGGTATTAAGCAAACACTGCTTGAAGGACAAAACTGCTTTTAGGAAGAATAACTTCGAGAGGTCTACTGGACATGACAGACTGTAGTTAATAGCTATCTACACCTGTAAATTAAAAAACTGCTAACAGTGAATTTAAGCATTTCATCACAAAAATATATGAAGTATAAATGTAAATAGCTTGATTTAGCCATTCTTCAGATATACATATCTACTATATATATAGCAAAATATGCTATACAACATAAATTCATAGTTTTATCAATTAAAAACTTTTGAAGAAATGTGTTATTAACACCAAGAGTTAACCTATTAGCCATCAGAAATGTGTAGTAGATAGGGGAAGAGACATCTGGATAGTTTTATAGTATCAAGACCAACTAAATTTCAGTAGTACGAAATATTCTGGGTTCTGAGGCAGTGTTACCTTATATTAGTGTGAACAGCTGAAGATGAGTAACTATACTAAACCAATAAATGAGCATCAATACACATGTTTTTAAAGACAGGTTTCCCTGCCTCAACCTTCCCAGTGCTGTTTACAGATGTGTATCACCAACATCTGGCTTCTTTATGACGTTTAACCACATGACAATCCATAAAATACGTAAAAACTTATACAAACACCAACTGTTTTTACCTGAAAAAATCAACAATTTTTATATTAACGGTCTTATAGTCCAATTCAAGTTACTATGCTTGTCATGTTACCTATAACTTGTCATTTTTTCTTTTTGGTGTCACTCCTGGGGCTTGATCTCAGGACCTGGAGCTGTCCCTGAGCTTTTCTTGATCAAAGCTAGCACTCTACCACTTGAGCTACAGCTCTACTTCTGGCTTTTTGATGGTAATTGGTGGTAAGAGTCTCATAGACTTTCCTGCTCTAGCAGGCTTTGAACTGTGATCCTTAGATCTCAGGCTCCTGAGAAGTTAGGATTATAAGTGCAAGTCAAATTTGTTTTAGGCTTAATTCTGTCACCTACCTGAAATGGTTTTTACTTTTGGCATGAGGTATATAGTTTCAATATGTGTGCTATCCTAAAACATTAGTTTAAGAGATTTTTTTCCTATGGCTTTGCTGTTGTTTTTACTCCTATGTTACACACACACACACACACACACACACACACACACACACACACCCCTTAGGCTTTTAAGGAAACTGTCTGTGCTTTCAGTACAATGTTTTTTCCAAAAGGAGGTAACTTTAACCTGTCTGCTTCCTACTTATACTCTTTCATTCTCTTTCTCTTCAGGTTTTCAGCAATGCAATTCTGTCCTTCAAGTCACTTTTCACGTGGGCTGGGGATATGGCCTAGTGGCAAGAGTGCTTGCCTCCTATACATGAGGCCCTGGATTCAATTCCCCAGCACCACATATACAATGGCCAGAAGTGGCGCTGTGGCTCAGGTGGCAGAGTGCTAGCCTTGAGCAAAAAGAAGCCAGGGACAGTGCTCAGGCTCTGAGTGCAAGCCCCAGGACTGGCCAAAAAAAAAAAAAAAAAAAACCAAACAAACAAGTCACTTTTCACCCTTACTCTGAATCTGACTTATTTTTCCCTGGCCCATAATTATTTTTATAAACATTTTCAACAGCACTTCAATATTTATCAGAGGTGCCCATATCATATTCTTTAGAGTTTCCAACTTATGATGCTAGAAAATGATAATGTTTTATATTCCAAGGAATGAGCACAAGGACTTGGACATACAATGAATTAAAAACATTTATCAGTATGATCAAGTAAAATAGTCATTAAAAAAAATAAAAAAAGGGCTGGGAATATGGCCTAGTGGTAAAAGTGCTTGCCTCACATACATGAAGCCCTGGGTTTGACTCCTCAGCACCACATATATAGAAAAAGCCAGGAGTGGTGCTGTGGTTCAAGTGGCAGAGTGCTAGCCTTGAGCAAAAAGAAGCCAGGGACAGTCCTCAGGCCCCGAGTTCAAGTTCCAAGACTGGCAAAAAACAAAACAAAATCAAACAAAAATAAAAACAGATGGGAGCCCTTTCATAAAGTATTTCTGAGGGCTGGGAATATGGCCTAGTGGTAAGAGTGCTTGCCTCGTATACTTGAAGCCCTGGGTTCGATTCCCCAGCACCACATATATAGAAAACAGCCAGAAGTGGTGCTGTGGCTCAAGTGGCAGAGTGCTAGCCTTGAGCAAAGAGAAGCCAGGGACAGTGATCAGGCTGAGTCCAAGGCCCAGGACTGGCAAAAAAACAAACAACAGTATTTCTGAGAAAGTAACTTTATGTTGACCATAAGTCAACCCCAAGGTAAAAAAACACAGCATTTGTCATTTCGAGGCACAATCATATTCAGAAACTTAAAGAAAAACCAACTGGGCAGTAATACTTGTGGAAATACATTTTGTGCAGAATAGGGTGAAAAATATAAGATACATATGCTTGTTATTTCCCTGACTTTAATCTCCTTAGAGAAGCTCATGAAAAAAACATTAGTAAAGAATTCAGTGGCTTTTCTTTAATAGTACAGTTTTTATCTTTTATGCTAAATTTAATCATTACAATCACAGATTGGAATCTACCTAATTTCCATAGAATTGGAAAATGTGTACAGATAAAAGCTTAAAGTTAATCCTGATTATAATTTTATGCACATATCAGAGAAAAATCACACTACAGAAAAAGTTACTATTTCAGTTAAAGAGAAATGCTGAACAGCATTGAAATTAAATTTTGTTTACTAAAATGAGGACACTGGCAAAAGTGATAATTTAGCTCAAAATAACTACCAAAATTTCTAGAATAACAGCTAAGAAAAAAAAGTATGGGGAAATGACAAACATAAAATTAGGTAAGAATTTATAAAGCGATTTTGCATTACCAGCTAGGGTTAGACGGCCATACGTGTGATGCCTTCTAAGTACACATCCCCAGTGAGCTTCTCCGAAGGATAACTGAGCACTTAAGACGACTTTTGAAATCAGATTTATACATGCATAGAAGGCTTACAGAGGTTAGTAGCTGAATATAGAGGCATACAAACATTATCTGAGGCACTGCAGAGATAGTTAAGAAACAATGCAGTTTAAAACAAAAACAAAAAACCTTGGAGCTCCAAAAAGAGTGAAGCTGGTCCGGAAGTGCTGGCTTGACTGTCTGTAAGTTTATAAAAACAAAACCCACTGATTGAACAGTTTCTTCATATGACAGAAATATAAATTCTGACACACTTTACTAATATGATACTTCCAGGAATTATAGTGCCTTTACGGCATTTTTTTTTACCTTCAAGCTTGGTGTCTGGGTCTGATCAACTGTAAATCTCATTAGAATATTAAACTGAAGATCATTTGGAAAAGATTCCCTGAAATAAGACAAAGTCAAAACATTACAAAAAATTAAGTTGGCAAGTATGCATTTAAGAAACTATGATTAGTAACAAATATCCTTATGTAGTATATGGTATAGTATACAATAAAAGCATTCTCAGATACAAATTTATGCAAAAGGTTAAGAAAAATACTATAACAAAACAATCTGTACACCTGAGGCAAGATAGTATACATTTAATCAGAAAAATATATTTAGTAAAATGTTTAATAGTCTCGGACATATTTCTCTAAAATTTGTTAATATATATTTGAAATCAGTCACTTTTAATTTATGCAAAACAGTATATATATATTGAGTTCAAAATATCCTGAAAAGAGATTTTTGAATATTTAATTGCAATATAAAGCATTCTTTTAAAAATTGGGAAACACTGTCATTTTTACATTAGATTCAGTTAATCTTCAATCCCACTTTGCAGATATATGTTTAGCTGATCTCAGCTAAAGGGCCAAGGTGCAACTGTAGATACGCACATAAGCCCACTTTCTGGGCTACAGTCTCACTGTACAGCCTCGGCGGACCCTGAACTCATGACCCTTCTGCTCCTGTATGCCAGAAGAGTGCTAAGATTACAGCTGTGCACCATCATACCTGGACCCAAAATAAAATGCCAATCTTGAATTTCTCAAATCAGTATGAATACATTTTTTTACAAAAGAAATAGAGGGTTAGATCAAAGGAATATTGCTATATGTACAGTGTGAACAGGCAAAGTTAATGATTTTGAAATGGGGCCCATGCAATCTGTTTGAAAGAAGTCAGGTAGTGGTGGACACCTGCAATCACAGCTTTTGAGGCCAGCCTGGACAAAGCTTGCCAGTGAGATGATCTCAAAAACAACATGGTTGGGAGTATAGTAGTCTAATGTAAAAGTTCCTGTTCTCAATACTGCCCCAAACCAAAACAAACAAATACAAACAAAAGTCTGTTTGAGGGCTGGGGAAATGGCCTAGTGGCAAGAGTGCCTGCCTCATATACATGAGGCCCTGGGTTCGATTCCCCAGCACCACATATACAGAAAATGGCCAGAAGTGGCACTGTGGCTCAAGTGGCAGAGTGCTAGCCTTGAGCAAAAAGAAGCCAGGGACAGTGTTCAGGCCCAGAGTCCAAGCCCCAGGACTGGCCAAAAAAAAAAAAAGTCTGTTTGAAAGGACTCAGAAATATGAGTTTTTAGTGTTAGAACTTAATATTCCTAATTATCAGGGTAACTTGAAATGTATACATAAAATATTACCTGGTAACATCTAGGGCTTTCTGAACTTTTGCCTGAACAGATCCAAGCAAATCAGCACCCATTTTTTTTAGCAGTTGTGTCAGTAGTACAAACAGCCAATCTTGAAGGTCATCTTTGTGGACTTGTATGAAATCCACTAGAGTCTCCAGAAACATGCTGAAAACCTAAAGTTGATAAAGGGAGAAAGTGGAAGGGGGGAAAAAAAGGGGGAAAATATTGACTTCTATGCTCAATTCAAAATGGAAATAGAAGGGAAAACAAGAATCAGAGGCACAGCGATTGGCAGCCAAGCGGAAAAAAAAAACCTCTCTTGCTTTTCACTGGAGTCTGTGATACAAGAGTACATCTGAGCTGTTATCCAACTTCTGCAGAAGTTTGACAATTAGCTATTCCATGCAGCATCACTTGGTAAAGAAACTTTGGCCATAATGGCTGGCACACCTAATGTTATCAGTGATGACCCAGCTTAAACTAGCTAGACTGAAATCAATTTTATAAGATGTGGGGAGGGACTATACAACTTTTTAGAAGGGTGGTACTGAATAAACTAGAGGATGACTATTCAAATAGCTATTTTAAAGTATTAAATTTAACTGATGTAGTGAGCTAACTACAGAATCCTCAGATTTCTCAAAATGATAACCGTCACAAACATTTTGGTATGGAATTTACTATTTACCAAAGCTGCCCCAAAAGTAATTTTAAACCACTCATAAGTGATTACTAAAACTCAGCCTAAAGCAATGTAAATTCAGGATAAAATACATTTAAATATTAGTGATTCAAAAAAGGTGCTAGATGCTATACTATCAGTCTTGAGCTCTACTGGTACTATTACTTGAGCTCTATTGTGGCTTTTATATTTGGCTACAACATTAACCTACCAGTTTAAGAAATTGAATTTTAAGGTGGACTGAAGCTAATATTGATAAGTGATGTACCTCACTAAAATATTTATGAAAAATGACCAATAACAAGTTATAATTCTTCACAAGAAATTCAATACTGTACTGAAAAATTTACTTCTAGGTAAAGAGGAAAGAAATCTTTTAGGAGTTTCTGCCCTACTTTAACTGAGGGAAATCATAACCAGAACAGATGATTAAAACTATGGTACTTAAAACAATACTGAACTATGACAAAGATGATCAGGCTAATTTGAGAATTAAAAGCATTTGGCTTTCAAAGCACATTTCATTTAATAAATTCTTATATGCAGTTTTACATGAATATTATTTTCTTATGGAAGCAATGAAGGATTTCCTGTATTAGCTATAACTAACCTTTAACATTTGAGTCTGAGTTAAACATTAAAGAAGTAACTAAGCTATTTGCTTAAGATGGTCTGTATTTGTAAAAGCAGAAATGTTACATACTATCTGTCCCCAGGCAGTGTCTGGGGACAGATGGGTTATTAGATGGGTTACCTCATGTATTTTAATGTCATTAACAAAATTTTCCATCACTTCATTTTTTCACTTGATTTCTTCTGTATCTCACTTTCTAAGACTCATTTTTCCAAGGATATCTAATTTTATTCCTTAAGGCTAATATTTCTATGTTGTATTTTGTTTTCTGAGTATAGTCTTCTCCCCCTTTATCTTTATTATTTTATTTCTGATGTACTTAGGTTTAAACTCAGGACCTTGTGTTAGCTAGGCAGACTCTCTACTACTTGAGCCACATCTCTATCCCTTTCATTTTTGTTATTTTCAAACAGTGTCTCACTGTTTTCCTGGGCTACCTGGACCACAACCCTTCTATTTATGCTTCCTGTGTTGCTGGGATGACAGGTGCTCACCACCCACCATTCAGCTTTTTATTGGTTGAGAAGGGGGGGTGTGTGTCTTACAAACATCATCCTCATTATTATTATTATTATTATTATTATTATTATTATTATTAGTCGATCACAGGTCTTGAACTCAGGGCCTGGGCGCTGTCCCTGAACTCTTTTGACCAAAGCAACTGCCACTTTGAGCCACAGCACCACTTCCAATTTTTGAGTGGTTTACTGGAGATAAGAGTCTCATGGTGGGCTGGGAATGTGGCTTAGTGGTAGAGTGCTCGCCTTGCATGCATGAAGCCCTGGGTTCGATTCCTCAGCACCACATAAACAGAAAAGGCTGGAAGTGGAGCTGTGGCTCAAGTGGTGGAGTGCTAGCCTTGAGCAAAAAGGAAGCCAGGGACAGTGCTCAGGCCCTGAGTCCAAGTCCAAGGACTGGCCAAAAAAAAAAAAAAAAGAAAGAAAAAGTCTCATGGTCTTTCTTGCTTGGGCTGGCTTTGAACCATAATCCTTAGATCTCAGCTTCCTGAGTAGCTAGGTTTACAGGTGTGAGCCACCAGCACCAACTCTGTGCAGATCTTTTTGATGGGGATGGCTTTAAACCAAGATCATTCTGATCTCAGTCTCTTGAGTAACTAGGATTATAATGTACACTAACACTCCCAGCTTCTATCTTTACTTTTTGATTTATTTTTTATTTTCAGAACATGCCAACCCAGTAATTTCTTTCTGAAGTTTCACCTGATTGTTCCACTACTTCACTTCTATTTGTGATGTCTAATAGCTTTTTCTTTTTTTCAGCTGAGGGGTTTGAACTCAGGGTCTGAGTGCTGTCCCTGAGCTCCTTTGTTCAAGGCGAGCACTCTACCACTTTGAGCCACAGTATCATTTCCAGTTTTTGAGTAATTGGATAAGAGTCTCACAGGGACTTTTCTGCCTGTGCTGGTTTTGAACTGCAATTCACAGATCTCAGTCTTCTGAGTAGCTAGGATTACAGGCGTGAGCCACTGGCACCCAGCCAGCTTTTTCTTAAAATTAGTATATTTCACCATTCTGACATTCGACATTGTGTTCCTCTTACTTCTCTTCTTTCTTATTGTTAGGAATTCACCTTTTCCTTATTGGGTGTATGTATTCATCCTGATTCTCCCTTCATTACAAGGTGACAGGCTTCTCTGCTTTACCTATTCTGCAAGGCCCCAGAATCTCCAGAATAGCTCTACTTTGGACTTCCCCAAACCTATTTACCACACCATGGCAGTATGCACACCAAGCACTTGTGACTACAGGTCTGGATCACTCCAATAATTTGACTTTTTATTTCCTATATTCCAGGGGCACTGGTCATCAAATCGTTTCTGTAACAAGCTAGAGGGTAAATATCTGAGACTTCATAAGCCATATAACCTTACACCTACTTTGCCCTGTTATTCTCCTAGCATAGCTGTAGAAGTTATGCATAAAATAAACATAGCTGTGTTCCAATATAACTTTGCTTACAAAAATAGGGCACAGTAAATAGGCTGCAGGTCCAGGTTGTTTACCAACTCACACTTTTTCCTTACGTTCAGATTGGGATATAATGAATACAATCTTTACATTCTCTCGACATCCTTTGCCTACAGGATAGTCCCTCAAACTGTCATTAAGGTTGTAATCTCCAAATTGTTTTTTCTTACTTTTTTTTGCCAGTCCTGGGGACTGAACTCCGGGCCTGAGCATTGTTCCTGGCTTCTTTTTGCTCAAGGCTAGCACTCTACCACTTGAGCCACAGCGCCATTTCTGGCTTTTTCCATATATGTGGTGCTTAGGAATTGAACCCAGGGCATCATGTATATGAGGCAAGTACTCTACCACTAGGCCATATTCCCAGCCCGTAATCTCCAAATTGACCTTGGCCTATCTACATCTCACATAACCCATGAGTTCCAATGATTCCCTCCACCTCGCCTCCAACCCACCTTCCACTCATATACATACTGTTATGCTTTACCAAGCTTGCCATTCAAGTCTCAGACAAAAAGCTTCTAATGATGGGTAGTCCTTCCCTACTTTGAACTTGTAAGTGGGACTAGCTATTTATGGTACCTGAACCATACTGTTTGGAAATAAAGATTTTTCTCTCACCCCCCTCTCTTCCTTCCTTCCTTCCTTCCTTCCATCCTTCCTTCTTTCCTGAGCCAGGGTCCTACCATGTACCTCTGGCTGGCCACAAATTCCCAATACTCCATGCTCCCAAGTGTTGGGATTATAGGTGTTCACCACTGTAAACAGTCAACACTATATTTCTATACATTCTTGCATAACAAATCAGAACCAAGCTCAAAGTTACCTACAGACCAAAGAAACAATATAAAGTTATTTGATGAATGTAAAGATTTTCTCCTAAGTGAAAATTACCCTTTAGTTAGTTGTCAACTCTTTTCCTTCCAGAATGAAGACTTTCCCTTTATAGAATTCTACTTAAGACCACATTTCTGCTATAGTCTTAAACTGTTCTTTCCTTCTAGAAGATTTCTGTAAGTGTCTAAAGCACAAGTTTCTTTTGATTAGATGTAATGAGTGGCTGGATAAAAATGTTCACATGTAATTTATATCATTCTACATACAGAGTTACGGTCTTACTTCTTCTTCTTCTTTTTTTTTTTTTTTTGCCAGTCCTGGCCTTGGATCTGAGCACTGTCCCTGGCTTCTTTTTTTGCTCAAGGCTAGCACTCTGCCACTTAAGCCACAGCACCACTTCTGGCCGCTTTCTATATATGTGGCGCTGGGGAATTGAACCCAGGGCTTCATGTATACAAGGCAAGTACTCTTGCCACTAGGCCCACATTCTTACTTTTTAAACAAGTATTTATATCCTGTTAGTATTACTTACAAATTGATGATAATAAATACATATACATATAATATATATTCATATCCATAATGTGCTGGAAATTATACACATGACTTTGAGCTTATAGAGTTGCTCTTGGATGATAATATTCTAGGGATAAATTTTTTTTATTTCAACAGATAGAACTGAGTAAACTGTTTTGAGTTTGCTTTTATGGAATGATGTGAACAGAATTTTAGAAAGTACATACAAGGAGGTAGGGTTAAATGTGTTTTAAATAATTGTGAAACTTAGGGTTGGAGGCATGGTTCAGCCAATGAGTAAAAGTATCGAGTGCTGAGTTCAAATTCTAGTCTCAGACAATAAATTATGAAACTTGAGGGGTTTTTTAGTTATTTTTAACATTCAATGGATTCAATTTATAATCCTTCATATCTGACAACTGTCATTTGTTGAGAAAGGACTAAATATGTGAGCTATTACAATTGAGGCAGCCTTTTCTTACACTCATCCTCTTAGGTGTGCCAGTCATCAAATACAGAACAGAAGAACATAAATTAGATTAATTAGTAGATTAAAAAGCACATCTCCAAACAGAATGACAGTTTGCATAACTGCAAGTAGCATTTCGTGGAATACAAAGGGTCCAACACTGCATGAATTCTTCAGGAGAGAAAATAGAGAAAAAGGGTTAATGTCACAATCATGCAGCAAGTTAGCTTTCCAACAAATATTGAACCAACTTACTCTCTATTGAGAGTTCCAACACAGGGGACAGCATGCAAAAAGAAAAAAAGAAAAAAAAGAAAAACACACAAATTAGTCGCGATCAATAATGCAAAGTTCCTGTATGGAAAGAAAACACTTAAGAAAATAAAAGTGACGAATGTTTTTCAAAGTTTTATGATAGACCAAAAACAGTTTTTAAAACAAGAGTTAAATGAATAGCATGGAAGAAAAACATGATTTTCCTTTGTTTCTCTTGTAACTCACTGCTAATAATAAAAAAAAAGTAAAACAACAACAAAAACCCAACAACAACAAATGAACAGAAAAAAATGAAAAAACATTTTCTTTTGTACATTCTACTATCTTCCAAGCTCTATTTTTGGAAAGACCCTAAAAGTAACAGGAGATCATCCTTATTTCTATGGTCAATATATGGGTCCAAATCACAATAAGCAGAATATTTATTTCCCTTTCTTTGCCTATTTATTCCTTTTCCCAAGAAGAAATACTTTCCCAAGTTCAATGATTTCTGTTGTCTTAGAACAATTACTATTGTTTGGAGGTAAAAAGTAACTGTTTGTATATTGCAAACTTTAAAATTCTTCAGGTAAGATGTGTATTATAGTCTTCTATTCCAAGGACAGGGAGCTTTTGAACTGCCTAGAATGCTAGTCAGAAGACATGTCTTTGTAAGAAAGGCTCTCAACTGGGTCCCAGGGTAGAAGTCACAGATTCAACTCTAGCAATGCAAGGGGTCAAAGGCATGATTCTAGAGGTAAGCATACAAAGACTACAAAAGGCCAATCCATAGAATATACCTCTGTGAAGATAGCTCTGACAAATACTTCCTCCAGAGTCAAAGGCAGAACCACATGGATAACTTCTGATATCACTTGTACTTGAGGGAAAAATTAAAGCCTGCTCTCAGCTGGTTATCATTTAAAACTTACTTATATTTGATGTTTTTATATTCTGAAGTGCTTGGTATGTTCTAAAAGACTTACTTAATATTAACTCTCTTAATCAGGATTACATTCTTAGGCAGTGCATATTGCAATAACACTCTGCTTTACAGATAAGAAACTCAGGTATACATTGCTATTAAGAACTGAAGATAAGGGCTGGGAATATGGCCTAGTGGTAAAGTGCTTGCCTCGTATACATGAAGCCCTGGGTTCGATTCCTCAGCACCACATATACAGAAAAAAGCCGGAAGTGGTGTTGTGGCTCAAGAGGTAGGGTGCTAGCCTTGAGCAAAAAGAAGCCAGGGACAGTGCTCAGGCCCTGAGTCCACACCCCAGGACTGGCAACAAAAACAAAAACAAACAAAGAACTGAAGATAACCTAAGCAATCTATCTATCTCTTTTTCTTTTGCCAGTCCTGGGGCTTGGAGACTCAGGGCCTGAGCACTGTCCCTGGCTTTTTTTTTTTTTTTTACTCAAGGCTAGCACTCTACCTCTTGAGCCACAGCACCACTTCTGGCCTTTTCTGTTTCTGTGGTGCTGAGGAAAGGAACGCAGGGCTTCATGCATGCTAGGCAAGTACTCTACCACTAGGCCACATTCCCAGGCCCTGAACCTAAGCAATCTAAATTCCACGCTTGTTATAGTATGTTGTACTGACTCTTCATAAAACTATGAAGAGGCTTTAGTAATAGGCTGGTGTTTTAGGGTTTAAGTTATATCATGGCTAAGTTATTTATTTTTATTTTCTTCTTTGAGGCTACTAGGTTGGGATTCAGATTCTTGTACATGCAAGGGAAGCTATTATTTGAGCCATGCTGTCAGTCATCCCTTTCACTCTCAATCCCTTTTTACTTTAGCTTGTTTCTCCCTTGGGTCTTAAGATTGTTCCCAGGTGGCCTCCACTCTGAGTTGCTGAGTTTATAGGCATGGACACCATGTCAAATCTATTTTTATTTTGAAATAGAGCTGCCCTCAAACTGCAAATCTCCTATTTCCATCCCAAGTAGCTGAACTACAGGACTCAGATCACTTATTTTCATACTGTAAGTTAGTCTTTTATATCCACAGATTCCACATCCATGGATTCAACCAACTATGAAATAAAAATGCTCAGGAAAAACCCTGTATCAGGGGCTGGGAATATGGCCTAGTGGCAAGAGTGCTTGCCTCACGTACATGAAGCCCTGGATTCAATTCCCCAGCATCACATATATAGAAAACGGCCAGAAGTGGCGCTGTGGCTCAAATGGCAGAGTTCTAGCCTTGAGCAAAAAGAAGCCAGGGACAGTGCTCAGGCCCTGAGTCCAAGCCCCAGGACTGGCCAAAAAAAAAAAAAAAAGAAAAACCCTGTATCAGTACATGTATAGACATTTTTCTCTCATTCCATATTCAATATACAGAAAGAACTATTTATATAGTATTTACATTATTTTAAATGTTAAAAGAAATTTAAAGATGATTTAAGGCACTTGGGAGAATAGGCATAGGTTATAAACAAGAACTATACTGAGGCTGGGAATATGGCCTAGTGGCAACAGTGCTTACTTTGGTATACATGAAGCCCTGAGTTCAATTCCTCAGCACCATATATATACAAAAAGGTCAGAAGTGGCGCTGTGGCTCAAGTGGCAGAGTGCTAGCTTTGAGCAAAAAGAAGCCAGGGACAGTGCTCAAGCCCTGAGTCTAAGCCGCAGGACTGGTTAAAAAAAAAAAAAAAAAGAACTATACTATTTTGTGTGGAACTGAGCCCTGTAATACAACTACATATAAAACAAAAAAAGATAATTTATAAAACTATAGGTATCAAATAATTTCAAATTGTAAGGTTTTTTATTAATCATATTATTTCTGTCCCAGGAAAAATCCTGGATCTACTTTGACTTTATTCAGAAAGAATTATTTTCCGGGTATTCTTTTCTACAAATGTCTGCATTGCAAGCTAAAGCATACATGGTTTACTTTTTGAACATCATCCCTTCTTGTCAGAGAAACATCCTTTTAAAAGCTGTTTCTCAGTGGTCATTTGAGGGCTCATGCCCTACTCAAAATAACCAGGAAAAAAGTTAGGGTAGAAGCATGGATCAAGAATACCTACCTAAGAGCAGGACACTGGTGGCTCACACCTGTAATCCTAGCTACTCAGAAGGTTGAGATCTGAGGATCACTCATAGTTCAAAGCCAGCCTGGGCAAGAAAGTCTGTGAAACTCTTATCTCTAACTAATTACAGCAAAGCCAGAAGTGGCCACTGTAGCTCAAGTGGTAGAGTAGCCTAGCCTTGAGAAAAGGGAGCTCAGAAAAAGTGCCCAGGTCCAGAGTTTAAGCCCCAGTCCCAGAAAAACAAACAAACAAACAAACAAATACAACAGAAAAACCTACCTAAGCAAGCACAAGGCCATGAGTTCAATCTCTATATAATATAGTCTCTCCCCACAAATCTTTTTTTTGCCAGTCCTGTGGCTTGGACTCAGGGCCTGAGCACTGTCCCTGGCTTCTTTTTGCTCAAGGCTAGGCTACTCTACCACTTGAGCTACAATGGCCACTTCTGGATTTTTCTGTGTATGCATGCGGTGCTGAGGAATCGAACTCAGGGCTTTGTGCATATTAGGCAAATGCTCTATGGCCAAGCCACATTCCCAGCCCCCCACAAATCTTTTTAAAATAAAAATGTGTGTTCACCATAAAAATATCTTTTTATTTGGCTTATACTGTCAACTAAAATGAGCAAAAGTTAATTTGTTTAGAATCTGTAGACATTTTTACATTAAGGCAAATTCTACAACTGAATTAGTGGTAGTGACTACAATATATAATGATATTTGTTTAGATTTTTAGTTTGAAAAATTACAAATTTTAATAGATGCTTACTAGTGTATTTCATTTTTATCTTTTAATGGGACCTTTTGCTCTCAGATAAAAGAAATTTACCTCTGACAGAGGATAATCATTGAAAGCTGTTTCAAAACCAGGTGTTGGTGGCTCATGCCTGTAATCCTAGTTACTTTAAGAAGCTGAGATCCAAGGACGATGGTGTGAAGCTATCTGGCAAGAAAACTAATAAAATTCTAATCTCCAATTAACCACCATAAAGTCGGGGGTGGAGCTGCAATTCAAGTGGTAGAGCACTAGCCTTTAGCAAAAAAACTCAGAAACAAAACTCAGAGACAGTGCCTGGTCCTAAGTTTAAGATCCAAGGTCAGCACACAGGCGCACGCTCTCTCTCACTCAAAACTGGTTTAAAGTATAAGCGGTTTATTTTAAATATGCACATACTCCAATGGATTAAAATGTTTGGCTAAATTTTAGTTTATGCATAAAGTGGGTTTGTAATAACTTTCAGTAGCGTCAAAAGCAATGAAAAAACTAATAATACAAATGAAATGATATATGTACAAAAAAAGAGAAAGCAATAAAACCAAACTGGAATTCATTAATATTTTTCTTACGTTTTTCTTAGTATATCTACCTCATTTAGTTTAGAAATTCTCCTGTAGATACACATAAAAGATACTTAGAAATTCTCCTGTAGATGTCCTAAAGAAAGATATGTAATAAGGTTTCCCATTGTCAAACACACTGCTGGAAATAGAATAACTTTTGTAATAGCATTATCCATTAAGGTAAACCAATGTTCACATTATACATGCTGATTATCCCTAAGTATGTAATAAAATATATCTGAGAGAATATTTAACAACTGAATCTCCTAAACTTTTTATGTATTATTTCAATATATGAAATACTTCACCTTTTGTATGACTACAAACTATTACTAGAGCCATATTTTGTTCTATTTAATGACAATTCTAATAAATTATTTTTCAACATAAGAATACATTTACATTAATAATCACAGAAGAAAAGTAAATGAAATGTCAGTAGCTTTTTGCAACTTACTCCAATTATATCCTTTACAAATAGTAAAATATTATTAGTAACATGGGATATTTCCTGATAAATTATAAAGAACCATGCTTGTAAATTTCTCTGGAGAAGCTTGAACTGTTAGTTATCAAAGAGCAAGTTGTCAATTATATATGATAATAAACAATGTTATGCTTGAAAATATCACTACCATTTTAGAACTGTCTTAAAAAAATAATCTTAAACACTAAAACCTACCTTGCCATGAGGATCAGCAAACATTCTTGTGAAAATTTCGCATAACCTTTTCAGTTCAACTCGACTGCCAAAATAATAAAATGGTGGATTAATACCTTGGGTGATTTAATACAAGATGAGGTAATTTAAAAGTAACTTTTCAGTTAGAGACATGGTAGAACACCAGCAATGAGCGAACGTGTCAGATGTGAATTTTGAGTTCCACTCAAAACGTAACTTTTCAATTAAACTTATTAACAATAATCACAAAAATATATTTTTAAAAATCCCTTAAAATTGGGAAATTAGTGGGATTTACAAGTCAGGGCTGAATATAAAGTTACAATAGCAGTTGTGTTGTAACTCAGATTATTTTAAAGGTTTGAAGTTTTGAAAAGAAATAAAATTGTATTTAATGTAACACAATAGGAAACTTATACACATGGCATTCTCAGAACATAAATCTTATTTAAGCTGTTTTGCATTTAAAAATATTTTTTTGCATTTAAAGGCTTAATCTTTCTAAACTTTGCCTTTTAAAATGAAGAAGGAGGGAAGGTGGGAGAAAAATGAGGGAGGGGGTAACAAGTATGATGAGAAATGTACTCACTACCTTACATATGTAACTGTAACCCCTCTGTACATCACTTTGACAACAAAATTAAAGACTAAATAAAGATACACTGAGCCTACTAATTTTGATAGTTCTAGGAATATTCAAATGATTTATTACAGTGAGACACGAGGTGTGATGTGTATATATAAAAACATAAATAAGTATACCAAATTCTGATTTCATTGTTATCAAATCAGAAAGTAGCCCACTATACTCTTCCTAACTCAAACTACACATTATCTACAATTATGTCCTTAAAGGGTCAACTGTTAAAGGTTTAAACCATTACACAAACAAGGACAATGAAGGATACAGGGTAAAAGAAAGCAAAGCCATCAGAAATCCCCAACTAGAGAGCTCAAATAAAGTTTGGTTCTTAGAATTTCATTATATGAACTCCCAAGATACTTTATTATTTAATAAGCAAGTCTAAGTATCTGTTCTTCTTATAAAAAAAGCTTTTTTTTTTTACCAGGGATAAAGTTTGATACACAAATTGATTTTATTATTATGTATATACACATTTAAAAAATAAATTTTATTACCCTTAAGTGGTTGTACAAAGGACTTTATTCATTTTTGTGTGTTGGTTCTGACGCTAACTCAGGGTTTGGATGCTATCCCTGTGCTTTTTTTTTTTTTGCCAGTTCTGGGCCTTGGACTCAGGGCCTGAGCACTGTCCCTGGCTTCTTCCCGCTCAAGGCTAGCACTCTGCCACTTGAGCCACAGGGGAATCGAACCTAGGGCCTCGTGTATCCGAGGCAGGCACTCTTGCCGCTAGGCTATATCCCCAGCCCTATCCCTGTGCTTTTTACACAGGGCTAGTACTCTACAACTTGAACCACAGCTTCACTTCCAGCTTTTTTAGTACTTCACTGGAGATAAGAATTTCATGGACTTTTCTGTCTGGGCTGGCTTTGAACTATGATCCTCAGATCTTAGCTTTTTCAGCCACCAATGCCTGGCTGTTATGAGTCACTGTTGCCCAGACTAAGATATTTTACAAAAATGGTTTTTATTATAAGGAATCAAACCTAACTACTACTTGTAAATTAAAAGTTTCAATTTAAAATGCTTCATCAAATAGAGCCTGGTGCTATGCAGGTGCCATCAAGACACATGGGAAGAATAAATAGGAAAATGGCTGTCTAGGCTGGCCAGGCAAAAAGTGAGACTACTGGATAAATAATAAAAACAACAAAGGCTGGGAGTGTGACTCAAGTGGTATAGAACTTGTCTAGTAAGTACAGGCCCTGAATTTATACTCTAACACACACACCACACACACAGACACAAACACACACACACACACACCTAACCTGATAGATGAGACAACTTACCTTAGAGTTCTTTGATTTTTTAATAAGTTTTGCAGACCCAGGAGGCCTTCTTTCCTTTCTGACCAATTAGAACTAGCACATCTATTGAGAACTTCTGCCACATCTTCCGTCTGTCTCATATATGTAGGAATACTACCATTTCGAGAACTATAGGAGCGTTCTGAACAAGCACTAGAAGCATCACTGTTGGCATCATCATCTGAATGCATTCCATAGGATTCATATCGTCTTCGAGCAGGTTTTTTCTGTTACACACAAAGAATCTTATTAGCAGTAGTTAAAAATATATTGGTATTTCATTGTATCTACTGACCATAAAAGAACTGATTTCTTTTAAAATCAGTACAAAGCATGCTGTTCATCATTGTCATAATAAAATGTCACAATTTAGTTGTTTGCTCAAGACACATGTTTTACAAGTTAGTAGAAGGTGAAATATTCTTTAACTATGGATAGTGAATGAGGTAGAATAAGTCTACATAGAATTTCAGATGCATCAAGTGGGAAGTGCTCAAAAGTTGTTTTTTTCTTTTCATGGAAAACAAGTATTAGAATGCAAATTAATAGAAATTGTACTAGAAATACAGTTGGTGGTGAGAAAAGTATGTTTTATAATAACCTTTGTAGAGGAGGAATATCTATGGATCAAGAAAATGTATACTTTCTCCTATGTTAAAAATCACATATTTTTTCTGTCTCTACATCTCCTCTTTCCTATTCTCCTTTACCTCTACTACCACTTCTCTTCTCATTCCTCCTTCGCTGTATCCAACCCTCATGTCTCCTAGAGAAGTAAAATACAAAGATGATAAGAAACTTTTTCACTTACTATTATTTCTAGGAGGCAAGATCCTTAAGGGCTTTCCTTTGTTTTCTCAGTGTATTTATAATGTCTCTTTCAATGAAATAGTAGAAAGTACATTTGGATTCCTTTGATTTCTTTGCAGTAAGGCTTATAGTTTAATATACGTAACTGCCAATTATACCTTGCATATTAAAACTGCTGTGAGGTAATTAGCTCATTTGAAATTTCCTTGCAAGAATTGGAAACAAATGTATATAGTCTGATTTCTGGGATTTTGAGTAGTAAGTAGTAATAATGGTATTTATATGAAATATATTAACCATGATAATTTAAAACAGTTCTAAATGTCTGTAAGTACTCTGAAGTATAAATCTAAAGAAAAATGATTTGAGCTTTAATAGTACAAATAGTTTTATAATTAACTTTCCATCACTAATTGCCCTCATAATGATTCAGAGACTCCAGAATAACTTAAGAGTGGTAATATTGTGATGTTTCCTGTACATTACATGTACATGGGCTCCAAATCCATTTTGTTATGTCTATAACAATGTAAGCGATCTCAACTCATTTGTAGGAAAAAGTTGAGCTTTCTCTCTCAAGACACTCTATTCAAGAAGTATCTCCCTCTTTTAATAAGCTGTGAGATAACCAGTTACAGAAAAAAGTAGATGTACTTTTTATTACTTCCACTTTAATTTTTTACAGAAGACCATCATCTGTTCAAGTTGATGAAGCAAAGGAAGATAAGTTATGATACTATAAGATGTCAAAAAAACAGCAATGGCTATACCTTAGTCCGTATGTCTCCTAAGAGCTGAGAGCAGTAAATTTTTAAAGAGAGAAATTGAAAATAATGAAGAACATTTTGCTAAACACCACAGTAAAATAGGCATTAACAATGCCAATGATAAGAAACATTAAGTTTTTTTTTTAACATTAGATACAAAAGATCTGCTTATCTGAGGAGAAATACCTAAGCTACAAAAGTTTTCTTAAAGAAATGAAACAATTTTCCTTATTTGTATCTTTTTGCCATTTCAAAATTTAATTTTATTTCCCCAAGTAAAAATCAGGCTTAATAGATGAAACATTTTTTCTTAAAAAAATTGACAGCTACACAATAAAGTAGAATCTTATTACTGGGATTCAGATTTAAGCCTTCATGGTTAAATAACCTTATATAACTCAAATATATCATCCTATTAATATAAGAAATAGTTCAAAACTAATCTATTCAAGTCATAAATTGTGCATATGCTATATTTGACTGGTAAATTATCCAATTTAATACTAGAAAACATTTGAGAAATATAGTGATGAGCGATAATGAACTTAAAATATCCGATTAATTAAACATCACAATAAAAATGTATGATCAATATACACCAGGCCTAGAGGAACAAAATCTCTAGCTATATTAATTTATAAAACAAAAAAAAATCAGATGGCTAAAGGGAAAAATTCAGCACACAAAATGTTAAATAGAATTGTACATCTAAAGATATTCAATAAATCAGGCTAATATCAATAAATAATTTTAAAAATCTTTGTTGTTCAAATCTGTGGCAAAATTGTATTATAACACTGGTTAAGGTATATCTACAGTTTAGTGGCATAGTATATTTTTAAATTTCAAAAGCAATTTTAAAATCTAAAAGTAAGGGGCTGAGAGTGTAGCTCAGTGATAAGAATGATTGCATAGGATGTGTGAGGCCTTGCATTCCATAGTATGACTGGAGGGAAAAAACTAATGAATTGACAACAGCGACGAGACCCTATTATAAATTCTGGGTAATCGATTTAGGAAATCTGCAAAAGGCTCTTGGCTCGTCACTAAAGAAAATGAATCATTCTACTCCTCACTAAGAAACTGAATAAAGGCTTCTCAGAAACAGCATCATTCTACTCCTCACTAAAGAAAATAAATAAAGGCGTCTCAAAAACAGGATAAACATAACAATTTATAACTTGAGTCACCTTTTTACTGTCAGTGAAGTAAACCTGGTGTCATGGCACATTAGGCAAATCCAAGGTACCCTTAATTTGAAAGAAGTGTCATACTGAATTGACTTGGGAAATTAGTCAAACTATTACACACACATATACATTGCATGGCACTCTTGATGAGCTACCATGAATCTTTTAAATAAGTTTTTAAACCTCTGTTTAATATATGAGGCATAAAGAACTTGAAAGATATCTTAATTATAACTTGCCTTGAGGGTACACTTTCAGCTGAGAAATTATAAATAATTAAAAAACTAAATAAAAGCTAATTCTCTTCTAAAACCTCTGCCTACATGCTCAAAGTTAAAGTAACTCTGAAATTACATGAATTACATGCTTTTAAGTTGCATATTCATATTCCAACCTATCTGCCCTTACATTTAATATATTACAGAGCTTAAAACATAAAGCTTCAACATGTACATTCCTGACATCACACCAGGAAGACTGACCATGGCTTAAAATGTTGAATAATAAGGATCAATAATTAATTATATATTTTGTGTGTGTGTGTGTGTGTGTGTGTGTGTGTGTGTGTGTGTGTGTGTGTGTTGCATGAGTCCTGGGGCTTGAACTCAGGGCAGAAGTGCTGTCACTGAGCCTTTTTTATTTCAAGGCCAGCACTCTACCACTTGATTCAGAGTTCCACTTCTGTGTTTGTTTTTTTTGGGGGGGAGGGGTAGATAATTGGAAGTAAGAGTTCCATGAACTTTCCTGCTCAGGTTGGCTTCAAACTGTGATCCTCAGATCTCAGCCTTCTGAGTTGCTAGGAGTATAAGCATTAGCTACTCATGCCCGGCCTGTTGTACTTTTTATATTTTCCACGTTTTGTGTTCCTAGATTTAATCCAGAAGAATTTCCCCATCCTTTCTTCTACAGTGAAAGGTCCACTCATGTACTATTTCCTAAGAACATTTACAATGACAGGGAAATGGAGAGAGTACCAAGGCATCGGCTACCGCCTCCTCCACATCGGAACCAGTATTCAGGACTCTCATGGCACTGACAGAGGATGATAGTCGGCTCGATTGGCTGATCCCATAGCCTGGACCTATTATATCAAAAGAAGGAAAACAGTTTTGAGATAATACATAAATGTAATGGTGTCAGGTAGGGAAACTAATACCCTTAGAAAGAGGAGGGGGGAAAAAAACCAATGGGGCAAAGCATTTTAAAAGCAATATTGTGTTTTCTGGGCACATTGAGTTTTAGGCCAAATAATAAGGTAATGACAATAAAAATGATTGACAATATATGGAAAATTAAAGAATAACAACTATTTATTTAAGGCTACCAGGTAGAAGTTAGAAGACAAAAACTCCAATCAATTTTTCCTTCAAGATAAGATGATTTCATTCTTTAACTAAAATAGATCCAATACCTGTTAAGTGGCTACCATGTGCCCAACAGTTTGAGGTGTGTAAAGACAAACCAGAGATGAATTCTTTCCCTCTCAAGTGCTTTGTATGTTATCTTTTACAATTAAAACACTTCATCCACCATTTTGGTTTTTTTTAAACACATAAATAAAACTATGAAGTAAACTGAAAACATAAAACAGTCCTATATGTTTAAATGACATGTTATTAAAAAGAAAAATGTCCATCTGCCAGCGAGGAAGATGTAAGGCTGCTGAAGGAGAAAAAGTTACTTAGGGGAAAAGGGGAAAAAAAACCCAAAAACACCCAGACATACACAAGTAATTCTCTAAAAAGCTGAATTCAACTAAAAACAAATCAATTTTGAAAAATGAATATTATTCAATGAAAACTGAAAAGAACAAAATCTGAGATGAACACATAGATGATAGTGAAAATGTACTCATCCTTCACCTGAGGCCCCATACACTTCGGGGGCGTAGAGGGCACCAGTAGATCTGGAATGGTGTCTGGAGGCTGGAATTACAGGACCATACAAACCTCATCTATTACCACAGAAACAAGGAATGGTGGCAGCACTACTGTCAGGCAAGGATAGTTAACACTGATGTTACTCATAATAGTTAATGATCAGGATATTGCCAAATATGGCAGCTTTGAACATTAGCACTGAAAGATCATCCCCAACACAAAAATACAACTTACACCTAAGTGGACAGACACAGGCCTACAGGAGACAAAAAGGTAAAGTCAAATGGAAGGAAATGTCAAAAATACAAGCATGAAAACAAAAAAACAAAGACTGTAGTTTAAAAAAAACCACTATGGTATTTAGTAACTAATAAGAATCTTATTTCCTTTAATCTTGACAGCCAAAGAGGTAGTTATTATTATTCAATTTAACAGATCTAAATATTTGTAGTCCCCAACCCCATTCAAATGTGGAAATCCTAATCCTCAAGGTCATGATACTAGGAGGTAGGGCCTTCGAGAGACAATTACTTTAAGAGGGCAAAGGTCTCATGACGAAGAACAGTATACTTAGAAAGCAGACCCCAGAGAGCTAAGTAACTCCTGTCACATAAGTACACATAACCAAAACCCAGACCAGGAAATAAGCCTTCACCAGACACCAAATACGGTGGCACCTTGATCTTGGAACTTTTGAGCTTTCACAACTGTGAGAAATACATTTCTATAATTTATATAAGTAACCAGTCTACAGTATTTATTATAGCAGTCTAAATGACCTGAGACAGAAAAATTTAGAGCACAGAAATGTTAATTCACACAATCAAAAAGCGCACCCCCCCTTCATATCTGGACTGAGGTTTGCACTCACAGCCTCACTCTGGATAGGCAGTTGCCACTTGCCAGCCTTTTTTGTGTTGGTTATTTTTTTTTAAGATAGAATCTCATTTTATGCTTGAGATGGCCTCAGATTTTTACTTCCTCATATCCCTGGGATGACAGGCACAAACCACCAAATCTCACAAAGTGTGTGTGTGCGTGCACAAAGGTCTCATGACCAAGAACAGTATACTTATAAAGCAGACCCCAGAGAGCTAAGTAACTCCTGTCACATAAGTACACATAACCAGAACCCAGACCAGGGTGTGTGTGTGTGTGGGTGTGTGGGTGTGTGTGTGTGTGTGTGTGTGTGTGTGTGTGTGTGTGTGTGTCTCCTGGGTCTTAAGTTCAGAGTTTGGGCACTGTCCCTGACCTCTTTTGCTCAAGGCTAGCATGGTACCACTTGAGCCACAGCTCCACTTCTGGCTTGTTTGGAGGTTAACTGGAGATAAAAAGTTTCATGGACTTTTCTCAAGGCTGGCTCTAAACCATAATCTTTAGGTCTCAGCCTCCTGGGTAGCAAGGATTATAGATGTGAGCTACTGGCACCTAGCTTCACAAACTATTTACTGCCTGTGTTGGCCTCAAGCCTCTCTTCCCAAATAGGTAGGTTTGTGTCATCATGTCCTATATACTTTTAAGGCTTCTGCTCTTATAAAGTACACAGACCACCTTCACATTATTCAAAAAATATCTCATTTGTGCTGATACATATTTTTAAAGTTGTTTATAAAATCACATTTAAGTATCACAAAAGAGTATCAATAATCTAACAAAAATACCCTAAAGTTTTGTTACACATCTCCTTACGTTGCCTTAGAATCTAAATTTGTCATAAGTTTGCATATTAGATCTTAAAATCCTGATTTTTTTTAATAATACAAAATCAATCTTGGCCCTACATGTGAAAATTGCCTGAAAAATGTGCTTTAATATTTTTTTTTTTTTTTTGGCCAGTCCTGGGCCTTGGACTCAGGGCCTGAGCACCGTCCCTGGCCTCTTCCTGCTCAAGGCTAGCACTCTGCCACCTGAGCCACAGCGCCCCTTCTGGCCGTTTTCCATATATGTGGTGCTGGGGAATCGAACCGAGAGCTTCATGTGTAGAGGCAAGCACTCTTGCCACTAGGCCATATTCCCAGCCCCGTGCTTTAATATTTAATAAAACATAGTATTTAAAAAAAGTTAGTATTCCTCAGATGTATTTGATTAGAGCACTTAAAATATTATTACATGAATTGATCTTTTCTTTGTAATAGGCTAACCCTAATGAACACGAAAGTAAAAAAAAAAAAAGATTAAACAGACTGCTGCCTAAAATGGTTAATAAATACTGAGAGGAGAATAGTAAATTATTTACCTAGCAAATACGTCTTTATTGTGTGCTGGTCCTGAGGCTTGAACGCAGGCCTGAGTGCTGTTGCTGAGCATTTTTGCTCAAGGCTAGTGCTCTGTTACTTTGACCACAGCTCCATTTCTGGCTTTCTGCTAGTTTGAGATAAGAGTTTCATGGACTTTCCTGCTTGGGCTGGCTTTGAACTGTGATCCACAGATCTCAGCCTCCTGAGTAGCTAGAATTAGAGGCATAAGCCACTGGTGTATGGCACAAATATTTTTTTAAATAACGAGAAAGAGTATAGTAAAATTTGAAATGTCTAGTAGATGAAAATCTCTGAAAAATTTTTAGAAATCAATCAATCTGTGGTTGAAGATAGCAGGTAAGAAACAATATTAATATCTGTATTATGAAGTCAACATTGTTTTGAATTTTGGTTCCAGAAATAAATGGAAGGGCTCATGTTCTAAAAGTTCAACTTGGTTCAGTTCTTACTTCTTCCTGATACTTCAAGGCCCTCACACTGGCTTTGTAATGAGTGGACACCCAACAAACCAACTATAGAATTCTCATGCTGAATATCAGTAGTCAGTCATAAGGAAACAAAGGTTCTACCAAGTAAGCAAATATAGTAAGAACTGTAGATTGCAAACAAATGTATCAGAAACTGGGGAGGGTGAAGACAACTTAATTTCTGGGAATGTGACTCTTCATCCCTGTGAATCAAAGTTAATCTGCCACTTCTAATACGCACCATCTTTTTCTCCCTCTTCTTTTCTAAAGACAGCATCTTGCTAAGTAATCCAGTTGGCCTTGAATTTGTGATTCTCCTCATCTGTACTCCTGAGTGCTGAGATTCTCATGCCTGGAAGCTACATAGTATCTTTGTATAAAAAAAGAACTACAGGACTAGGAACATTGATCAAGTGGTAAAGCACTTGGTTAGCAAGGGCAAGCTGCTAAACTCAAACCCCTGTAGTATTAAAAGGAAAAAAAAAACTTACAACAAAATCAATTCCTCCAAAAGAAATAAAGAGCCAGGAAAAATATTCTTTTAACACTAAATGATTAACAAGTCTAATCATCCTTAGCCCGGTGCTGAGATTCATGCCTTTAATTTCTAAACTACTCAGGAGGTTGAGGTCTGAGGACTGACGTTCAAAGCCAGGCTGGACAGACAAATGCACAAGACTCTTATCTACAGTTAATCAGCAAAAGATGGAAGTGGAGGCATGAGTCAAATGGTGGAGTGTCAGCTCTGAGTGAAAAAGCCAAGTGAGAACTAGAGGCCTAGTTCAAGCCCTAGTACTGGTACCAGCCCCTCCAAAAAAAAGTTCAGTCATCTTAGGCTTGAGCCTCATGAAAATTGCTTTCCTAAATAATAAAACTGAAGTAATTTAAATTGTCAAATGGAAGCTATGAAATCAATCTAGAAAAAGCAATAGTTAGTTGAGAATTTTCTTTAAAAATTGCCCATTAAAAAGCAGCCATTTTATTTACTGTATATTACATAAAAATTGAATATAACTTTAGGGTAGGAGTGGGAGGGAAAAAATGATGGAAAATGATGGAAGGGTGGCCAAGATCAAGATGCATTGTACTCATAACCTGACATAACCTGGCTCTTTGTACAACCAGTTGATAATAATAAAAAATTGGCCTATTAATAATGCTTACTTTTTAAGGAACTTATCATCCATTATACATTTCTTCTTTGTTTTTAATGTTTTCTAGTAATCTGCTTTAGTGCTAGTGAAAGTGTTATTAAAAAATCAGATCTTTGCCAATAAAGAGTAATGGAAATGTTTCTAAGTCAAATGACCAGAGCCTGATGGGGAGAGCAGAGAAATACCAACATAAGTAGCAGCAGCAGTGGTGGTGATAATGACTCTATGGACTCAATGTCCACTGTGTACCAAATACTTCCCTGAGGATTTTCTTCATATGTTTCTGATTTATGGTTTTTCAAACATCCCAAATTCATACATGCTATTATTATCCTTATTTTCCAGATAAGGTTGCAGAGTTAGGATATGAAGCCAGGCTATTTGAGTCTTCAACATACCAAGTTTATTTTATAGATATGTAGAAGTTATTTTATTTCTTTAACATTATACATATGAGGATAAACTTTGTACCTGTGTGTGCACACACATGCATATACACACACACCAACATTTTACAGAATTGATAAATGCACTAAAAATGTCTTGGCAAAGAATATGCCAAAGTAGGCTTAAGTGATGCACAAGAGTTCTTCCCATAGAGGGAAGAGAAAATGAGAAACTGTTTGGAATCTGAGGCTATGACATAAATAGGGGATGAAGATCTCCCTGTGTATCCTTATCTAAGCAGGGTTTTCCAATTAGTACAGGAAGCCCAGTGATCTATCTAAGCCAAATATCCCAAGAAATCAGATGTTAATCATTAGAAGTTCTACATTACAGATTTATGTGAGGAAGTCATTTCAATAGCCAACTAGCAAAAAACTTAATAATCTCAAACACCTGAAAAGCAACTCTTGGAGTATTATAGTAAGCCATGTTTATGGAAGGGGAAAACAAATCTGAAATGGCTACAGAATTGTGTACATCAGCAAAGTACTACTTGTTAAAATGCTAAAGGGACATGGAGAAATTCTAAAGTATCTCAATGTAAAACTTATGCCTATCCAGTTATCCTAAAAACAAGAAAGGTGGAAAATTATGTAATATCATTATAAATGGAAGAAATACAGTAATCATAAGGTTACAATATAATCTCTATAATCAGGAACAAATAGGTTTTTAATAGTGACATGATATGAATTACTGTACAAAGACTCTCAAACCATAAATATTATACAAATATTAATCCCTTTCATTTATTTATTTGGAGCCCTTTTTGTAAAAACCTACATTACATGATCTAAGTTGAAAAGCCAGTATTTCTGTTTAAAGGACAAAATTTACTTTTCATATTTCACTTCAGAGTGAATTCCTAGTATTAGCTTTAAATACTTTGCTAAGAAAAAATGTGAATTTAATTTTTTTTTGTTTAGTTTTTTTTTTTTTTAAACATGGTGGCTGCTATGTAGCCCAAGCTGGCCTCAAAAACACAATCCTCTTGTCCCAGCTTCCTGAGTGTTGGGACTGAATTCAGTTTTCTAAAGTTTATATTTGTGTGATATATTTACTTAATTGTGAAATCAAGTTGTTTGAAATGACTATTTTTTTATTTAGGTCATTAATAAGGTCAAATGCTATTCCCAGATATATAATTTCCTTCTAATTTTTAAAAATCAAAATGACATAAAAGAGAGTAAGGAGAAAAGACTACCAATGATGAACGCAAAATTTCAGGAATAGCAAGGTTCTCAAACAGCGATACCACAGGGGAAGCAGTGTACCTTACACCTGCCGAAATACTCACCAAGGGGCTGAAAAGAACGGACCGGACTTGTGTCCCTGCTACTCTCCCGACTAGCTTCTCGGCTGCATCCCTGACTCACACTTGGACGAGGAATACGACTGCTTCGGGCTGGTACAGAACAAGGGAAAACACAGAAGAGGTTTACAGATTTTTTTTTTCTTTTTAAAGAGCTGATTGGTAAGCTTTCTTAAGGTTGAGAAGAACCTGATCTCCCCTTCCCCTCTGGCAATATTGGAGACTGAACTCAGAGTATTATTGTGTTTGCTAGGAAAATACTGTAAATACTTGAGCCATGCTTCTAGACGTTTATTTTCAGCTAGTTTTTCACTACCTTTTGCCAGGACTGGCTTTGAACTTGCGATTCTCCTGCCTCTTTTGTGTTTCAGACATGTATAATCATGCATGATGAAAAAAAATTACTCTTGATGAAGCATTACGAGAAACAGGTAAGGTTTTTGAATATGATTCCCTAGTTTGTATGAGATTATTAAAAGAAAAGGGCCACAAGGGCTGGGAATGTGGTTTAGTAGCATGCATGCCTAGCATGCATGAAACCTTGGGTTCAATTCCTCAGTACCACATACACAGAAAAAAAGCCAGAAGTGGTGCTGTGACTCAAGATGAAGGGTGCTAGCCTTGTGCAACTCAGGCCCTGAGTTCAAGCCTGAGGGCTGAGAGAGAAAGAGAGGCCACAATTAAGAAGTAAGCTATGTACAATGTACATAGTACAACTTGGGTTTTCTCTTTGTTAGATAAACTATATATAGTCTTCTATCACTCTTGGTGTCTTAGGTCAAAATGTTATTTTTAAATAGAAATCTACACATATCAAATTACATAATCTAAATCATAATGCTTGATTTCCATACAAAATAAAGAAGAAAAAATCCATAGTTTCACTTCCCATGCCTTTCTTCACTCCTCACACAAAAACCCAAAAACAACTAACATAAAGCCTAGGATGGATGATTAAGAGTAAAGAATTTGAAAAAATGTCTGGAAAACCAAAGAAGTGGAAAATTAGCCAAGATGGAAATTCCAGAGACTCTGTGGCAAATACTAGGCCCTGCACAATTGCAAGTGTTGCTATGGTTACAATTTCACTGCCTGAGGTTCTGCAAGGAGTCACTGCTCCTTAAGACTAGAAGGCTACAGAAGGTTTGAACTCTACAAAGTGAAAGCATAATTGGAAAAACAGAGGATTCTAGAAAGTGTACATGCAGCCCTAGGAAGTAGTAAACGGGATCAAAATAACAGCTGAGGGCTGTTGGCCTAGTGGTAAGAGTGCTTGCCTTGTATACATGAAGCCCTGGGTTTGATTCCTCAGCACCACACATATAGAAAAGGCCAGAAGTGGCGCTGTGGCTCAAGTGGCAGAGTACTAGCCTTGAGCAAAAAGAAGCCAGGGACAGTGCTCAGGCCCTGAGTCCAAGCCCCAGGGCTGGCAATCAATCAATCAATAAAATAACAGCTGAGCAAGAGGCCAAGAAAACTAATACATAAAATCATAAAATATTGGAGAGTCTCCAGAGAATATGGAATTCCATATAGTCATTAGTATTACTGAAAGGAAAATAATATAAGAGGATCTCAGAAAAGTATTTATACACTCTGTTCTGACAATAAACACTTATTTACTTATAACAGAGTGAACACTAGAGCTATTCTTTTTCTTTCCTTTTTTTCAGACAGGATCTTGTTACAGGTTGGCCTGAAACATGCTATAAGCTCAGGCTGGCTTTTAACTTGTGTGATTCTCCTGCCTCCATTTCAGAAATGCTGGAATAACAAGGTTCTTTCCAACTTTTAATGTCAAGTTATGGAAGAAGTATGTAAGACTTGCTTGTAAATTCTTACGAGACAATGTATGAATAAGCCAGGTGCTGGGTAAGTCAACCTATGATCCTCACCCTGAGGAGGCTGAGGTCTGAAAATCTCTGTTCAGGACTGTATGGGACAGATAAATTTTCAAGCCACAAGTGGAGGCATGGCTCAAGTGGTAGAATGAAAGCCAAGTGAGGCCTCAAGTTCAAATCCAAGTACCATCAGAGAGAGAGAGAACAGAGACAGAGATGGGGAGGCAGATGGTAAAGGAGGGAAGGAGAGAGAGAGAGAGACAGAGACAGAGAGAGACAGAAAGAGAGAGAGAGAGAAAGAATGTATGTGTAGGGCTAGGAATGTGGCCTAGTGGCAAGAGTGCTTGCCTCGTATACATGAGGCCCTGGGTTCGATTCCTCAGCACTACATATATAGAAAAGGCCAGAAGTGGCGCTGTGGCTCAAGTGGCAGAGTGCTAGCCTTGAGAAAAAAACAAAGAAGCAAGGGACAGTGTTCAGGCCCTGAGTCCAAGCCCCAGGACTGGCAAAAGAAAAAAAAAAAAAAAGAATGTATGTGTAAAATATAATAATGTATACATACTGCTGATAGTCAAGAGAACAGAAGGTGAATAGAAAAGTATGGGCATCTCAAATCCCATGATTTATGTTGCATTTTTTCCATTCTAATAATTTCTTAAAAATATGGAATGCTTCACAAATTTGCATGTCATCCTTGTGCAGGGGCCATGCTAATCTCTGTGTTGTTCCAATTTCAGTATATGTGCTGCTGAAGCAAGCACTGATGTTGCATTTTCTTACATATGTAATCAACAAAATGCTTTATAAAATGGCTAAAAATACTTGGAGCAACTAGAGATTTCTGCTGTAGGAATGATAGATCAAGAAGCAAAGTACTAAAAGAGAAGCAAAAAAAAAGGTAAACAACAACAACAAAAAGAAACAAGAAGCAGCTATTCTAAGGACAAAATTAGTACTGTGATTAGTAAAGAAGAGAGGGAATATAGGTATATAGATGGACAAAGAGACTGATTCTGGGTCAATAAAGGCAATGTTAATCAATTAAGCCAAAGTTAACTACCTCCTGAGTTTTTCTGCTAAAAGAGGTAATAAATTCCCTTTTGCTCTTTCAGTTGGCTTCAATTCTAACGTGTTACATGAAATTTAAAGTATTTTGGTCCACACACAGAAAATGGAAATTTATTAATTGTATTTAAATAGTGTTGACCATGTTCAGCACTGGTGGATCACACCTGTAATCCTAGCTACTCAGGAGGCTGAGATATGAGGATCATCATTCAAAGCCAGCCTGGGCAGAAAAGTCTGTGAATCTCTTACCTCCAATTAACCACCAGAAAACCAGAAGTGGAGCTATGAGTCAAAGTGGTAGAGGACTAGCCTTGAGCAAAAAGCTCAGGTATAGCACCTGGGCACTAAGTTCAAGCCCCAATGATTGCCAAATTACAAAAAAACAAAGTAATATTGACCTACAACACAAGTGTCAGACACAATCAGCTAATATATATTTATATACAACTATGTAGATATATCATATAAACATAATAAATTTGAAAAATTCCACAAGTCTTGTGCTTTTAAATATAAGGTATATTTGAAAGTTCTTATAAATTATTCTTCCTTTTTCTCCTAAAAATAAGTTTTATTTTATTTAAATAAATGTTAAAATATATTATGTACCATTTAAAGTGGAAGAAAAAAGCAAAGTAATAACCAGCTTTAAATGATTCTAGGCTGCTCTCCCATCCTATTGTTGTACATCCCTCACCGAGGTTTTGTCTGGTCAAAAAAAAGACCTGGGTGGCAAGTTAAGAGATCCTACTACTTCACTTGGGAGGGAAGGTACTGGCTCTTGTATTCTGCTGGCTAGGAAAGGTAGATATCAGGATTTTTTAAAAATCAAAGGCTCTTATGGTGGCACAGCTGCTGTTGCTGCCTTATCATCTCCTGATTAGCCTGGATTGTCCCAAGGTGACATTAAGGCAGAGGATTCTACACAGGGAAGGCTGAGAAGCTTCTGGCCAGACACAGCCATCTATGACTGTGGGGCTGTGTGCTTGGCTAAAACATGATACTGCTTTGCTAGACACGGTCAAGTGCCTATTGCTAAACCTCTGCTTAAATGAGAGCTACTTCAAGACTGACAGCACAGCACTTTTCAAGTAACTGCATATTCTCCATATTCTGGATGCTTGATTACAGCACTGTTGGATGAAAATTTCTACTTGAATGCCTTCACTGATTTTTATTTTGTTGTTGGTTGTGGAGCTTGAACACAGGACCTAGGCGCTGTCCCTAAGCTATTTTGCTCAAGGCTAGTGCTGTACCACTTTGAGTCATAGCTCCACTTCTGGTTTTTGAGTGGTTAATGGGAGATAAGAGTCTCATGGGGACTTTTTTACCTGAGCTGGCTTTGAACTGTGATCCTCAGATCTCAACCTCCTGGGTAGTTAGGATTACAGACATGAACTACTGGTGCCCAGCTCAGTAGTTTCTTTTTATTGTAATCATTAGGGATCTCTTGGAAAAGTTATGAAGAACTTCCTGACATTTCTCATTGAATTGTTATATGGATATAATCAACAAAGGAGGTCAAGGTGGTTATAGATAACAAACATATGACAGGATTTAGCTTACAGAAGGCAGCTGCTGGAGAAGGTGGGGTAGAGAGATGGAGCACTGGAAATTAAAGGACATCAACGAGAAAGCTGGGTCCTCAGCAGCAGCTCAGTGACTGAGGTTATGCTTTTTAATATTCAATTCTTAACCTGTACGTACTATATGTCAAGTCTCTTTGAAGTTTTAAGTTGTTTTCTTCAAACTTCTATGTTCCTAACTCTAGTCTTTGATGTTACCAAAGCCTGAAATATGCAAGAAATAAAACACAGCAATTCTCACATCAGGAATCTTACCCACAGAAAGCCTAGATGGACTAGCTTCTCTGCTGCAGCCCTGGCTCCGTGGTATTTTGCTTCTTTTCTGTGCAGAGGCTGAATTGACCAGGACTCTTTGAGCACCAGAGCTCACAGTAGAAAGGGCTGTTGTGGTCAGAACTCGTCCTGGAGATCCAGATCGGCTGCCAGCTACACATCAAACAAACAAATATATTAAGATGTCAACACCAGGAGAATTTACTAAAATAAAAACCAACTTCAGGAAACACATGTGTATGGCAGGTTCTAAGTTCAAAGAAAATGGGCTGAGGAAGATTTACACATCATCATGACCTGGGGAAAAAGTGTACTATATAAACTATATTTTTAGCTTTGGCGGTACTACAATTTTTTTTTGTCAATTGTGGGGTCCCTGAGCCTCTTTATGCTCAAAGCTAGTGCTCTATCACTTGAGCCACAGCCCTACTTCTGGTTTTTGAGTGGTTAACTGGAGATAAGGGTCTCATGGGGACTTTTTTGCCCGGACTGGCTTTGAACCATGATCATCATATCTCAGCCTCCTGAGTTAGCTGGATTACATGTGTGAGCCACTGTTGCCCAGCTACTATCATAATCTTTAGAATATAAATAATAAAAAAACTTATCCAAGTTAATCATGTATTTGATGATATATTTCATATGTTGTATAATATATAATAATAATTAATATTGCCAGTACTGGGGTTTGAACTAAGGGCTTTGCACTTACCAATTTGCAACTTATCAATTACCACTTGAATCACAGCTCTGTATTAAATCTTTAAAGAAAAAAAATTCCCTTTTCTTAGTGTCATTATTTTTGTGAAGTAATAATAATGATAGTGTTTGCCTTCTAAGATGCTTCTGAATGGGTAGAGTCATATATTCTTCTAAATATGAATTTTCAAATTTTACAAAAAACTTAAATGTTGACAAGGTTAGTTCAGCTGAAAAGGAATAGTAAAGGTTTTTTTGTTGGCCTCATTTTGGGATATACAAATACTGACAGTAGAACAGGATTAAGGCAAATGTCCAGGAAGTAAAGAGGAGATGTGGTTAGTGAGCTCAAGGAGGAGCTACAAAAAAATCTTTTCAGAGACTTGGATGTGGGTTTAAAAAAAAAAAAAAAAGAACCGTGAGTTTGTATGCTGTACAAGTGTGCCCCATGCCCAGTTCATGTATGTGTCTATGCATGAATATATGTTTATTTATATGTATGTTACTAGGGAGTTGACCTCAGGGCTCCATGCTTGCTAAACAGGCACTTCATTGCTTAAGCCATACTTCCAGCCCTTTTTGGCCTGACTATTTTTTATATAGAGTCTCAGTTTCTTTTCCAAGCCATAATGGACCATGATCCCTCTCTGTGTATTTCCTGCTGCAGCAGGCACACACTACAGACCCAATGATCAGTAGAGATAGGAGCTTGCAAACTTTTAGCCTGGCCTGGTCTAAAACTGCAATCTTTCCAATCACTGTCTCCCAAGTTAATTTTTAAGGGGATGAATCCCATTGTCACTCAAAACATTTTTACTTATGTTGAATAGAAAAATGGATTAAGTAATCCCCAGATAAAATAATTCAGAATTCGGGGTTAAGAGTTAGGTTCTGGGATCTAGATCCTGAATAATATACAAAAATTAAACTTACATTTAAATAAATCTTCACAAAACAACCTTTTCCTTTCTTTAGACACCCTACATACAACAGGAGAGTCACTGTTCGCCATGTGTAATTTTACCCAATAATGGCAGTCATTAATTAATGACTTCAGTGCTAAGGGGACAAGCATGGCATTTAAAAAAGGAGCACTGATTACAGAGAAAGGAGTGGCTAAGCAGACTTTGATGAAGACAACATCTGCTCTTTCGTAAGGGAAAAGTGATTGTTTGGTTCTAGTCAGCTATAATATTGACTAGATCTTGGGATGTTTTAAAACTGAAAGTTGTATTTATCTGATTCTTTTTTCTTCTTCACTATAGTATGTTCTGAATGCCTGCCTTGCACTTGCTAGGCAGATGTTCTATCAATCAAGTAACACTCCACTCAATTTCCTGATTTTCTTTTTTATTATATTGTGCAGGTCAAATGATACATGACTCAAATAGTAGATGTGGTCTATGTGCTACTAATCTCTCAAAGATCACAAGCTTTGATAGTGATTCTTGGCATGGTCTTGCTTCGTACAATTTATGCTATTGCTTAACTCTTAAATTTCATCAGCATACAGAAAAAAGCTTATCTTTCATTGGTGAAAGCAATACTGTAAAACAAAGCAGTGCTCCCAGTGAAATTAACAATTTACAAAATGAGTAGAAGGAATTCTAAATTATTGTAGCGCAATTACATAAGTCCACTTTAAAATGACTGATCATTTGAATGTTCCATGATGTTGCAGGTCAAGAATCTTCAAAGTCTGGTTTCTTTTTGTTACAATCTTAAGGATAGTTGAGGCACCTGTTTTTTCCATGCAGTATATCTAAACTAAACATACACACTAAAACATCCAAACACCTAACATGCCACAAACTCACAATGCAAGATAGGCCAATGGAATATTTTATGGGGAAAGTTGCAACAATATAAAAAATATAAGGCAGAAACTGAGCACATACAATATGATTTGGTATTTTTAAAAATCAATATAAATTTGTGGAAGTGGAAGTATTGATAGGAGAGATTGGAGAATTCCTTGAAATGTGGATCTATTCAGCAGACAGGAAACACACAGTTTAGAAACACATCAATTGTACATTCTATGCTAGATTTATTGAAGCTATTACAGTCATTCAAGTTTTCTCTCTAGATATTTAAGTTCATTCATGCCCTCTCCTAGGAAATAAAGTTGATTGTAATCACTGTTCTCTCCTTCTCCAATACCCTCTGATCCCCACCAAGACTGATAATTCTGGTGCCTACTAGAGTCCATTTGGAATACTTAAACTTTATACTTAGAAGAAAATACCAAGGCTCTTTCTCCAGCAAAAAGCCACCAAGGCTAATTATTTCCTTTAGGAAAACCACAGAGCTGATGAAAGGGGCCTGGTATACCCAGGAAGTACTATGTCAACAGAAACCCTTTAATTGCTAAGTTTGAAATTGTATATCTATTTTCTCTTGTGCTACCATTTTATACATTTTGAGGCACTTCCAAACATTACTAATTTTTTTTGGATGTTTGTCTTATCTGTAGGGTCAATTCAAACAATTAAAACAATTTAGACTTCTGGCAATATAATAAAGACATACCAAAATAAATCTGGTAGTTTTTGCTCCAATATGATTATACAATAATGGGATTACAAAAGATTATTTAAGAATTTCTGCTGAATAGAACCCATTTTTGGTAATGGATATAGGTGATCAGACATAGATGCACACATAAAATCTATAGATTCTTACCACCAATGGTATTAGCAGATTGTGATCCTGAACAAGTGTAAAGGCAGAGTTAGGGTAAGGGTTATAATCCAGGAAGAGGGAAAGAGCAGTTTTTAAATGGATGGCAGGTGAAAATAAAAGCTTTAGTCAGTTCTCAGGAAAACAAAACAAAAACCTAACACCAACATAAAAAGCAAATTAAAAATTTCCTAAAGCACAGAGCTCTGTAACAAAAGTAGCATATTTAATAGTTTTCACAGCTGAAAAACAGAAATTAGACACTCATGTACAAAGCAGATGAAATGAAATTGCAAAAGTAAATGCAATTCTTCAGCTTTTTCATTTGCACTAGTCCAAGTTTTTATTATTTATTATTTAAGTTTTTATTATTAAAAATTTAGTTGACAACTAGATGTAGGAACAGTATAGCTGAAGAAAAAATAGATGAAAAAGCTACAAATTTCATCTCTCTTAAGATTCACAGATGAAAGACGATGTGAGAGAAGGGGAGACAAAGTTCACCACAGGCTTTACAATTATCTGTACACAACCAGTGGGTAACAACAAAAAGGGACAATTCTTTCGTGAATATAAATGTACTAGTTTCTCTGTTAGGTCTGTTTTTACTAGTTTTGGTTAGCCATTAGAACACACCTGCTTTGATCCAAGAGTTATTATTATTTTTCTAAATGACAATAAAACAACATGGAAAGACCATGCAATCCCTAATGAATTACTTTACAACAAAGTGAAGATGAAGACCACAGTGATAGTTCTGTGCAAATATGTTATAAAAGAAACTTACGTACAAAGTACTTATCTTTTTCACGAAAGATTTTGGAATGCAATATGATATTATTCAAGCAAGCAAACAAACAAAAGCTTTCTAATATGATTCTACACCTACATGATGTATAGCGGGAAAGACTTATGATCTTAAAAGTTCTGCTAGATCTAAAAAGCCAAATCACTGTGTATTACATTTTTGAGGATTTGGAGTACTGTGGATCAAGTTTCAAAGTGAAAATCAAATGCAAAATACTGCTCTATTTTCTAATGAAGTGATCTAAGTTACCGTATGTATTTATATACATAATTTATATAATATGATTTATATATATACATATATATATATACATACATAAAGGTAGACTCGGGTAATATTTAAAAACAGAAATAAAACATTCACAGTTTTTGGAAACATTGCTCTAAGTTCAACCTCAGTATTATTTTAGAAGATCAGATTTTTTAAAATATTTACTTATTTACTGTCAAAGTGATGTACAGTTTCATACATAAGGCAGTGAGTACATTTCTTGTTCAACTTGTTACCTCCTCCCTAATACTTCACAACTGTATTATCTTTTTTTTTTTTTTTTTGCCAGTCCTGGGCCTTGGACTCAGGGCCTGAGCACTGTCCCTGGCTTCTCTTTGCTCAAGGCTAGCACTCTGCCACTTGAGTCACAGCGCCACTTCTGGCCATTTTCTATATATGTGGTGCTGGGGAATCGAACCCAGGGCTTCATGTATACAAGGCAAGCACTCTTGCCACTAGGCCATATTCCCAGCCCCTGTATTATCTTTAGATCCCAAATACGAACAGTTTCTGGTTATCTTGTTTCCCATGCTTTAAATACTTCATCATTACCTATTTTTTTTCTCTCAAGAAGGTATAGAAATATACAGAAGCAGTATAAAGTTGAGTTGACATCTGATTAACACTCATAAAAAAAGGACAGTTTAAATTAACTCTGTGTTGAGTGCTTACTCTGGGCTAGTACTGTTTCAAGTGTATTAAATATACAACAATATTCAGTCCTATGAGGTAGATGCTATTTTCCTTTACATTCTACAGGAAAGTATGCAGAAATACAGCAACTTTGCAAGAGCAAAGATTTCATCCTGGGCAGTATGGCTTCAAAGTCCATGGTTTAAATTCATATTTCTTAAAGTTTACTACAACACAAATCCCTTTGTGGTCCTGTTAAAAGATCAGCGTTGTTGATTTGTGATGGCACATGGGATTCTGCACTTCTAACTGTAATCCAGGGGATGCAGATGCTGGTTTTTGTAGCACATATGGAAGAGTGAGGCTTCCAACTAGGCTAATGCTAATGTAGAGAGTAATGTACTCTAAAAATCATTCCAAAGCACACAGAATCAGGATAGAATATGATCTTATGTATTCTTGATTTGTCTGAAAGAAAAGTCCTTGCCTATTTGTCATTCTTCCTATATGTAAGTAATCTTCAAGTGGAAAACCAACTTTAGTGGGTATTTCTGCTTTTAGGACTACTACTGAGTGTTCCTATCATTACACTGTCTGGATATTTCTGACTCTGAGAAGAGGAGAATCTTTGAGGCAAGATGACTGTGGGTAGTCAGTGCTCTGTTCTCTTCAGGCCTCACTCTTGCCCTTTGATTCCAAGATCCAAGAAATTATGATTTTTAAAAAGCAGATAGGACACCCACATTCTTATGTATCATCTAAATAATAAAGGCAGTTAAGTCTATTTCTTCCAAAATAATCAAGTATGTAGGATAACTTTCACAATTATTTCCCTAGAGAAATTCCTAATTTGACAATACTAAAAAAAATCTTTTGGTTAAAAAAACAAATGGGAACAAATTGTTTTAAGTTAATAATGCCAAAGTGTATGCGTTATTAGTCAGGTACTTGTAGAAATAGTTAATTTTATCTTCACCTAAAGTTGTGCTGTTTAATTGTGGTTCTTATTAAGAACTCAGCTTTCAATAACATAGCAAATATATAAATCTTAAATTTAAATGGAACACAGAAGAATTGGTCATCTCAGTTTATTTTTGTTCACTACAGGTTTGTTTGTAAAAATGCTAGCTAAAAATAAAAGATTCGAATATATTTTGGGCAGAATAAGAAGATACCACACTTCACTGTTTTAGTAAGTGCAACCAGATTTTGATGCTAAGTATTTTAACTGTAAAAGACAAAATTTTCCACATTTGCAAGTTCCTGAGTATAATGTGAAAATCTTAACGCTAAAAACTGTGTTATTTAAGCTATGTCCATGCAAAAGTTGGATAGTAGATGAGGTTTTTCTAAGTGACAGATATCAATGATGCAGCCCTAATAACATAAAGACAAGACAACACCCACTCAAAAAATTCCAAAACATGCACAACAACTGACTCAAAACATTGAAAAAAATACCTTCATTTTTTTCAGGTGATGCAGAACCTAAAGTACAGAACAAGAACTCAGTATGTGGCTTGCCTTTTGTCAAATTAGCTTTGATTTATCCACTGGCAAATTTCACACTGTAGTAACTTACAAGTAACACAATTATCCTAACAGACAGATAATAAATAGTACATACGCTGAGACTGAGACACCATTTTTGTTCGGCTTCTTCCTCTAGAATCTGTCTTGGCATTTCCCATACCAGCAAGTGGTGCTGAAAGCTTTGCTCTCACCCGGCCTAAGGAATAAAATATTACATGATTAAGAACCATTTTTATATTAATATTTAGTATTAAGAGGAAAACACACTATCTTCAAGTACTATTAAATTTTCTAATGTGTAGCCATTATATTTCTCTTAACTGTTTAGAACTACATAAATTTCTTTTCTTTTTCTTGTTTTTTTGAGACAGAGTTTCATCCAGAGTGGTCTCAAACTTCTCCCATCTCAGCTTCTGAGATATGCCAGCAAGCCTAGGCCCATAGATTTTCATGTGTTGTATTGCTTTTTCCTCTCCTCCAGCATCTTTGTCAGCATTGGGGTTTGCATTTAGTGCCTTGTGCTTGCTTATGCAGACACTCCTGTTGAACAATGCCTCCACCTCTTTTATTGTGCTGGTTACTTTTGTGATATTATCCAACCACTTTAGAGGTCCTGTGGTAGCTGGGATGACAGGCACACACCAGCATACCCAACTATTGGTTAAGGGCCTTGGGAACTTTTCTGTGCAGACTGGTCTTGAATGACTATACTTTTGTCCTCTGCCTTTCAGGCATGAGTCACCAGTGCCCATTTGTTGTACTGTTTTTGTTTTTTTATTCTTTTTAAATGGGCAAACTACAAACTACTTCCTGTCAAGGGGAAGAATAAAGCAAAACTAGGTTTTCAATCTTAATTTGCAAGTGTTAATTTAGTAATTACAGTTTCTCAAACCCATTCTACAGTTTTAAATATAAAGCTAATCTTAGAAACAACAACTCAAACAATTCTTTTGACAAAAAAATGTACCTCCAATGGAATTGGCAGGAAGTAATGGCAAAATGTTATATATATGCATATGTACATAATACATACATACATACATATATACACATGCATAACATAACATATGTGTGGGTGACACACACACATGCTTTTTTTGTTTTTTTGGTGCCAGTCCTGGGCTTGAACTCAGGGCCTGTGTACTGTCCCTGGGCTATTTTGGTCAAGGATAGTGCTCTACCACCTAAGTCACAGCTCCATTTCCAGCTTTTTGATGGTTAATTGGAGGTAAGTGTCTCAGGGACTTTCCTATCCAAGCTGGCTTTGAATCAGAATCCTCAGATCTCAGTCTCCTGAGTAGGATTACAGGTGCAAGCCACCAGCACCCAGCAAAGTGTATTATCTTTTTATATTAGATAACAACAGATGTATTTGGATAGTATTAATGCATTACTTTCCATTTAGAAAATGAGTAAAAGAAATACTTATATAAGCCAGCATTTTTTCTTAGTATATTTACTTTCTTCTTGGCTGCATTACTTTCTCCTGCTTCCTCATCCTTTTCTATAAAATTAGACCACAAATATCCTCTCCTTCCATCTGAAATTCTTAAACGAAAGGAATAGGTAGGTTTATTTAAGGGCTTCAGGAAGTTAGTATTAGTAAAACAATGTGGTAAAAATGCATATTAGCTGGGCACTGGTGACACATGACTGTTATCCTAGCTACTCAGAAGGCTAAGACTGAAGGATCATGGTTTGAAGTCAGCCCAGGCAGTAAAGTTTGTGAGACTTAATCTCCAATTAACCGCTAAAAACCTTGACATGGAGCTCTGGGTCAAAGTGGCAGAGCATTAGCCTTGAGCATAAAAGCTAAGAGAAAGCACCCAGACACTGGGTTCAAGTCTCATGACCAAAAAAATAGGAGAAAAAAAAAGCATACTATTATCAGATACTATGATGTTCTCATGTAGTTGCATCAAAGAAATCAGAACCAATAACAAACATATCAGAAAAGAAGGGCTCAGAATCCTTTTTTTTTCTTTTTTCTCCCATAGCTGAGGACCCAACTCAGGGCCTTGCACTTGCCAGGCAACTGCTCTTCCATTGAACTAAATTCTCAACCACTCACAATCCTGTTTAATATAATAGTACAATGTTATGGAATATAAAAAAAAATCCTGGCTAGCCAGATATGACTATATTAACTAGGAAAAATATACTGAAGTATGGATAAATTTTAAAATGAAGGAACTGGTGAGGGAAAAGAGTGGTAAGAACTAAGAATAAAATAAAAGTAAGCAGGAAAACTGGAAGGGTCCTATCCTAGCATTCCATCAACTTCCAGGACCCTAATGAGCTAACATTTTAGGTCTTTTATAAAGCCTGTTTTAAGTAGGATATAATGCTCTTAAAGTAGTAACTAAAACAAAGAGATCAAATTACTATAAGATACCATTCGTTGCCACCGTGTGAGAAATCTTGTTTTTATAGATACTTCAGTTTAAATGTAAAGTATAGAATTGATACAACTTAGTGAATATGAGACCATAAAAAGTTAAGCCTATTTGGTTCTTATAAGAACATGCCATTTACACAAAACTCAGTGGAGAAATATGGGTTTCAATTCAAAGTTCTACTTAGATGGTTTGGGGCAGAAAATAAAATTCAATTTGAACAAGAGAACCAATTCTCCAGTTACTAATTTAAAATCAAAGATACATTTCAAAAAATACTATATAGCTTTTAAACGCCAATGATAAAGTAATGACACATGCTTCTGAAAAGTAGAAATGAGTCATTATTAACTAAAAAACCCAAAACAATTTTATTATCATTAATGAAAGAGATGAAATCAAGTATTAATTCTATGCTACATAGTATTAAATGTGTTAAACCATGTTTTTCTGGTGTGAGATGGTCCAAGATAAAAAGCAAAACTGAAGAATGAAGAATTAAAAAAAAACAAAATGCATACATAACTAAGGCAACCAAAAGTAGAAATACCAAATTATGAATATTTGCAAATAAATTAGCCTGTTTTAGTTTTAATATTTAATTCCTACTAAGGAAGAAAGTAATGTAGAAGTGTTTATATTACTAACAAAATGTATATTTCTTACCATCTTCAGATGCTGTTCCTAAATAAGAGAAATAAAACAGTATTTCAACAAATTCTGCCAGTGCTGCTACCTCACACCCCCAGCCCAAGAGTAAAATGAAAAACTGAAAACAAAACACATACTTTTCCATGTGATAGCATTTAACTCTGAAAAGGTTAATTTTGAGATAATCTGATTCATAGAGCACATGAAAAATGAAACTAGACAACTAAAAATGGCAACATTCTAGTGAATTTTTACTTCTTTCACTGTTAAAATTTAAATGGTGAGAAAATTGGGAGACATTAATCACTCAAGAAACACAACTCTGTACTCTTCTTTGCAAATGAAGTGGTTTTTTTAAAAAAAATTTTTTTGGGAAAGACAGAACTGTGGTTTGAACTCAGGACCTCGTGCTTGTTAGGCAGGTGTTCTACCACTTAACTGTGCCTCTAGCGCTTTTTTTTTTTTTTTTTGGCCAGTCCTGGGGCTTGACCTCAGGATCTGAGCACTGTCCCTGGCTTCTTTTTGCTCAAGGCTAGCACTCAGCCAACTTGAGCCACAGCACCACTTCTGGCTTTTTCTATATATGTGTTGTTGAGGAACGGAACCTAGGGCTTCATGTATATGAGGCAAGCACTCTTGCCACTAGGCCATATTCCTAGCCCCTCTAGCACTTTTTTAAAGAAGGAATTTTTCTGCTCCAGCAGACCTCAAACTGCAGTCCTTCCATCCTTAGCCTCTCAAGCAGTTAAGAGTGTAGGCGTGAAACATCAGTACCCATTCTCATGTGAATAGGAATAGAGTAGAAATATCTTTTGGTGTGTATATTAAAAATGTAGGCCATAAAAAACGAAGAGAAAATACACAGAGAAGTATGGAAATTTAATCCAGGATCTAGGCCTCACTTACCCAGTCTTTTCATCAAAGTATATACAAAGCTAAAGAATTATCAATCCAATTGAACTTTTTTTTTTTTTTTTTTTTTTTGCCAGTCCTGGGGCTTGTACTTAGGGCCTGAGCACTGTCCCTGGCTTCTTTTTGCTCAAGAAAAGCACTCTACCACTTGGGCCACCAGTGCCCCTTCTGGCCATTTTCTATATATGTGGTGCTGAGGAATCAAACCCAGGGCTTCATGTATACGAGGCATGCACTCTTGCCATTAGGCCCATATTCCCAGCCCTGAACAGCTTTTTACTTAATATTCATCTGTATTTCCTACGATGTCAGTGAAATCTATCCACAACCATCAAAAACAAATATAACTCACTAATAAAGGGAATAATAAAGATGCCTCAGTGTATAGCCTTGAAAATACATGATTGAACATTAGTGGAAGTAACACTTCAGGTGACTTCTCACATTAGTTGATATTTCTTCCCAAAATAAGAAAATATTTTAAACAGAAAGTGATAAACAATTTTTCTAGAGAATCTAGGAAATTAAAAGTGATAGAAGGGATATCAAGTATATGATACACAGAAAGCATCTCTTGATGGGTGTCATTTCATTCACACTTTTATGAAATACTTTGATCATATAAAAGAGATTAATATAACTGACATGCATTTACTCAAGACTAAATAAATGTCTCATTTCATTAAAACAGAAGATATATACATCAACTCTAAGAATTTATATGATCATTGACAGAGAACATAGAAGGTCTCATTTTTTCCTAGATCACACAAAGTAACTTACAGAATTACTTCTAGATAATACTGGAAATCTGATAGAGTGAAGAGAAAGTAGAGATAATGTGCTGCTAGAATCAGCTAGAATAGTACTGCTATTGAAGTAAGGAACTAAAGATAAACTGTAATAATTTGACTACTGGTACACTTTAAATTTAGTTTTGGTTAAATGACAAACAAAAGAGCATCTGCAGCTTGCATTTCATTTTCATCAATAATCATTTGAGTTTGTCAAGTGTCATTTGTTCCTCTACATCAGAATTAGTAAACTATAGGATCAAATGACTTAGGTGACTCTTTTCCATTTTTTGAGACAAATATTATAGGCAGAACAAAAGAAAATCAAACATATTCAGAGACACATTTCTAAATAATTCATGCAAAATGTTTAAGGCAACTGAATTACATTACAACAAACAGAAAGGGACTATTTGAGTAAATAAAGCAATACAAAAGTGGACACACCTAAGCCAAAATTCAACCAGAGAATCATGCAGCCATTATCACATTAAGCATCTTCATAAATAAGTAGCATATTTTCTGAACTTTATAGAAAAATGAACAAGGACCTAAAAGGTATAAATGTGTAGTATAATTATAAAAAGAACTTCTTACCATCCATCTTGTCAGAAGTATCCTCTTTGATGAAAGAGCAAGCAGAGAACAGAGGAAAACTTAGTATATTAGAAAAATGATTTTATAATCCCTAAAAAACTTCCTTGAGAGACAGAGTCCAGTGCATAAATGTTTTACTGGCTTATTGCTTATCTACCCCATCTTTGAATTTTCAGCCCCTATAACCTCAACCATATCTGGATGAACTTAACAATTCTCTTCCTTTATTTCTCTACTTAGTAGAGCAAATTACACAACCATGTAATCATGCATCCTGGTATCTGGCATTACTAAAGATCTAGCTACCAAGTTTGGGTATCCTTTTGTTCTTATAAATCTAAACTGAACATAGGTGGCTGTGGGAAGTTCAAGAATGTTTCCTCTCTTGTATTCTCTCAATGTTTATTCTAAAGTCACCTCTTAGCACATGATCCTAGACTGATTCCTCAGACAGAAGGTGAAAA